>NC_056434.1:810294-962933 GCF_018296145.1 Oncorhynchus tshawytscha
GACTACTTTAGACCAGAGCCCTATTCCCTATATAGTGCACTACTTTAGACCAGAGCCCTATTCCCTATAGTGCACTACTTTAGACCAGGGCCCTATTCCCTATATAGTGCACTACTTTAGACCAGGGCCCTATTCCCTATATAGTGCACTACTTTAGACCAGAGCCCTATTCCCTATATAGTGCACTACATTAGACCAGAGCCCTATTCCCTATATAGTGCACTACTTTAGACCAGAGCCCTATTCCCTATATAGTGCACTACATTAGACCAGAGCCCTATTCCCTATATAGTGCACTACTTTAGACCAGGGCCCTATTCCCTATATAGTGGACTACTTTAGACCAGAGCCCTATTCCCTGTATAGTGCACTACAGTTGAGCCGTGTGGTCCCTGGTCAAACGTGCTTTATATAGGGAATAGAGTTCCAGTTGGAACGTGATCTCCTTGTTAGGGCAAGGTGAGACGTCTGCGTCTCACATAGCCTACAGGAAATGGAAATGCGCAACGCCAAATGCTAATAGTACTCGCTAAAACTCAAACTTTCATTAAAACACACATGCAGGGTACTCAATTAAAGCTACACTCGTTGTGAATCGAGCCAACATGCCAGATTTTTAAAATGCTTTTCGGCAAAAGCATGAGAAGCTATTATCTGATAGCATGCACCCCCCCCCTGCAATACCGGAAAAAGACGTAAACAAAGGAATTAGCGTAGCCGGCGCTACACAAAACGCAGGAATAAAATATAAAACATTCATTACCTTTGACGAGATTCTTTGTTGGCACTCCTATATGTCCCATAAACATCACAATTGGGTCTTTTTTTCGATTAAATCCGTCCATGTATGCCCAAAATGTCCATTTATGAAGCGAGTCAGATCCAGGAAAAAACAGCTTTACAAAACGCTACGTCATTTTTTTAAATTCAAAAAGTTGACGATAAACTTCGACAAAACACTTCAAAATACTTTTATAAGCCTACTTTAGGTATTAGTACACGTTAATAATTGATCAAATTGATCACGGGGCGATCTGTATTCAATAGCAGCAGTTCTTGAAATGAAGCTCCGTTTTCTCTCTCTCAAAAGTTCAAGATGTGTACTTGATGACAGGCAGGGTCTATTTCTCATCTGACCAAGAATTAAAAGCAATGCAAATGACAGTACTGGCGACATCGTGTGGAAGCTGTAGGCATTGCAACCTCATCCCCATCTATTTTCTCTTCCCATTGACAATACAGGCAACTGGCGGAAGGATATCATTTTTTTTTTTGTGCACAGTTTTCCTTGGGCTTTCGCTTGCCCCTCACGCTCTGTTATAGCCACAGACATGATGTAACTAGTTCTATAAACTTCAGAGTGTTTTCTATCCAACAATACTAATCATATGCATGTGCTATATTCCTGGCATGAGTAGCAGGACGTTGAAAATTTGCGCGATTTTTAACAAAATGTTGAAAAAAAAGACCCGAGCTCCAAGAGGTTTTAAGGCACATGATACCACAGCAGGTCAAGTAACAAGGGAACCCCCATATATCCCCCCTGTTCCTGTAGATGACAAGGGAACCCCCATATCCTCCCCCCTTCTGTTCCTGTAGATAACAAGGGAACCCCCATATATTCCCCCCTCCCTCCTGTTCCTGTAGATGTGACGGCGGTGTGTATCCTGGAGGCCTTCCAGAACCAGCAGAGTATGCTGCTAGCAGACAAAGTCCTCAAACTGCTGGGGAAGGAGAAGGCCAAAGACCAATACAAGGTGAGAGGATGTTCCAGCTCTCCTGCTGCTCCTTACTGAAGGCATTGAGTAATGTTGGGTTTTAACTGCTCTGAAAGGTTCTCCTTCTCTGTTGGTCTGTGTAATCTGTGGGAAATATGTCTCTAATATGGTCATACATTTGGCAGGTTAGGAAGTACATCTCAGTTTCCACCTCATTTTGTGGGCAGTGTGCACATAGTCTGTCTTCTCTTGAGAGCCACGTCTGCCTACTGCGGCCTTTCTCAATAGCAAGGCTATTCTCACTGTGTCTGTACATAGTCAAAGCTTTCCTTAATGTTGGGTCAGTCACAATGGTCAGGTATTCTGCCACTGTGTACTCTCTGTTTAGGGCCAAATAGCATTCTTGTTTGCGCTGTTATTTTGTTGATTATTTTCAGTGTGTCAAATAGTTATCTTGTTGTTTTCTCATGATTTTGTTGGATCTAAATGTGTTTCTGTCCTGGGGCTCTGTGGGGTCTGTTTGTGTTTGGGAACAGAGCCCCAGAACCAGCTGGTTGAGGGGACTCTTCTCTAGGTTCATCTCTCTGTAGGTGAGGGCTTTGTGGGGTGTGTTTGTGAACAGAGCTCCAGAACCAGCTGGCTGAGGGGACTCTTCTCCAGGTTCATCTCTCTGTAGGTGAGGGGACTCTTCTCTAGGTTCATCTCTCTGTAGGTGAGGGCTTTGGGGTGGAATGTCTGGGTATCGCTTCCTTTTAGGTGGTTATAGAATTGAACATCTCTTTTCTGGATTTTGATCATCAGCGGGTAAAGTCCTAATTCTGCTCTGCATTGTTTGGGGTTTTGCGTTATATACTAAGTATATTTTTGCAGAATTCCAAATGCAGTGTCAATTGGGTGTTTGTCCCATTTAGCGAATTCTTGGTTGGTGAGCGGACTCCAGACCTCACAACCATAAATTGCAATGGGTTCTATAACTGATTCAAGTATTTTTAGCCAGATCCTAATTGGGATGTTGAATTTTATGTTTCTTTTTATGGTATCGATGGCCCTTCTTGCCTTTTCTATTAGATCCTCCACAGCCTTGTGGACGTTACCTGTGGTGTTGATATTTAGGCAGAGGTAGGTGTAATTCTTTGTGTGCTCTAGGGCAACGGTGTCTAGATAGAAGTTGGCTACTGGACCTTTTTTGGAACACCATTTTTTTTGTCTTAATGAGATCCACTGTCAGGGCCCAGGTCTGACAGAATCTGTGCAGAAGATCTAGGTGCTGCTGTAGGCCCTCCTTGGTTGGGGACAGAAGCATCGGATCATCAGCAGTAGACATTTGACATCAGATTCCAGTAGGGTGAGGCGGGGTGTTGCAGACTGTTCTAGTGCCCTCGCCAATTCATTGATATACATGTTGAAGAGGGTGGGGCTCAAGCTGCATCCCTGCTGTCTCACCCCGCAGCCCTGAGGAAAGAAATCTGTGTTTATTGACAATTCTAACTACAAACTTGTGTGCATTGATCGTGTCACGTCATATGCTTTTATCTAAGCGCCAGACTAGAATGGATCTACATATAGTCACACTCAGTGATTATGTGCTTCAAGGCATGATTCCGTGGGGACACAGGTGGCATAAAGAACCATCATTGGGACAGCAGAAGATGATTTCTTGAATCAGGTGGCATGAAGAACCATCATTGGGACAGCAGCAGATGATTTCTGTGAGTGCTGGTGTGCCATCCTGAACAAATGCTCTATTGATTTAATGACATTAATTGTTGACAAGTTGAAAAGGATTTTATTGAAATGGATAACACGATTGAAGAGAAAATCGCCTAAAATGACATACCCAAATCTAACTGCCTGTAGCTCAGGACCTGAACCAAGGATATGCATATTCTTGATATAATTTTGAAAGGAAACACTGAAGTTTGTGTAAATGTCAAATTATTGTAGGAGAATATAACACATTAGATCTGGTAAAAGATAATACTAAGATACATTTTTTTCTCCATTTTTTTTTAAATGTAAGAGGAAGGCCACAATGTATTATTCCAGTTTAGGCAACATTTTAGACTGATCCAATGAACTATTGCATTTCTGTTCAATATGTATCAAGTCTGCCCAAATGTACCTAATTGGTTTATTAATAGATTTAAGTTCATAACTGTGCACTCTCCTCAAATAATAGCATGGTATTCTTTCACTGTAATAGCTACTGTATATTGAACAGTGCAGTTAGATTAACAAGAATTGAAGCTTTCTGCCAATATCAGATATGTCTATGTCCTGGGAAATGTTCTTGTTACTTACAACCTCATGCTAATCACATTAGCGTTAGCTCAACCGTCCCGCAGGGGGACCCACTCAGGTTTAAATTCTGTCATATTCAATGAACTGATGAAAGCTAACCAGGCGCTCCAGGAAAAGTTGTCTACAGAAATAAAGGAGCTTAAACTTGAGGAAATTCAACCAAGACAAAAAAGACAAAGCCGAGGACAAAGTCTACTTCGGTTGTACAATCTGATACGTCAGTCTTTACCCGCCCTGCTGATGAGGGTGGGTCGGTTGTACAATCTGATACGTCAGTCTTTACCCGCCCTGCTGATGAGGGTGGGTCGGTTGTACAATCTGATACGTCAGTCTTTACCTGCCCTGCTGATGAGGGTGGGTCGGTTGTACAATCTGATACGTCAGTCTTTACCCGCCCTGCTGATGAGGGTGGGTCGGTTGTACTCTTGGATAGGACAGTTGTAATGTAAATTTGTGTCATAGACAGCTGCTTGACAACACCTTTTACAAGAATTCCCAATTTCAGAACACTTTCTTTACTGTCCTAGATGGGTATTTAAGTTCAGGTTAAATCACCAAAAAATAACATGACTTTTTGGCTTTTCAACACCATTGCCACTTTCTATACTTTACCGAAATTACAAGAATTTTACAAAACCTCCAGGGCGCCCTATTGTAGCGGGCATTGATGCAGTAACGGCCCTCTATCTACTTCTGTTGACTTTTTTATTAGACCACTCGCAGAACAGCTCCCCTCCTTTGTAAAGGACACCAGCAGTATGATCTCAGAACAGCTCCCCTCCTCTGTAAAGGACACCAGCAGTATGATCTCAGAACAGCTCCCCTCCTCTGTAAAGGACACCAGCAGTATGATCTCAGAACAGCTCCCCTCCTCTGTAAAGGACACCAGCAGTATGATCTCAGAACAGCTCCCCTCCTCTGTAAAGGACACCAGCAGTATGATCTCAGAACAGCTCCCCTCCTCTGTAAAGGACACCAGCAGTATGATCTCAGAACAGCTCCCCTCCTCTGTAAAGGACACCAGCAGTATGATCTCAGAACAGCTCCCCTCCTCTGTAAAGGACACCAGCAGTATGATCTCAGAACAGCTCCCCTCCTCTGTAAAGGACACCAGCAGTATGATCTCAGAACAGCTCCCCTCCTCTGTAAAGGACACCAGCAGTATGATCTCAGAACAGCTCCCCTCCTCTGTAAAGGACACCAGCAGTATGATCTCAGAACAGCTCCCCTCCTCTGTAAAGGACACCAGCAGTATGATCTCAGAACAGCTCCCCTCCTCTGTAAAGGACACCAGCAGTATGATCTCAGAACAGCTCCCCTCCTCTGTAAAGGACACCAGCAGTATGATCTCAGAACAGCTCCCCTCCTCTGTAAAGGACACCAGCAGTATGATCTCAGAACAGCTCCCCTCCTCTGTAAAGGACACCAGCAGTATGATCTCAGAACAGCTCCCTCCTCTGTAAAGGACACCAGCAGTATGATCTCAGAACAGCTCCCCTCCTCTGTAAAGGACACCAGCAGTATGATCTCAGAACAGCTCCCCTCCTCTGTAAAGGACACCAGCAGTATGATCTCAGAACAGCTCCCCTCCTCTGTAAAGGACACCAGCAGTATGATCTCAGAACAGCTCCCCTCCTCCTAAAGGACACCAGCAGTATGGTCTCAGAACAGCTCCCCTCCTCTGTAAAGGACACCAGCAGTATGATCTCAGAACAGCTCCCCTCCTAAAGGACACCAGCAGTATGGTCTCAGAACAGCTCCCCTCCTAAAGGACACCAGCAGTATGATCTCAGAACAGCTCCCCTCCTTTGTAAAGGACACCAGCAGGATGATCTCAGAACAGCTCCCCTCCTTTGTAAAGGACACCAGCAGTATGATCTCAGAACAGCTCCCCTCCTTTGTAAAGGACACCAGCAGTATGATCTCTATTATTTAATCTCTTGAGCCTCTCCCTGAGAATACTTTGTTAGTTACTTTTGATGTTGAGTCGTTATACACAAATATTCCACACGAGGGCGGAATTGAAGCTATGGAACATTTTCTTCTGCAACGTGACCCTAATGAACTACCTTCCAGTGCATGCATTATAACATTGTCTGAAATCGTACTCACAGACACAACTACTTCATGTTTATAAATTATGTATTTATTCAGGTGAAGGGTACTGCTATGGGATCCCCTATGGCTCTTAACTATGCTAATGTGTATGTGGGTTACATGGAGAAACAGTCAATTCTCAATCCTCTCAAATGTTTTCTTGCCTAACATTATTATTTGGAAACGGTATATTGATGATATTTGTGTTCTGTGGAGGAGTGATGCAAAACAGCTCCAGGCCTTCCATGCTTTTCTTAACTCCTGTTCTGAGCATCTGAAATTTACTATGCAGTTGACACCCGTCAAATCAGTTTCCTTGATCTTCTGATTTTGTGTGGAGATAATGTTCTATACACTGATCTTTACAGGAAACCTACTGATCGTAACAGTTTGTTGAGGGCTGATAGCTGTAATCCGCTTCCCTTGAAAAACACTTTGCCCTACAGCCAATTCTGTCGAATCAAAAGAATTAGCAAAAAACAGTCAGATTTCTACAGAAATATGGCTGAGATGCAAAGAAAGTTCTGTGAGAGGGGGTACAAAAATGGTCAGTTTAATACTGCCATTGAGAAAATCCAAAACAAATCGAGACATGATCCCTTTCAAGGATAGTCTCGCATAAATAAGCATTATTGCGTTCTTACTATGCCCCATTCAAAGTGCTCTGAACAAATTAAGGGAATTATTCAAACATTGGCACATTCTAAGATCTGATGATAGTATTGGTAATGTGTTTTCGGACCTTCCCTTGGTCGTATTCTCACGGGGCAGAAATCTCAGAGATCAATTGGTACACTTTTTGATTTACCACCCCAAGATATTCCTGCACAACGTCTATTTGCGCCCCCACTGGATGGAAACTACAAGTGTAATGGCTGTGCTCAATGCAATGGCACTTACAAATGTAGATCCTTCAAATGCCCTCAAACAGGGAAACAGATCCCATCAAAGGTGTTATTATCTTATCAGTTCTTTATCTTATTGTCTTTGTGGTCAGAATTATGTCAAACGAAGCTCAAATTAAAACTAAGAATATCAGCATCGTAGGAAAAACTTGACTTTCCCAGTTGCGAACCACTCTATTGCGTCTCTACTTTATATCGGCATCGAACATGTCACCCTTCCTAGGAGAGGGGGTGACCTCGACAATTTATTGTAAATACGAGAGGCTGCCTGGATCTTTAATTTTAAAGACCCTTGCTCCCTTCGGTCTCAACGTAGACTTTGATCTGAAGCCATTCTGGTGATTATTATGATTTTGCAGTCCTGAGGCATGGTCCGAGGGCTCAGGTCCTCCGAGAGAGAGAGAGAGAGAGAGAGAGAGAGAGAGAGAGAGAGAGAAAGCGAGAGCATACTTAAATTCACACAGGACACAGGATAAGACGGGAGAAGTACTCCAGATATAACAAACTGACCCTAGCCCCCCGACACATAAACTACTGCAGCATAAATACTGGAGGCTGAGACAGGAGGGGTCAGGAGACACTGTGGCCCCATCCGATGACACCCCCGGACAGGGCCAAACAGGAAGGATATAACCCCACCCACTTTGCCAAAGCACAGCCCCCACACCACTAGAGGGATATCCTCAACCACCAACTTACCATCCTGAGACAAGGCCGAGTGTAGCCCACAAGCCTATGGCTTGGAGGTAGAAGCTGTTAAGGAGCCTTTTGGACCTAGACTTGGCGCTCCGGTACCGCTTGACATGCGGTAGCAGAGAGAACAGTCTGACTTGGGTGACTGGAGTCTCTGACGATTTTTGGGGCCTTCCTCTTACACTGCCTAGTATGGATGGCAGGAAGCTTGGCCCCAGTGATGTGCTGGGCTGTACACGCTACCCTCTGTAGCACCTTACGGTCAGATGCCGGGCAGTTACCATACCAGGCGGTGATGCAACCGATCAGGATGCTCTCAATGGTGCAGCTGTAAAATCTTTTGAGGATCTGAGGGACCCATGCCAAATCTTTTCAGTCTCCTCCTAGTCCAACGCTCTAAACACTAGGCTACCCTGCCACCCCAATGTTATTTTCCTTCTAGGCTTTCGAAGTAGCTTGACTGAACATTACTTACTCAGTTCCAAGTTGGATGATATTTTCGTGTTTCTGTTGTGCATCTTTTGATGGTTGTTGGTTTGTCAGGAAGTTAGCTGGATAGTCCTTTGCAGTAAGAATCCTTGGTAATACATTTTTTTACAAAATAAGGTTTCGAGTTTTGATTTGGAGTGAAATGTTGTGTAGGGTCGTATGCTGTATGTCCTTGTTAAAAATATATATATATTAAAAAAAACATCCAAGTTTATGCAACCCCCCAAAAAATGGTAAAAACTTGCTGAACAATTCAGGAGCTCATCTGCTCATTACCTCTCTCTCTCGAACCCTCTCTCTCCAGAACTGTGAGCCCCTGATGATTTCTCCTCAGTTCATCAAGTCTCTCCCTCTTTCTTCTCCCCTCTTCTCGTTACCTCTCTCGCTCCTCTCTTTCGCTCTGCTCTTCTCCCTCTTTTGTCTCCCTCTTTTGCCTCTCTTCAGAACGGTGAGCGCCATGATGATTTGTCCTCAGTTCATCAAGTCTCCCTCTTTCTCCTCTTCTCTCCATTCCTCCCACCTCTCTCTTCTTGCTCTCTCTCCCTCTGCTTTCTTCTCTCTCTCTCCTCCCTCCGCTCTCTTCTCGCTGTCTCCCTCCCTCAATTCATCATGTCTTTTCTCTCCAGAACCGTGACCCCCTGATGCCTTCTCCTCAGTTCATCAAGTCCTACTTCAGCTCCTTCACTGATGACATTATCTCCCAACCGCTCCAGAAGGGTGAGAAGAAGGACGAGGACAAGGACAACGAGGGCGAGGCCGCAGAGGTCACAGAAAGGTCAGAGGTCACACTGTGGTATCACTTCCTGTCCTGTATGTTGCTCTGGATAAATAAAAAAAACTACATTTGCGTTCCAAATGTAACACTATTCCCTATAAACGCAGCCATAGTAACTGTACCAGGGTTCAACATACTGAATTAGTGTCTGTAGCAGGGTTCAACACACTGAATTAGTGTCTGTAGCAGGGTTCAACACACTGAATTAGTGTCTGTACCAGGGTTCAACACACTGAATTAGTGTCTGTACCAGGGTTCAACACACTGAATTAGTGTCTGGACCAGGGTTCAACACTGAATTAGTATCTGGACCAGGGTTCAACACACTGAATTAGTGTCTGGACCAGGGTTCAACACACTGAATTAGTGTCTGGACCAGGGTTCAACACACTGAATTAGTGTCTGGACCAGGGTTCAACACACTGAATTAGTGTCTGGACCAGGGTTCAACACACTGAATTAGTGTCTGGACCAGGGTTCAACACACTGAATTAGTGTCTGGACCAGGGTTCAACACACTGAATTAGTGACTGGACCAGGGTTCAACACATTGAATTAGTGACTGTACCAGGGTTCAACATAGCTTTGGTTATCTGAAGGCCAAGCAGTACATTACCCCTGTCCTTAACCTCTAACCTGTCCATAGTTCTGGTTATCTGAAGGCCAAGCAGTACATGGAGGAGGAGAACTATGATAAGATCATCAGTGAGTGCACTAAGGAGGTGGAGTCTGGGGGCAAGTACACTGCTGAGGCCCTGTTGCTACGGGCAACCTTCTACCTCCTGATTGGCAACGCCACCGGCGCCCAGCCCGACCTGGACCGGGTCATCAACATGGAGGACGCCAACGTCAAGGTAGTGGAGATGAGCTGGTGTCCAGTAGCTCAGCTCCTCCCAGTTAGTCGGTATTAGCAGCTCAGCTCCCCCTCTCAGTTAGTCGCTATCAGCAGCTCAGCTCCTCCTCTTGTTTAGTCGCTATAAGCAGCTCCCCCATCCTCTCGTTTAGTCGCTATTAGCAGCTCAGACCCTCTCGGTTAGTCACTTTTAGCAGCGGAGCTCCTCTCAGTTAGTCGCTATAATCAGCTCCCCATCCTCTTGGTTAGTCGCTATTAGCAGCTCAGCCTCTCCTCTTCTCGGGTAGTTGCTATTAGCAGCTCAGCCCCTCTCGGGTTAGTTGCTATTAGCAGCTCAGCCCCTCCTCCTCTCAGTTGCTATTAGCAGCTCGGCTCCTCCTCCTCTGTTAGTTGTTATTAGCAGCTCAGCCCCTCTCAGTTTGTTGCTATTAGCAGCTCAGCTCCTCCTACTCTCGGTTATTCGCTATTAACAGCTCAGCTCCTCCTACTCTCGGGTAGTTGCTATTAGCAGCTCAGCCCCTCTCGGTTTGTTGCTATTAGCAGCTCAGCTCCTCCTACTCTCGGTTATTCGCTATTAACAGCTCAGCTCCTCCTACTCTCGGTTATTCGCTATTAACAGCTCAGCCCCTCCTCCTCTTGGTTAGTTGGTATTAGCAGCTCAGCTCCTCCTCCTCTCAGTTAGTTGCTATTAGCAGCTTTTCCTCCTCCTCTCAGTTAGTCGTTATTAGCAGCTCAGCCCCTCTCGGTTTGTTGCTATTAGCAGCTCAACCCCTCTCGGTTAGTCGTTATTAGCAGCTGCCCCTCCTCTCGGTTTGTTGCTATTAGCAGCTCAGCTCCTCCTCTAGGTTAGTTACTATTGGCAGCTCCTTCTCCTCTGTTTGTCGCTATTAGCAGCTCAGCCCCTTTCGGTTAGTTGCTATTAGCAGCTCAACCCTTCCTCTCGGTTAGTCGCTATTAGCAGCTCAGCGCCTCCTCTTGGTTAGTCGCTATTAGCAGCTCAGCGCCTCCTCTCGGTTAGACGCTGTTATATAAATAATCTAATATAAAGCGTTAAAAAGCCCTCAGACAACTCTGGGCCCAGTGTCCTCAGTCAAGTCTAGAGCCTGTGTGCAATAACATGAGTATCCGAAGGACACACAGCTGCCATATCACGCAAATATACTCCCTGTAAAACTACAAAGAGCAGCCTGCAACAATAACGAGCTTAGAAGTGCCAAGCTATCTCACTGACATTGACCTTTTCATGCACTCCTGCATAAACAGGAAACACCTGCGCCTAAAGCAGACACTGCTAATTTCCCCTATCTTTCGTTCCTAGACACACAAACATCTCATAAAGCACTGTACACTCACACTCTACCCCCCCCTACTGGTCGGGTGCCAAGAGCAAAGGACTTTGCTGTGCATCAATGGGGCCCGCTCTGGCTAGAGCAAGGCCCGCCTCCAACTCTTCAGGACCAGTCAGAAGATCAACATGAGAGACTCCACCTACAATATTCTGTGTATAGATTCTGCTGTAAACTCTGGCTGAGGGGCCTAATTATTCGGACTCCTCACAGAGTCCCATTCCTTAGGTCCGTGCACGATAAACGGCAGGACAAAATATCTTTGACTCAATAAATTGCCTTTTGATACACCTGATTCCACTCTGTCCAGCGTCGTTGTTTTGCATTCCCTCTCCAGTATGTAAACACCAACAACGCTATTAGCAGCTCAGCGCCTCCTCTCGGTTAGACGCTATTAGCAGCTCAGCGCCTCCTCTCGGTTAGACGCTATTAGCAGCTCCCCCTCTCGGTTAGACGCTATTAGCAGCTCCCCCTCTCGGTTAGTCGCAATTAGCAGCTCCCCTCTCGGTTAGTCGCTATTAGCAGCTCCCCCTCTCGGTTTGTCGCTAGTAGCAGCTCGGCCCCTCCTCCTCTCGGTTAGTCGCTATTAGTAGCTCGGCCCCTCTCGGTTAGTAGCTCGGCTCCTCCTCCTCTCGGTTAGTCGCTATTAGTAGCTCGGCCCCTCCTCCTCTCGGTTAGTAGCTCGGCTCCTCCTCCTCTCGGTTAGTTGCTTTTAGCAGCTCAGCCCCTCCTCCTCTCGGTTAGTTGCTGTTAGCAGCTTAGCTGCTCCTCCTCTCGGTTAGTCGCTATTAGCAGCTCTGCTCCCCCTCTCGGTTAGTCGCTATGAGCAGCTCCCAGACTCGGTTAGTCACTATTAGCAGCTCCCCCTCTCGGTTAGTCGCTATTAGCAGCTCGGCCCTCCTCCTCTCGGTTAGTCGCTATTAGTAGCTCTGCTCCTCCTCCTCTTGGTTAGTTGTTATTAGCAGCTAAGTCCCTCTCGGTTAGTTGCTTTTAGCAGCTCAGCCCCTCCTCTCGGTTAGTTGCTGTTAGCAGCTCAGCTGCTCCTCCTCTCGGTTTGTCGCTATTAGCAGCTCTGCTCCCCCTCTCGGTTAGTCGCTATGAGCAGCTCAGCTTCCCGTCTCGTTTAGACGCTATTAGCAGCTCCTCCTCCTCTCAGTTAATCGCTATTAGCAGCTCCCCCTCTCGGTTAATCGCTATTAGCAGCTCCCCCACTCGGTTAGTTGCTATTAGCAGCTCCCCCACTCGGTTAGTCGCTATTAGCAGCTCCCCCTCCTCTCGGTTAGTCGCTATTAGCAGCTCAGCCCCTCTCATTTAGTAGCTATAAGCAGCTCAGCCCCTTCTTCCCTCGGTTAGTCACTATTCGCACCTCCCCTTCTCGGTTAGTTGCTATTAGCAGCTCAGCTCCTCTTAGTTAGTTGCTATTAGAAGCTCAGCTCCTCCTCCTCTCGGTTAGTTGCTATTAGTAGCTCAGCCCCTCCTCTCGGCTAGTTGCTATTAGACGTTCAGCCGCTCCTCCTCTTGGTTTGTCGCTATTAGCAGCTCAGCTCCCCCTCTCGTTTAGGCGCTATTAGCAGCTCCCCCTCTCGGTTAGTCGCTATTAGCAGCTCCCCCTCTCGGTTAGTCGCTATTAGCAGCTCCCCCTCTCGGTTAGTCGCTATTAGCAGCTCCCCCTCTCGGTTAGTCGCTATTAGCAGCTCCCCCTCTCGGTTAGTCGCTATTAGCAGCTCAGCCCCTCTCGGTTAGTTGGTATTAGTAGCTCAGCTCCTCTGTTAGTCACTATTAGCAACTCAGCTCCTCCTCCTCTCGGTTAGTCACTATTAGCAACTCAGCTCCTCCTCCTCTCGGTGTTTACATACAGGAGAGGGAGAGCGAAACAACGACGCTGGACAGAGTGGAATCAGGTGTAGCAAAAAGGCAGTTTATTTTAAGACCAGATATCTTTGTTTTGCACCGTGCACGGACCTAAGCAATATGACTCTGTGAGGAGTCAGAATAATTAGGCTGCCCAGCCAGAGTTTACAGCAGACTGTATACACAGAATAATCGTCTCGTCGTGTTGGTCTTCTGACTGGTCCTGAAGAGTTGGAGGCGGGCCTGCTCTAGCCAGAGCAGGAGCCCCATTGGTGCACAGCAAAGTCCTTTGCTCTTGGCACCCGACCAGTAGGGGGTAGAGTGTGAGTGTACAGTGCTCATGAAATGTATGTGTGTCAAGGAAGCGTGGATATTGGTAATGTCTGCTTTAGGCTCAGGTGTTTCCTGTCTTTGCAGGAGTGCATGCAAGGGTCAATGTCAGTGAGATAGTTTGGCACTCTAAGCTCGTTAGTGTTGCAGGATGTTCTTTGTAGTTTACTGGGGAGTATATTTGCGTGATGGCAGCTGTGTGTCCTTCGGATAATCATGTTATTGCACGTAGGCTCTAAACTTGACTGAGGACACTGGGCCCAGAGTTATCTGAGGACATCCGGTTTAACCAGAGCGTTGGCCTGCTAGTAATGCTCGATATTAGATTATTTATATAACATTAGTCACTATTAGCAACTCAGCTCCTCCTCCTCTCGATTAGTCACTATTAGCAACTCAGCTCCTCCTCCTCTCGGTTAGTCACTATTAGCAACTCAGCTCCTCCTCCTCTCGGTTAGTCACTATTAGCAACTCAGCTCCTCCTCCTCTCGGTTAGTCACTATTAGCAACTCAGCTCCTCCTCCTCTCGGTTAGTCACTATTAGCAACTCAGCTCCTCCTCCTCTCGGTTAGTCACTATTAGCAACTCAGCTCCTCCTCCTCTCGGTTAGTCACTATTAGCAACTCAGCTCCTCCTCCTCTCGGTTAGTCACTATTAGCAACTCAGCTCCTCCTCTCGGTTTGTCACTATTAGTTTGTATGATGGTATGGCTGTCAACACATTGTTCCAAACAAGAATGAGTCGACTTTCGACTTTGCTTCTTAATACAGTCATTCTATTTCTAGGATTCCATTTCACCTAAGTGTTTTGATGTGTATTGGAAGTCAACTAGCAATAGTTGGTAATACATTCTAATTAGATTTATTACCCATATGGTGCAGCCCAGACCAGGTGGCTGTATAGTTAATATAGCAAGCAGCTCTTCTTTCTCTTAGTCCTGCTAGCTGAGGGCCAATGCACTGACTGAAACCCTGTGTTTGTCCTGTCTCTGTCCTGGTACTGCAGCTCAGGGCCAATGCTCTGATCAAGCGTGGCAGTATGTACATGCAGCAGCAGCAGCCTATGATGTCAACACAGGACTTCAACATGGCTGCTGAGATCGACACGCGCAACGCAGACGTCTACCACCACCGGGGACAGGTAGGGCTGTCTCTATCACTATCCCTCACTATCCCTTTGGCCCTGCCCAAATGGCACCCTATTCCCTATTTAGTGCACTACTTTTGACCAGTGCTCATAGGCCTCTAAATTAGGAATGGGGTGAATAGGATGCCCTTTGGGGCTAACTTGCAAGTAAACAGTAAGATTCATTTAGTCACATCATTGCCATTGGTTTACACTAACAGACTGAAGTGTTTCCCCTTCAGTTGAAGATCCTTCTGGACCAGGTAGAGGAGGCCGTCCGAGATTTTGATGAGTGCATCCTGCTCAGACCTGACTCTGCTCTGGCACAGGCTCAGAAAGGCTTCGCCCTGGTGAGTATGGATCATGGTGAGTACTGACTGTAGGTTTAGTGCTCCCTAATATAATGGATATCTGTTATAAACATGATTCTGATCAGTTTCTCTGTCCTCTAGTGTAGGTGTAGGTTTGGGATGTGTTGGAGATGTGTTCATGTTAAAGTGTTCATCCTACTGGCTGTGCCTGCAGTACAGACGTGCTCTTGTGAATGGACTGTCTTATCCACTTTATACAGCTGAGACTAGATCTCACCAATATGCTGTTAATCCACTTCATACAGCTGAAGGGGAAACACTTTATACAGCTGCTGAGACTGGATCTCACCAATATGCTGTTAATCCACTTTATACAGCGGAGACTAGATCTCACCAATATGCTGTTCATCCACTTTATACAGCGGAGACTAGATCTCACCAATATGCTGTTAATGGACTGGGAGAAAGTTAGTTAGTCAGAGCTCTAAGGTTGGTGCCGTATGCAGCATTCTAAATGTGTGTTAACTAGCTAGTCTGTGTGTCCAGTACAGGCAGGCATACACTGGCAACAGCCAGTCCCAGGTGCAGACGGCCATGGACGGCTTTGAGGACATCATCAGGAGGTTCCCTAAGTGTGCTGAAGGATACGCTCTGTATGCACAGGTAGGGGGTACGCTCTGTATGCACAGGTAGGGGTGCACTCTGTCATTAACATTGTCTCACCTGTCAGGTACGCTGTCATTAACACGGTCTCTCTGAGGTGGTGTGGTATACTACCAGTATACCATGGCTAAGGGCTGTTCTTATGCACGATGCAATGAGGAGTGCCTGTATATATCCCTTAGTCATGGTATATTGGCTATATATCACACGCACCCTTATTGCTTTTAGAAACTGGTTACCAACTTAATTAGATCAGTAAAAATACATGTTGTGTCATACCCGTGATATACCACGGCTTTCAGCCAATCAGCATTCAGGGCTGGAACCACCCAGGTTCTAGTAATAAATCACATCTTACCTGCAGTAGATTATGGCTGCTTGAAAAACTTCTTGTTTAACAGAACTTCAAATCTCTTCTTACAATTTGATTTGTTTTATTAAGTAAAATGTGTCCTAAAATGTACTTGAGTATGTGAATCATCCTGAAACATTTCTCCTGTGTCTCTGTGTTATTCAGGCATTGACTGACCAGCAGCAGTTTGGCAAGGCAGATCACATGTACAACAAGTGTATTTACCTGGAGCCAGACAACGCTACAACATACGTCCACAAGGGGTGAGTTAAGAGGGGTGTCCCTGGTCTCTGAGATGAAGTGGATGGGAGGGGCGTCCCTGAGATGAAGTGGATAGGAGGGGCGTCCCTGGTCTCTGAGATGAAGTGGATGGGAGGGGCGTCCCTGGTCTCTGAGATGAAGTGGATGGGAGGGGCGTCTCTGAGATGAAGTGGATGGGAGAGGGGCGTCCCTGGTCTCTGAGATGAAGTGGATGGGAGAGGCGTCTCTGAGATGAAGTGGATGGGAGGGGCGTCCCTGGTCTCTGAGATTAAGTGGATGGGAGGGGCGTCCCCGAAGTGAGGTGGATGGGAGGGGCGTCCCCGAAGTGAGGTGGATGGGAGGGGCGTCCCCGAAGTGAGGTGGATGGGAGGGGCGTCCCCGAAGTGAGGTGGATGGGAGGGGCGTCCCCGAAGTGAGGTGGATGGGAGGGGCGTCCCTGAGAGGCATCCTAGGTACCTAATTTTATTAACTTTGTGTAATAATGCCGCAAAACATGCGTACGCACAGTTTTGTGCACGCAGATATGTAGTGTTAGATTTACGCAATAGTTATAAATGAGGCCCCTGGTGTGATGAGGTTGTGAGGGGAAGTGGCCTGCTGATCAGGAGTAATGTTTTAGTGATAGTCCAATAAGTTGCTAATTCCTGTGTGTGTGTGTGTGTGTGTCAGGTTGTTGCAGCTCCAGTGGAAGCAGGACTTGGACCGGGGCCTGGACTTCATCAGCAGGGCCATTGAGATCGACAACAAATGTGACTTTGCCTATGAAACCATGGGCACTATTGAGGTTCAGAGGTTAGTTCAATACTTTTTCAAATATTTCCCGGTAATAACTTTAGTTTAGTTAAGAAGGCATTAAATAACATATTGGTACATTTTATAAATGTTTTTACATTAACAACAAATATATCGAAAAATAGTCCTACTTTCCAACCCAGTGTACAAAAAAATACTAACTTTATACACAGGGGTATATACATTTAAAATGTATAAGGCTTCACAGGCATTTAAGGTTCGCTTTGCTTTATATATTTTTTGTATTTATGCAGCATGAAAAAAAAGCCATTTAGTTCAGTTTTGAAATGAAGACTCTTGGCTTTTCTGTAGCCCAGTTGCATTTATAGTATGTATCAAATTATTACCATACATAATAATAATACAGAGATGAATTATGGGACAGGGTCAGGGGCATCTAGAATATATTGGATCAGTTCGGATTAGGGGCATCCAGAGCATCTTGGATTAGGGGCATCCAGAGCATCTTGGATTAGGGGCATCCAGAACATCTTGGATTAGGGGCATCCAGAACATCTTGGATTAGGGGCATCCAGAACATCTTGGATTAGGGGCATCCAGAACATATTGCATCAGTTAAGGTCACGGCCATCCAGAACATATTGGGTAGGTCGGGGCATCCAGTACATATCCAGACACATACATAAAATGTAATGTCATAAAATACATAAGACACATGTAAAAACTAGTGCGCTCTGGGTGTTCGTAAATATAGAGTGTTGTCAGATTGTCCGTTCATAAATTCAGGGAATTTCGCTCTCGGAGCATTCAGAGCGCCCACACTAGACCCTCTGGCCGAAGAGTAGGGTTGATCCAAGCTTTATGACCTCACAGCTGTAGTCAAGCACCCAAACTAACTGACTAATGTTGGCTAGCTTGCTAGCTACTTCCAGACACAAATGAGAGAACACCTCACAGATCATTTTACTCACCGTAGCAGAGCTGGTTAGGCTGTTTTCATTTTATCCAGAGCGTTGGTGACTAACTGCTGCTGGAAACAATTTAATTACTATTTTTTGCCAATGTTTACTGACACTTAAATAAACTTCCCTCTCATTTCAGGGGAAACCTGGAAAAAGCGATAGACATGTTCAACAAGGCCATCAACCTGGCCAAGTCAGAGATGGAGATGGCCCACCTCTACTCACTGTGTGATGCAGCCTATGCCCAGACTGAGGTAGCCAGGAAGTACGGACTGAAGCCTCCCACGCTGTAACTCTCCTGTCACACAACCCACCCTACCCAAGTCTCTCCACTGCTGAGCCTGATCATATTATAACTGCAGATGTTTGAGTCATTTAGTTTTGTACAAGACCTGAGAACTACCGGTGGTTAAAGATGAAAGAAACATATGTGACTAGGGTTGCAAAATTACGGTAACTTTCCCAAAATTCCCAGTTTTTTCTGAAATCCAGGAATTACGGGGAAATTAGCAGGAAATCCATGAACATGCCAACCAGGATTTCTGGAAAACCAGGGAGGGAAGGTTAGGAAAGTAACTGGAATTTTGCAATCCTGTCTGACCATACATTATTATCATGTTTATGTCACGTTGAATTGGAATTCAAACCAGGGCTAGAACCCCAATCCGCTGGTAAATAGGGTGGTCTTAACCCTCACATCCCTCTCCTTCAGGGCACTTGACCCACACACCCCTGTCTCCTGATATTTAGTTTAAGCCGGACCGTGACCACTATTGGCCCTCCTGTACCATTCAGAATGTCTTGTTTTCTCTATCAGGAACATGTGAATGGCCAGGTATCCATCCAGAAATGATTCAATCTTCTAAAATCAAAGGGAGATTCACTCAATATATTTCTCCATTCTATTGCCGACCTATCCATATTTGGACATATTTTAAGATAAATGTATTATGTTGCCTCCACACAGACCTGTATAGAGTTCTAATGGACTGTTCATTTGCTACTATATATGTTTCTATTCTTCTTGTTCTCTAACAAATATTTCTGTCCAGACAACTCCATATCCTCGAGACGTAACATTATCATTGAATGGCAAATTTAAATGCAGGATTAAAATGTTAGTCAAATGTGTGTGTGTAATGATGGATGTCTGTGTTTGGTGTAATGCTGCAGCTGATATGACAATGTGTGGGATAAGAGAGTCCAGGCGATGTTGGGGTCCTAAAGTGTTGTTTATTTCGGGGGATTGCCTGTTTTTCCTTTTTATATATTCTGTACAGCATGTGAGATTTCTCTTTCTAAGTACATGTTAATGCAATGCAATGCTCGTGCTGAAATACTGTTTCTGAAACTATCTGGCCATTTTGGAAAGGCTAGACTGAATAAGAATGAACATTTAGACCTAAAATAACAGCTTTAATTCAGCAATTCTCAAAATGTACCGCTTCTATTTTTATGTGGTTGTTTTCCCAACTGCTTGTAGATTCCGAAAATGTCAGAAGGGACAATTATTTAAATATTTTTTTCAGGCTCAGTCAACTTTTACTTTGCAGGGGGCAGGTATG
The DNA here is from genome assembly GCF_018296145.1 of Oncorhynchus tshawytscha. Classification (NCBI taxonomy): domain Eukaryota; kingdom Metazoa; phylum Chordata; class Actinopteri; order Salmoniformes; family Salmonidae; genus Oncorhynchus; species Oncorhynchus tshawytscha. Next base: position 829,645 of record NC_056434.1, read on the forward strand.
CCATCATACAGTGCCTACAGAGAGTATTCACACCCAGTGGTGTGTATTCATGGATGCCAAGGGAAGCCAGGCTTCCCCAAAAAATTGACCAATAAAAAAAAACAATCATTTATTTTGCCTCTGTGTTATATAATTTTCCTTCAATTCGAAAGAGGCTGAATGTATCTCAATAGAGAAAGCATCCGAGTGAGCGAAACAGCACCCCTCTGTCTCTGTGTATAGGCCATGTATTTGATGCTGTCTGGTCCAAACGAGTATGACGTTGTTGCGTTGAAGGCAAGGGAAGCCAGCGATTGTTTGACCTCCCTTGATAAAAAAGTAGACCAAATTAGCCAGTTTAGTGTTGAGCTCAACTGTTAAAAGTCCTGGCGCACCAACAAAAAAAGTGTCAAAGGACATTGAGAGCATACCTCACTGACAGAAACTTGAATTGTTGCATCTCGTTGTGATGTCCTCGGGTGGCTAGCTAGCTACCTAAAATGGTCCTTTTGCTAAATTATCCATGGACGGAGATAGGGGTTTGGACTTGCGGTTTTAAGTAATTATCTGTACTGGCTAATGACTATAATGCTGATCCCACCATTCATTCATACATTGTTGTGCCCCTGGCCTGAGAGGATATAAGTTGAATATGTAACTAGATGTAGAAGGCTGATGTTAACTAGCTGGCCTGGCACATCGTTCCCCATGAAAGGAAGTTAGGGTAGCGAGCAAGCATTTTAGCCAAATCTGACGAGTTATCTCCAGAGTTCAACTTGATAGCATGCACGCAGTTTTGTTGAACGTTACTCAAAGTAACAAGGTTCTCGTCAACATACTGCAGACCAAAGACGATCAGTTAATGAACATAATGACTAATTTGGATGACAAATCAGCAGAACTCATTGAAGTCGCTGACCAAATGAATAATGAGAGAACTCATGGAAATATTGCTTTCTAAGCAAGCGGAGGAAATCTCATCACTGAATCTCTCGCTCCGTACTCAAGACTTCTATCTGCAAACCATGACAGATAAGTTTGAGACCGAAAGGAGCAAGTGCGACACTCACGTGTCCAAAATCAGTACTCTAAGCGCTCAAGTGGACCCTTAGGTACCATCTGGAGGAAGTCCGGAATGGTCACGCTCTACAGCATGACTACCCATCCAAGCAACCGGAGCCCTGTACTCAAATGAGTAAAGACGATAGGTTTCAGACTTTGCCTCCCTCAAGTGTCCCTCAGTCTTCTCCTCTTGGCCAACAACCCTCTCCGCTCGCTTGGCGCAGAAAACCTTGACAAATGACTACGCTAAACTTGCCACAGCTTTGAAATTAGAATTCAGTGGTTCTGCAACTCACAAACACGATAGCTTACTGGCTAACACCGTCAAACAAGCTCAGAACGAACACCCACAAGCTTACTATCATAGGCTTCGTTCAGCTTACTTTGGCCTACTCACTGAAACAGGAATTGACGAGCTGTTACCATTCAGACAAATGTTTCTGTCAAACATGTATCCAACCTTCATTACTTACTTGGGCCCTGCTGCCCATGTTGGCTTGCCCATCTTACAACTCAGAGAGCTCGCAAGACATCAAAAGCTTGCAATGCTAAGAGCCCTGACCACTCGGTTTTGAAGTTTGACCAGGAGCACTCACTCCAGTTAGAGGGTGCATTATCAGGTATTGGGGCGTTGAGAGATGACGCACAACAACAGTTTGTACCATGATTCCAATAACCTCCGCGGTCTAAATAACTGTACCGCTACAATCAACCTGTTCGCCACGTTCCTGCACCCAACCCACACAAAGTGTCAGAGCACAAGGGTAACAAAGGGTTGAAGAATGATCAAAACATAGACCAAGGTTCTCCAGAAGTTCCACTACGTGAAGAACTAAAGCGAGAAAATTTTGAGAAAAGGGTAAAAGATAAGTCACAAAGACTAGACAGGGAATTACCGGACACCAGGTCCGCAGGAATTAACACCCATAGCATGGACGCTCAAATTCAAATTTCTCCCACTCTCACTCGAGACCATATCCAGGGCCTGCTTGATCAAGAAATAAGCCCACAGGCTTTGTCTATAGACTCTGATACAAAGGTTGCGAAGAAAAAGGTCAAACACTTCGTTAAAGCCAAGCCCACTCAAAATTCGAAAAGTCGATCTTCTTTCACCTTGAACAGAGATGGCACATCATGTCATTGCGAACGACCACTCCATTTCATGGGGAATATGTCCACTAAACACAAATCTAAACGCCCATACCTGGAAACAGTCCTGGAGGACTGCTTAACTTGTCATGCGCTAATTGATTCGGGCGTGGCAATATCGCTCAAATATCTTTCAAACATTGTTAAATGATCTCAAAAAGGGCTTTGAAACCAACTAAACGTTGGTTAAAAGTGGAATGATGCGACGCTAGACTTCGAGGGGTCACCCAGACTACCTCGCCTCTCACATTGAGAGTCATGCTGAAACTTCCAGGACATATCTCTCGTTCACAATGTGTTACCAGCCTCAAATCTGTACCCCTGCTCCTTGAATCTCTACTCCTGCTACTCGGCGCAGACTTGATTAATCGGTTACTCCCACTGATGGATTGGAAAACCAACCAGGTATGGTCACAGGCTACAGTGCCTTCTCCACTTACCAAACTGTTTCCCCCTATCCCTAGTTGCAATGCAGTCATTCATGAGGGGTATTTATCGAAAGCACCCCTTGGGAAAAAGACATCTCGAAACCTCTAGGTGCAGAATCCGATCCAAAAAGATATTACGATATCTCAACACATTCCATCAGCAAACCTGATTGACCATTCTTTTCATGATATTGAGCCAGCTGTCTCTGTGAATGAGCAACTTCCCTCCTTGAAGTCGTGCAATACGGTAGTTGAGATGAACTTCTCTTGCCCTTCGGACACTCCCGCAAGCACTGCGGCGGTCTCAGCAAGAAAAACATTGATGCACATAGTGTACTCTGCTTCCGATGATACACCTTCCACTTTGTGGGGGACTGTCATCCCTTACAATGACACTAATGGCGTCAGTCCAGCAACTGACCCGATGACTCCCACTGGTGAAACACCTTGCAATATCACAGACAGATATCCTCATCTCAGTTCACAGGTACTGAAGAGGTTGCCACACACGGACGCTGTGGTGACTGACAGACCTCGGCAGCCACTGAGGGTGTTGAAGCACAAACACCAGGAGATTTGGTTGAAAAATTACAGCCACTCTCATAACGAGGCCGCTAACAACTCATACACAGGGTCCGATCTTTTCGTTTGTGCCTCGGACACCAACACCACCCACTGGTGGGGGGGTCCCGAGACACAAAGGGGGGGAATAGTAGACCAGACCCATGATGAGCCTGATCGAGGTCGAGACTATGTGAATCACTGTACGAGGCCGCCAGACCAGAAAACAAATCTAGTTGTAAACTCCCATGTGAGAACAGTGAGGAGCAGACAGGCCCCTAGACGGGGATTATCTTAGAACACATCTAAGATAGTACTGAGGTGTACCACACTCGTCGTAACTGAAGTCCATTGGACTTCCACCTCAAACAAATGGCAAAAATCTCATGCTTTGCCATGTGTAGGTTCAACTACAATACAACTAGTAAAATGCTCTAATCATGTGTTCCGGTAGGATAATATTTCAGAATAAATCGGTAGGATAACTGGTCCCCTTCAGTACCAGTACCAATGACAGTAACAGTCAGATCAGCTACAATCAGTAAGAACGTTAGAGACCTTACCAATCAAATTACCCTTGACAACAGCGACAGAGTAGTTAGGAGTCACTCAGAGTGCAACAAGGGGAAGGGAATCTCCAGAGCACTCTTCCAATGGTTAACACACATGCCACTCTAATAAATAGAATCCTCCATTCAGGAGGAAAGTTATTAGAATGTACCATGATCACACCACGTACGACTGGTTCAATACTTAAAGAATACTTCCGTCATGAGGTTAGCTCCTCCGTGGATAACATAGCTATGAAATAGACTTCTGCATACCTATCGCCACTACAATAGTAGAAGACAGTGATTCGTAGTAAAACCATTACAGACTCCCTCGACACCAGTTCTGACTGACCTCCAGGCATTGACCTGAAAATTACCTGATTACGTCAGACTCATTCTGAACAAGTTGTAGTCTGCCAGGATACTTGGTTTTCTTCCCTTGACATGCACTCTTGTGTAAGCATATACGCACATGTACAACGGAACATCCGATTAAGACTTATGCTATGATCATTTAAGGGTCCGAGCAAAATACCAACATTAGTAAAGTTGAACATTTACGTTGAGGCCTTTGACTCTACAGCTACAGTACTCACCAGTTATCTTCCCAGAAGTCCATATGTCATCCCTGTAGACTGCCCAAAACTAGTGCCCTACAGCTGTTGACTTATCATATAGTTATCAACTTAGGTTAGTGCCTAAGCAACACACCAAGTAGGAAAACCCTAGACATGACATTAGAGACAATGCCATGGTAGAGTCATTTTTCCAGGACATTGGACTTATATAGAATACAGTCCAATTAGATGTTTTTGGTGTGATAACTATATTTGGTATATCTTTTCTTTATGCTTTCATTCCTTTTCGGTTCAGTTCCCTTGACACTTCAGAAGCGATAGAGCCATAAACAAAGTCCCTATAGATCCATCACTTAGTGCCACACACATTGTCATGTAATTATATATTTTGTGAGTGTGTGTGAGCTGTTAACATAAGTTACTGCCCAGATCTTCCAGTCTGGACGACCAGACGACGGGTCCGGAACGGGGATCCCAAATCCGGACTCCCACTGCCCATCCTTGTGGCAGCCTGCCCCGCTGTCAGAGAGTCTACCAAGGTAAACCACCAGAGGGGGGGACCGCAATGGCGATCACCAACCGGACATCAACTGTCCATCCTTGTGATGAACCGCCCCGCTTTCAGAGAGCCTACCAAGTTCAACCACCAGAGGGGACTGCAACGATGATCTACAAAGAAGACATCACATGGTCATTATTTTTATGTTAACTTGTAACTTGCAGGATAATCACAAGATCCAAACCACCAATAAAATGCAAATTAATTACTTAAAAATCATAAAATGTGATTTTCTGGATTTTTATTTTAGATTCCGTCTCTAGCAGTTGAAGTGTACCTATGATAACAATTACAGACCTCTACATGCTTTGTAAGTAGGAAAACCTGCAAAATCGGCAGTGTATCAAATACTTGTTCTCCCCACTGTAGGTAGGGGTAAAGTGACTAGGAAACAGGATAGATAACAGACAGTAATATATACTGTATTGTACATATAAGTAGGGGTGAAGTGATTAGGAAACAGTATAGATAAGACAGTAATATATACTATATTGGACATATACAGTTGAAGTCAGAAGTTTACATACACTTAGGTTGGAGTCATTAAAACTCGTTTTTCAACCACTCCACAGATTTCTTGTTAACAAACTATAGTTTTGGCAAATCCAACAATTGTTTACAGACATCATGGGAAAATCAAAAGAAATCAGCCAAGACCAAAAAAATTGTAGAATTCAGAAAAAAAAATTGTAGACCTCCACAAGTCTGGTTTATCCTTGGGAGCAATTTCCAAATGCCTGAAGGTACCACGTTCATCTGTACAAACAATATTATGCAAGTATAAACACCATGGGACCACGCAGCCGTCACACCTCTCCGGAAGCAGATGCATTCTGTCTCCTAGAGATGAACGTACTTTGGTGCGAAAAGTGCAGAACAACAGCAAAGGACCTTATGAAGATTCTGGAGGAAACGGTTACAAAAGTATCTACATCCACAGCAAAACAAGTCCTATATTGACATAACCTGAAAGGCCGCTCAGCAAGAAAGAAGCCACTGCTCCAAAACCACATTAAAATAAGCCTGGCTATGGTTTGCAACTGCACATGGGGACAAAGATCATACTTTTTGGAGAAATGTCCTCTGGTCTGATGAAACAAAAATAGAAATGTTTGGCCATAATGACCATCGTTATGTTTGAAGGAAAAAGGGAGAGGCTTGCAAGCCGAAGAGCACCATCCCAACCGTGAAGCACGGGGGTGGCAGCATCATGTTGTGGGGGTGCTTTGCTGCAGGAGGGACTGGTGCACTTTACAAAATAGATGGCATCATGAGGGAGGAAAATTAGGTGGATATGTTGAAGCAACATCTCAAGACATCAGTCAGGAAGTTAAAGCTTGGTCGCAAATGGGTCTTCTAAATGGACAATGACCCCAAGCATACTTCCAAAGTTGTGGCAAAAGTATAAGGACAACAAAGTCAAGGCATTGGAGTGGCCATTACAAATCCCTGACCTCAATCCCATATAAAAGTTGTGGGCAGAACTGAAAAAGCATGTGCGAGCAAGGAGGCCTACAACCGGACTTAGTTACACCAGCTCTGTCAGGAGGAATGGGCCAAAATTCACCCAACTTATTGTAGGAAGCTTGTGGAAGACTTCCTGAAACGTTTGACAATTTAAGTTAAACAATTTAAGGCAATGTTACCAAATACTAATTGCGTGTATGTAAACTTCTGACCCACAGGGAATGAGATGAAAGAAATAAAAGCTGAAATATATCATTCTCTCAACTATTACTCTGACATTTCACATTCTTAAAAATAAAGTGGTGATCCTAACTGACCTAAAACAGGGATTTTTTACTAGGATTAAATGTCCGGAATTGTGAAAAACTGAGTTTAAATGTATTGGCTAGTGTGTATGTAAACTTCCGACTTCAACTGTATATGACCACACCCCCTCTTTTACCAACTCTAGCAGATCTAGAAACATTAGAACAGATACCCATCAGAGCATAGACTTCTTTAGTCAAGATTCAGTTATAACCAGAATGTCCACCTCTTTTTTTTGAGAAGCCCGAGTTACAATAAAATCAATTTTCAAAATCAAACTTACAGGAATCAGTCTGAGGCTGCAGCTGTGGGATTTCATATCAGACTGAGTTTCAATGATGGCATACCCTGGCCTAACCCGGACGACACTCGGCCAATTGTGCGCCGCCCTATGGGACTGCCGATCATGGCTGGTTGTGTTACAGCCCGGGATCAAACCAGGGTCTGTAGTGACGCCACTAGCACTGAGATGCAGTGCCTTAGACCGCTGTGCCACCTTGGAGCCTTACTAGAATCCCTACTAGAAAATACCACTAGGTTTGTTTGCAATAGATACAAGATTGCCTAGAACTGAACCAGTATGCCTATGCATCGAACTATGCTCATTTGTTAAACACTTATTTGAAAATACCATAGGGCTAGCTTGAATTGGTATAGATACAAGACTGTCTCGAACAAATACCATAGTGCTAGCTTGAATTGGTATAGATACAAGATTGTCTCGAACAAATACCATAGTGCTAGCTTGAATTGGTATAGATACAAGACTGTCTCGAACAAATACCATAGTGCTAGCTTGAATTGGTATAGATACAAGACTGTCTCGAACAATGGTTCCTAACTTTTTTTGGTTACTGTAACACTAACTGAATTTTTCTCTGCCCGGAGTACCCCTGATGTTCCCCCTCATGTGCATTTTACCAGTAACCCTATGGTCTAGTCCCAGTACCCCTGGTTGGGAACCACTGGTCTAGAACTGTACCATTGGGTCGACGCCTTGAGTGAGTTGCAGCCCAGAGCAAGGATGGGGATGGGGATTAAAACATAAGTCAATGATGGTTACTTGTTGCGGGCCTAGAGAAAAATTATAATGCTGATCATTTACAGTTGGGGTTACCTAAGCGGGACTCGGGTGTTGATAAATCAATGTCTCGGCGCAGCCTTGAAATGCGAGGACAGGGTTCAGGACACAAGATTATTTGGATCAAATCAAATTTATTTATATAGCCCTTCTTACATCAGCTGATATCTCAAAGTGCTGTACAGAAACCCAGCCTAAAACCCCAAACAGCAAGCAATGCAGGTGTAGAAGCACGGTGGCTAGGAAAAACTCCCAAGAAAGGCCAAAACCTAGGAAGAAACCTAGAGAGGAACCAGGCTATGAGGGGTGGCCAGTCCTCTTCTGGCTGTGCCGGGTGGAGATTATAACAGAACATGGCCAAGATGTTCAAATGTAAATAAATGACCAGCATGGTCAAATAATAATAATCACAGTAGTTGTCGAGGGTGCAGCAAGTCGGCTTTTCATAGCCGATCATTAGGAGTATCTCTACCGCTCCTGCTGTCTCTAGAGAGTTGAAAACAGCAGGTCTGGGACAGGTAGCACGTCCGGTGAACAGGTCAGGGTTCCATAGCCGCAGGCAGAACAGTTGAAACTGGAGCAGCAGCACGGCCAGGTGGACTGGGGACAGCAAGGAGTCATCATACCAGGTAGTCCTGAGGCATGATCCTAGGGCTCAGGTCCTCCTAGAGAGAGAGAGAAAGAGAGAATTAGAGAGGGCATACTTAAATTCACACAGGACACCGGATAGGACAGGAGAAGTACTCCAGATATAACAAACTGACCCTAGTCCCCCGACACATAAACTACTGCAGCATAAATACTGGAGGCTGAGACAGGAGGGGTCAGGAGACACTGTGGCCCCATCCGAGGACACCCCCGGACAGGGCCAAACAGGAAGGATATAACCAAGACAGGAAGATCACGTCAGTGACTCAACCCACTCAAGTGAAGCACCCCTCCTAGGGATGGCATGGAAGAGCACCAGTAAGCCAGTGACTCAGCCCCCGTAATAGGGTTAGAGGCAGAGAATCCCAGTGGAGAGAGGGGAACCGGCCAGGCAGAGACAGCAAGGGCGGTTCGTCGCTCCAGTGCCTTTCCGTTCACCTTCACACTCCTGGGCCAGACTACACTCAATCATATGACCCACTGAAGAGATGAGTCTTCAGTAAAGACTTAAAGGTCTAGACCAAGTCTGCGTCTCTCACATGGGTAGGCAGACCATTCCTTAAAAATTGAGCTCTATAGGAGAAAGCCCTGCCTCCAGCTGTTTGCTTCGAAATTCTAGGGACAGTAAGGAGGCATGCGTCTTGTGACCGTAGCGTATGTGTAGGTATGTACGGCAGGACCAAATCGGAAAGACAGGTAGGAGCAAGCCCATGTAATGTTTTGTAGGTTAGCAGTAAAACCCTGACCAGCCCTGGCCTTAACAGGAAGCCAGTGTAGAGAGGCTAGCACTGGAGTAATATGATACATTGTTTGGTTCTAGTCAAGATTCTAGCAGCCGTGTTTAGCACCAACTTAAGTTTATTTAGTGTTTCATCAGCTTTTTCCGGGTAAAAAAAAGCATCATTTTTGGGCAAAAAGTTTCAGATGAAATCAAATCCAATTTTATTGGTCACATACACATGGTTAGCAGATGTTAATGCGAGTATAGTAAAATGCTTGTGCTTCTAGTTCCGACAGTGCAGTAATATCTAACAAGTAATCTAACTATTTCACAACAACTACCTTATACACACAAGTGTAAAGGATTGAATAAGAATATGTACATATAAATATATGGATGAGCAATGGCCAAACGGCATAGGCAAGATGTAGTAGATGGTATAGAATACAGTATATACATATGAGATGAGTAATGTAGGGTATGTAAACATTATATAAAGTGGCATTGTTTAAAGTGACTAGTGATACATTTATTACATCCAATTTTTAATTATTAAGTGGCTAGAGATTTGAGTCAGTATGTTGGCAGCAGCCACTCAATGTTAGTGATAGATGTTTAACAGTCTGATGGCCTTGAGATAGAAGCTGTTTTCCAGTTTCTCGGTCCCTGCTTTGATGCACCTGTACTGACCTCGCCTTCTGGATGATAGTGGTGTGAACAGGCAGTGGCTCGGATGGTTGTTGTCATTGATCTTTTTGGCCTTCCTGTGACATCGAGTGGTGTAGGTGTCCTGGAGGGCAGGTAGTTAGCCCCCGGTGATGCGTTGTGCAGACCTTACTACCCTCTTGAGAGCCTTACGGTTGTGGGCGGAGCAGCTGCCGTACCAGGCGGTGATACAGCCCAACAGGATGCTCTCGATTGTGCATCTGTAAATGTTCGTGAGTGTTTTAGGTGACAAGCTAAATTTCTTCAGCCTCCTGAGGTTGAAAAGGCGCTGTTAAAGATGCATTCCAGCCTCACTTGGTTTAAAGTAGAAGAAAGATTGACTGCATCACTTTTTGTTTCATGAGAAATATTACTTTAATGAAAATTCCAAATTATCTGTATAATCAAATAACATAGTTCTGACATGCCACCAGGGATCTCTTCACAGTCCCCAAGTCCAAAACCAATTTAAGGCAACGCATGGTGTTGCATAGAGCCATGGCTACATGGAAAACCCTTCTATCTCAAATTACCCAAGCAAACAGCAAAATCAGCATTAAAAACAAACAATAAAACAACACCTTACAAGACCCCTCCCCTATCTCACCTAGATAACTTGTATGTCAATTTAAAGTCATGTTTTTTTCCGAGTGTTTTGTCTGCACAGGACCTTTTGTATTTCTATATATTTTTTTGAAATGGACGTAGTTTTGTTTTGTCTATTAATGTTCTGTATAAGGTCATGTTCTGTGTGAACCCCAGGAAGAATAGCTGCTGCTTTTGCAACAGCTAATGGGGATCCTTATAAAACACCAAATACACATGGTGTACACCATCCAACGAAATGCTCACTTGCAGGTTCCTTCTTGACAATGCAACAACCATACGAAATAATACAATATGTAATATGAACATAAAGTAAATGGCTCAGTAGAATATAAGTAACATTTTAGCCTAATTATAATACAGAAAGGCACACTTTATAATTACATATTTACAAGTGTTTTGGGGTAGGGGGGTTGCGGGAAAAGTGTTTAGACTGTCAGAATTGCATGTGTCTGTCTACTGTCTTTCTGCCGGTTTCTGTGTGTTTGTGACCAAATGACCAGTTATGTTTTATATTTTCTCAGAGAGAATGTCCAAGAGAGGCAAAACTAACTGTGTTGTTATAAAAGGGTCATAATTGAATTAATAGTAATTTTAGAGAGAAAGGGAGGCAACAAGTGGCCTTCTCACCCTTCGCCACACAATGAGGGAAATCGATTAAGCTGAACTGTGGTTTACCGGGCTATGGCGTGAATCATCAGAAGCGGTGAGGGAGGAGCGCTTTCCAAATCGTACAGTGCGCTGCTGGGTCATGTTATCAAAAACGCAGCATGATGCATCGCTCAGAAACATACATATATTTTCATTAAAATATAGTTTTGTTTTCATTGTCTGATAAAGGTAGATAAAGCATGCTTATCACTTATTACGTTTACATGTGAAAACACAGAATCCTACTCATTACTCTACATACTTAACCTACATCACTTTTGTTTTGAGGCGACTTCGATGCCTGCCAAAACGGGGACCCTGGCGCATTGCCCGGAGGCAGCCCGGTTCCAAAACGAACGCGACCAACGCTAACCAAGTTCACCCTGGGAAGGTCCTGGGCATTAATCGAATCCTCTCCATGCTCTTCTGGACGGCAATTTTGACGTTGACGTCAACACAGCAATGGCGGATGCAGTGGAGGAAGTTCTTGAAGGCAGCTGGTAAGATTAAATATAATTATCACTGTTGTCAGAGATACTTATGACATCAGTTGAATCAGTATTTTCATAATATAAAACAATATTTGTTAACTACGTTACATCTGGGAAAAGTAGGTTGCCGTTCTGGGGTGATGATGGTTTTGGACTGTATCGATTAGCTACTAGCCGGAGATCGAGCGATGCTCTCACCTGAAACAGCCCAGCTAACGTTTCGTTAGTCTAGGTAGGCTTTCACAAGAAAGTAGCTAGGCAATTCGATAACCATTGTTTGCAATACTAGCTAACTACAACAACAACTAGTGTTGTCATTCCTGAGCGACACTGCTGGTATTGTTTAGGATTTTGATGTGTAAATATTGCTAACGTTAGCTAGCTAGCTGTAGACTCGAGAGGTTGTGGCTTAATTATATATTTTTCTATTGTCAACAGTAGCCACTCATCCCCTATCATCAAAGTTGTCCCAATGGCTGTGAAGTGAGGTTCTGGCTGCCACAGTATCTGTGCGTTATGCCGCGTTTAAAACAACTGGGAACTCGGGGAAAAAATAACTCCGACTGAGAATTTGTTTCGAACGTGACGTCGGAAACTCGGGCATCTTTATAGAGCTATGACATTCCAACCTGAAAATCACGACGTCATGTTTTGACCTCTGTTATTTCCGAGTTTCTAGTTGTCTTGAAAGCAGCTAGAGATGTCGACGCTGAATGTGTATGACGTGTCTGGTCTCTGACGCCCACGAAGTTCCGATTCAAACTCCCATTAGACAGCTCTGCTGGAGTTTTGCTGAGCAACTATCTTCATTTACTCCCATTACGGCTGGTATGTACTTCCAAACAAGGTATACATTTTGGGCTTCCAAGTGGCGCAGTCTAAGGCACTGCATCTCAGTGCAAGAGGCGTCACTACAGTCCCTGGTTCGAATCCAGGCTGTACCACATCCGGCCGTGTTTGAGAGTCTCATTGGGTGGCACGCAATTGGCCCAGCGTTGGCCGGGGTAGGCCATCATTGTAAATAAGAATTGTTCTTAACTGACTGTTGAAGACTTCTGACCTGTGTGGCAGTAATGAGTGAAGTCTGGCAGCAATTGGAGGTGCAAAATAGGTTTTTTTTTTTTGGTTACTCTATATCTTTTGGAAGTACATACCCGCCGTAATGGGCACTAAATTAAGATGGTTGCTCAGTGATACAGGGCGGCAGCGTATCCTAGTGGTTAGAGCGTTGGACTAGTAACCGGAAGGTTGCGAGTTCAAACCCCCGAGCTGACAAGGTGAAAATCTGTCGAACAGGTAACCCACTGTTCCCAGGCCGTCATTGAAAATAAGAATGTGTTCTTAACTGACTTGCCTAGTTAAATAAAGGTAAAAAATATTTTAAAAATACTCTATATTTGGTGAATAACGAATCTATTTCTACATTATAATGCATGCAGAGCTGTCCAATTGATTTTGAATTGAAGCTTCCTCTGCGTTGCGCCACGTTCAAAACAACTGGGAACTCGGAAAAAAACAAGCCTGACTGGGGGAAAAAATCCAACTCAGTCATAATTCTAGAGCTCTGAATTCCTGACCTGAAGATCACTGATCATTTAACAAACCAAACATTAAAATACAGTTATAGAAGGTAAAGTAAAAACTGAAACCAGTTCTTGAATCAATACCGGTATATATTAAAATATGGTGTACTGCTCAGCCCTTATCTGAACAATGGCCTTCATCAGCTTGGTCAGGAATCAGGATAGTGTAAAGACAGTCTGCTAAATGTGTTCCTCTTGTCATTATAGTAAAGTGAAGGACATTCCAACAGGCTCTGTATATGTGTCAATCAGCGTACTCTAGGCAAATGATGCCATTCATTTTCCCCATTGATGGATGCTAACTACCTTGAGCGCCTATTGATGAAGGTATCTTCTCCCCAGGGGACTTTAGTTAAGAGCCTGACACTCAGTCTGTATGTGAACATGCATTTCTTACGGTACGGTTTTGGAAACATCGTTAGCAAAAAAAATAGTAGCCTCGAGCACTCTCTAGGGTAGCACCATGGTGTAGCCGGAGGACAGCTATTTTCCATCCTCCTCTGAAACAGGGAAAGAAACACTTGTTCTAATGATTACACCACAGATCAGCTAGATGCAGGTAAGAGTGTGCAAGGTGGTATTGAATGTGTCTCTGTCTGTCACCTTGATTACTCCAACTTGTCTCTGGACCTGTGCTGTGTTATAAACTTTAATTCGTAGGCTAGGTTGTAGCAACCTCAACATTGGTATAGGGCAAATTAGAGTATCATGTAGTAGCCTAAACTGATCACTGATGCATTGAACTGTTACTTTGAGCTCAATTACTTCATACCCCTGCACATGTACTGGTACCCTGTGTGTATATAGCCATGTTATTACCCCTGCACACCGACTCGGTACTGGTAGCCATGTTATTACCCCTTGTACATTGACTTGGTACTGGTAGCCATGTTATTACCCCTGTACATTGACTCGGTACTGGTAGCCATGTTATTACCCCTGCACACCGACTCGGTACTGGTAGCCATGTTATTACCCCATACCCCTGTACATGGTATCTTGTGCATGGACTCGGTACTGGTAGCCATGTTATTACCCCTGTGCATTGACTTGGTACTGGTAGCCATGTTATTACCCATTGACATACCCCATGTGCATTGATTGACTCGGTACTGGTAGCCATGTTATTACCCCATACCCCATGTTACATTGACTTGGTACTGGTAGCCATGTTATTACCCCTGTACATTGACTTGGTACTGGTAGCCATGTTATTACCCCTGTACATTGACTTGGTACTGGTAGCCATGTTATTACCCCTGTACATTGACTTGGTACTGGTAGCCATGTTATTACCCCTGTACATCGACTTGGTACTGGTAGCCATGTTATTGCCCCATACCCCATGTACATTGACTGGTAGCCATGTTATTACCCCTGGTAGCCATGTTATTACCCCTGTACATTGACTCGGTACTGGTAGCCATGTTATTACCCCTGTACATTGACTCGGTACTGGTAGCCATGTTATTACCCCATACCCCTGTACATGGTATCTTGTGCATGGACTCGGTACTGGTAGCCATGTATATAGCCAAGTTATCGTTACTCATTGTGGATGAATTATTGCTTTTATTATTACACGTTTTACTTTTTCTGTAATTTTTATATTTTGAATCTCTGCATTGTTGGGAAGGGCCCGTAAGTCAGCTTTTCTCTGTTAGTCTTACACCTGTGAATTTTTTTTTGATATAAAATTAAAGGGCTTCATGTTTCTAGAATCGTATCACATTTGAGAATTCATTCACGTTTAGATGGAGAATTGGTCTGTTTTGTCTTCCAGAGCCAGTCTACCTCTGAAAAGAACATATAAGGTCCTTGGACCTTAGGAAGTAACAGTAGACTCCTTAAGAGAACTTCTTGGGCTACCTTTCACATAGAATGAGCCCTGGTTAATCCATTCATTTCAGTATCCTTCCTTCTGGTCATTATTTATATGGTTACAAAGACACTGTTCATGAGCAGGGAGAACAGAGACACCGTCTATCCGGCAGGAAATCACTGCTAATATGGAAGGGTTGTGTCTGTTGCAACAGGGAGGGAATCACGAGGACTGGTTGTGTCTGTTGCAACAGGGAGGGAATCACGAGGACTGGTTGTGTCTGTTGCAACAGGGAGGGAATCACGAGGACTGGTTGTGTCTGTTGCAACAGGGAGGGAATCACGAGGACTGGTTGTGTCTGTTGCAACAGGGAGGGAATCACGAGGACTGGTTGTGTCTGTTGCAACAGGGAGGGAATCACGAGGACTGGTTGTGTCTGTTGCAACAGGGAGGGAATCACGAGGACTGGTTGTGTCTGTTGTAACAGGGAGGGAATCACGAGGACTGGTTGTGTCTTGTAACAGGGAGGGAATCATGCTAATAAGGACGGGTTGTGTCTAGGGATGTAAAGATTCACAAATCGGTCAATTGAAATAAATTAATTAGGCCCTAATCTATGGATTTCACATGACTGGGCAGGGGCACACCCCCAGAAATACTCCTCACCACTCCCCTCCCCACTGCTAATTTATTATAATAGTGAAGACATCAAAACTATGATATTAACACATATGGGATCATGTAGTAACCAAAAAAGTGAGATTCTTCAAATAGCCACCCTTTGCCTTGATGACAGCTTTGCACACTCTTGACATTCTCTCAACTAGCTTCATGAGGTAGTCACCTGGAATGCATTTCAATTAACAGGTATGCCTTCTTCAAAGTTAATTTGTGGAATGTCTTTCCTTAATGTGTTTGAGCCAATCAGTTGTGTTGTAACAAGGTAAGGTGGGGTATACAGAAGATAGCCCTATTTGCTAAAATACCAAGTCCATATTATGGCAAGAACAGCTCAAATAAGCAAAGAGATGACAGTCCATCATTACTTTAAGAGATGAAGGTCAGTCAATTCGGAAAATTTCAAGAACTTTGAATGTTTCTTCAAGTGCAGTCGCAAAAACCATCAAGCGCTATGATGAATCTCGCTCTCATGAGGACCGCCACAGGAAAGGAAGACCCAGAGTTACCTCTGATGCAGAGGATAAGTTCATTAGAGTTACCAGCCTCAGACATTGCAGCTCAAATAAATGCTTCACAGAGTTCAAGTAGTCGACTAGAGGTCGACCGATTTATGATTTTTAAACGCCGATACCGATTATTGGAGGACCAAGAAAAAGCCGATACCGATTAATCGGACGATTTTTATTTATATATTTGTAATAATGACAATTACAACAATATGGAATGAACACTTATTTTAACTTAATATAATACATCAATAAAATCAATTTAGCATCAAGTAAATAATGAAACATGTTCAATTTGGTTTAAATAATGCAAAAACAAAGTGTTGGAGAAGAAAGTACAAGTGCAATATGTGCTATGTAAGAAAGCTAATGTTTAAGTTCCTTGCTCAGAACATGAGAACATATGAAAGCTGGTGGTTCCTTTTAACATGAGTCTTCAATATTCCCAGTTAAGAAGTTTTAGGTTGTAGTTATTATAGGACTATTTCTCTCTATACCATTTGTATTTCATTAACCTTTGACTGTTGGATGTTCTAATATGTACAGTGGGGCAAAAAAGTATTTAGTCAGCCACCAATTGTGCAAGTTCTCCCACTTAAAAAGATGAGAGGCCTGTAATTTTCATCATAGGTACACTTCAACTATGACAAACAAAATGAGAAAAAAAATCCAGAAAATCACATTGTAGGATTTTTAATTAATTTATTTGCAAATGATGGTGGGAAATAAGTATTTGTTTAACAACAAAAGTTTATCTCAACTTTGTTATATACCCTTTGTTGGCAATGACAGAGGTCAAAAGAGTCTTTCACAAGGTTTTCACACACTGTTGCTGGTATTTTGGCCCATTCCTCCATGCAGATATCCTCTAGAGCAGTGATGTTTTGGGGCTGTTGCAGGGCAACACAGACTTTCAACTCCCTCCAAAGATTTTCTATGGGGTTGAGATCTGGAGACTGGCTAAGCCACTCCAGGACCTTGAAATACTTCTTACGCAGCCACTCCTTCGTTGCCCGGGCGGTGTGTTTGGGATCATTGTCATGCTGAAAGACCCAGCCACGTTTCATCTTCAATGCCCTTGCTGATGGAAGGAGGTTTTCACTCAAAATCTCACGATACATGGCCCCATTCATTCTTTCCTTTACACGGATCAGTCGTCCTGGTCCCTTTGCAGAAAAACAGCCTCAAAGCATGATGTTTCCACCCCCATGCTTCACAGTAGGTATGGTGTTCTTTGGATGCAACTCAGCATTCTTTGTCCTCCAAACATGACGAGTTGAGTTTTTACCAAAAAGTTATATTTTGGTTTCATCTGACCATATGACATTCTCCCAATCTTCTTCTGGATCATCCAAATGCTCTCTAGCAAACTTCAGATGGTCCTGGACATGTACTGGCTTAAGCAGGGGGACACGTCAGGCACTGCAGGATTTGAGTCCCTGGCGGCGTAGTGTGTTACTGATGGTAGGCTTTGTTACTTTGGTCCCAGCTCTCTGCAGGTCATTCACTGTGGTTCTGGGATTTTTGCTCACCGTTCTTGTGATCATTTTGACCCCACGGGGTGAGATCTTGCGTGGAGCCCCAGATCGAGGGAGATTATCAGTGGTCTTGTATGTCTTCCATTTCCTAATAATTGCTCCCACAGTTGATTTCTTCAAACCAAGCTGCTTACCTATTGCAGATTCAGTTTTCCCAGCCTGGTGCAGGTCTACAATTTTGTTTCTGGTGTCCTTTGACAGCTCTTTGGTCTTGGCCATAGTGGAGTTTGGAGTGTGACTGTTTGAGGTTGTGGACAGGTGTCTTTTATAAAAATGGTCAAAGACTCCAGCCACCCTACTCATGGACTTTTCTCTCTGCTACCGCACTGCAAGATGTACTGTCAAGTCTAGGTCCAAGAGGCTTCTAAACAGCTTCTACCCCCAAGCCATAAGACTCCTGAACATCTAATCAAATGGCTACCAAGACTATTTACATTGCCCCCCCTTTTACGCTGCTGCTACTCTCTGTTATTATCTATGCACAAGTCACTTTAGTAACTCTACCCAGATGTGTATATATTGCCTTGACTAACCGGTGCCCCCGCACATTGACACATTGACTCTGTACCGTAACACCCTGTATATTGCCTCCACATTGACTCTGTACCGTAATACCCTGTATATAACCTCCACATTGACTCTGTACCGTAATACCCTGTATATAGCCTCCACATTGACTCTGTACCGTAATACCCTGTATATAGCCTCCACATTGACTCTGTACCGTAATATCCTGTATATAACCTCCACATTGACTCTGTACCGTAATACCCTGTATATAGCCTCGCTATTGTTATTTTACTGCTGTTGTTTAATCATGTTACTTTTATTTCTTTTTAGGCATTTTTCTTAACTGCATTGTTGGTTAAGGGCTTGTAAGTAAGCTTTTCACTGTAATGTCTACACTTGTTGTATTCGGCGCATGTGACATACGATTTGATCTACTGTACAGTATCTAGGGTTAGATCTACTATACAGTACCTGAGCTTTGTGCTAATGTTTACTTGCACATATTATGCAGTGTCTGTATTTCCCATCTGCCCATTTCCCAGGTTTTCCAGCGTCTGTCTGTCTGTCTGTCTGCTTTATGTAACAGAAGAGCGGAGTCTCTGGGCAGCAGGCAGGTTAACAATGACCTCCATGTCACTGTTCATCCTGCTTTGTAGTGGATTGGAGAGGGGAAAAAGATACCGCTATTTCTCCTCTGGGCAGATGGATGGAGCAATATTATTATTCATATTATTTTTTAATTAATATTCTGTTTCTAAAATGGTCTGCTCTCCTCTTGCTCTGTAGAGCAATCTGCTTCTTTATAGCTTTTGTAGTGATTCATATGTTGATGATGTAAAGAATATTTGCTGGTCGGTGGTGTGTAATGAGGAGCAACCAGCCGCTGCACTTGACGCATTTATGAAATTGCTTATCCCAGTTACTAATAAGAATGAACCCATTAAGAAAATTACTGTAAAAACTGTTAAATCCCTGTGGATTGATGAGGAATTGAACAATTGTATGGTTGAGAGGAATGAGGCAAAATGTATTGCAATTAAGTCTGGCAGCCCTACTGATTGGCAAATGTACTGCAAATTAAGAAGTGATGTGACGAAACTAAATAAAAAGAAACCATACTATGAAACAAAGATGAATGATAGTAAAAAGCTTTGGAGCACCTTAAATGACATTTTGGGGGGAAAAAAGCCAACTCGGCTCCATCATTCATTGAATCAGATGGTTAATTTATCACAAAACCCACTGATATTGCTAACTACTTTAATTATTTTTTTCATTGGCAAGATTAACAAACTTAGGGATGACATGCCAGCAACAAATGCTGACACTACACATCCAAGTATATCAGACCAAGTTATGGAATACAAGAATTGTACATTTGAGTTCAGTAAAGTCTGTGGAAGAGGTGAAAAAATCATTGTTGTCTATCAACAATGACAAGCCACCGGGGTCTGACAATCTGGATGGAAAATGTTTGAGTATAATAGTGGACGATATTGCCACTCCTATTTGCCATATCTTCAATTTAAGCGTGTGCCCTCAGACCTGGAGGGAAGCGAAAGTCATTCCGCTACCTAAGAATTGTAAAGCCCATTTACCGGCTCAAATAGCCGACCAATCAACCTGTTACCAACTCTTAGTAAACTTCTGGGGAAAATTGTGTTTTACCAGATACAATGCTAACAGACTTTCAGCATGCATATAGGGAAGGACATTTAACAACTGATGATTGGCTGAGAGAAATTGATGATAAAAAGATTGTGGGGCTGTCTTCAGTGCAGCTTTTGACATTATCGATCATAGTCTGCTAATTGAAAAACGTATGTGTTATGGCTTTACACCCCCTGCTATAATGTGGATAAAGAGTTTCCTGTCTAACAGAACACAGGGGGTGTTCTTTAATGGACGCCTCTCAAACATAATCCAGTTAGAATCAGGAATTCCCCAGGGTAGCTGTTTAGGCCCCTTGCATTTTTCATTCTTTACTAATGACATGCCACTGGCTTTGAGTAAAGCCAGTGTGTCTATGTATAGAGATGACTCAACACTATACACGTCAGCTACTACAGCGACTGAAATGACTGCAACACTCAACAAAGAGCTAGAGTTACTTTCAGAGTGGGTGGAAAGCAATAAATTAGTCCTATTCACTAAACCCTAAACCTCAACTACATCTTGTAATGAATAATGTGGAATTTGAGCAAATTGAGGAGACTAAATTTATTGGATTAACCCTGGATTGTAAACTGTCATGGTCAAAACATATTGATGTAGTAGTAGCTAAGATGGGGAGAAGTCTGTCCATAATAAAGCGATGCTCTGCCTTCTTAACAACACTATCAACAAGACAGGTCCTACAGGCCCTAGTTTCTACCTTCTTAACAACACTATCAACAAGGCAGGTCCTACAGGCCCTGGTTTTGTCACAACTGGACTACTTACTGTTCAGTCATGTGGTCAGGTGCCACAAAGAGAGACTTAGGAAAATTGCAATTGACTCAGAACAGGGCAGCACGGCTGGCCCTAAAAGTACACGGAGAGCTAATATTAATGACATGCATGTCAATCTCTCCTGGCTCAAAGTGGAAGAGAGATTGACTACTTGTTTTTGTAAGAAGTGTTGACATGTTGAATGTACAAAGCTGTTTGTTTAAACCACTAGTACACAGCTCAGACACCCATACATATGCCACCAGAGGTCTCTTCACAGTTCCCAAGTCCAGAACAGACTATGGGAGGCTCACAGTACTACATAGAGCCATGACTACATGGAACTCTATTCCACAGTACTACATAGAACCATGACTACATGGAACTCTATTCCACATCAGGTAACTGATGCAGCAGTAGAATCAGATTTAAAAACAGGTAAAAATACACCTTATGGAACAGGGAGGGAATCACACGTAGTGTGTTGTGAATTCTGCAATGAATGTATTCTAATGTTTTAAAAATTGTATAAAATGCCTACGTTTTGTCGAACACTAGGAAGAGTTGTGGGGATCCATAATAAATACAAATAGCTATCAGATTCCAACACCTATTAGTTACTGCAGACCATATTTGATACAGGAAGTCAATGTAGCCTACTGTTTCTAGCCTAGCCTTACTACTGCTAGGGTCAGGCAGCCTGGATACCATGGTAACAGCAGGGGACTTTGACCACTCCTCTTGTTCTGTTGAGCAATCTGATTCTTTTGAGCTGCTTACCTATCATATTATCAGATTCCAACACATATCAGTTACTATATGAAAGAGATCCCACCAATCCCTTGTCATCTCTTTTAATGTGACGGTAGTAAAGTGTTTCTGTTGGCTAGCAGTGAGACAGACACATGCTGTAAACTGAATGTTCATGTTGTGGCTGATGCTTTGATTTACATTGGAATGTGTTTGAGGCTCAGTGGTGACAGAAATAGACTCGTCCTCGTGACATTTGAAAAAGCCCTGTATACAGATGAAACAGTAGTCAAACAAATAGCATATCAGTATTGAAGTGTTATTGACATTGCTGAAAAATGTAGGGTTTAAACAGTTCAACAGTGTTTGTCTCTCTGACCTGTCCTTTGTTGCTGTCTAACCGGTCCTGTCTTGTTCTCTGAGCTGTCCTGTCATGCTTTCTGAGCTGTCCTGTCTGGGTCTGTGTCCTGTCTTGTTCTGTGTCCTGTCTTGTTCTGTGTCCTGTCTTGTTCTGTGTCTTGTTCTGTGTCCTGTCTTGTTCTGTGTCTTGTTCTGTGCCCTGTCTTGTTTTGTGACCTGTTTTCTCTTGCTTTATGACCTGTCCTGTCTTGATCTCTGAGCTGACCTGTCTTGTTCTCTGAGCTGACCTGTCTTGTTCTCTGCGCTGACCTGTCTTGTTCTCTGAGCTGACCCGTGTTGCTGTCTGACCTGTCCTGTCTTGTTCTTTGACCTGTTTTCTCTTGCTTTCTGACCTGTCCTGTTCTCTAACCTGTCCTGTCTTGTTCTTTGTCCTGTCTTGCAACATTGCCCTAAAAATGTGTGTTCTATAGGCGTTAGATGTCGTTCTGATAGTGTTGCTGTTTCTCTGTCCTGCAGGGATCAGGATCTGGCTGAGGCCCTGGACTCTGGAGGCTCTGACCTGGAGCTAGAGATGGACATAGGGGGAGCTGGGGTTGGGGGAGGGCTGGGGCTGGATGGGGAAGAGGCCGGGAGGTTATTCGAGTCCAGGAGCTACCAGCCCAGCAGAGAGCCAAGCTGTGGAAGGTGAGCAAGGTCAGGGTTTGGGTTTGATTTGATAACAGAGGGGGAGGAATTAGACTAGGGATAGAATGGGAGGGGGTCAGAGGGTGAGGGGGAGTGGGGGTGGGGGTGGGGGTGGTAAATGGGACTAATGGGGGTGGTCAGGGTGAGGGACTAGGGAGGGGGTGGTCAGACCATGTGGGACTAGGGAGGGGGTGGTCAGGGTGTGGGACTAGGGTGGGGGTGGTCAGGGTGAGGGACTAGGGTGGGGGACTAGGGTGGGGGTGGTCAGGGTGAGGGACTAGGGTGTGGGACTAGGGTGGGGGTGGTCAGGGTGTGGGACTAGGGAGGGGATTCAGGGTGAGGGACCTAGGGAGGGGGTGGTCAGGGTGTGGGACTAGGGAGGGGGTGGTCAGGGTGAGGGACTAGGGTGGGGGTGGTCAGGGTGTGGGACTAGGGTGGGGTGGTCAGGGTGAGGGACTAGGTGGGGGTGGTCAGGGTGTAAACTGGGAATGGTCAGGTGTGGGACTGAGGGTGGGGGACTAGGGTGGGGGTGGTCAGGGTGAGGGACTCAGGGGTGGGGGTGGTCAGGTGTGGGACTATTTGGGGGCCCTGGTCAGGGTGAGGGACTAGGGTGGGGGTGGCAGGGTGTGGGACTATTGAGGGGTTCAGGGTGTGGGACTTGGGTGGGGGTGGTCAGGGTGAAACTAGGGTGGGGGTGGTCAGGGTGAGGGACTAGGTGGGGGACTAGGGTGGGGGTGGTCAGGGTGAGGGACTAGGGGGGGCTGGTCAGGGTGAGGGACTAGGTGGGGGTGGTCAGGGTGAGGGACTAGGGTGGGGGTGGTCAGGGTGAGGGACTAGGGTGGGGGTGGTCAGGTGTGGGACTAGGGTGGGGGACTAGGGTGGGGGTGGTCAGGGTGAGGGACTAGGGTGGGGGACTTGGGTGGGGGTGGTCAGGGTGAGGGACTAGGGTGGGGGTGGTCAGGATGAGGGACTAGGTGGGGGACTAGGGTGGGGGTGGTCAGGGTGAGGGACTAGGGTGGGGGACTAGGGTGGGGGTGGTCAGGGTGAGGGACTAGGGAGGGGGTGGTCAGGGTGAGGGACTGGGAGGGGGTGGTCAGGGTGTGGGACTAGGTGGGGGTGGTCAGGGTGAGGGACTAGGGTGAGGGACTAGGGAGGGGGTGGTCAGGGTGTGGGACTAGGGAGGGGTGGTCAGGGTGGGGGACTAGGGAGGGGATGGTCAGGGTGAGGGACTCTGCGCTGAGGGTGAGGGACTAGGAGGGGGTGGTCAGGGTGTGGGACTAGGGAGGGGGTGGTCAGGGTGAGGGACTTGGGAGGGGGTGGTGGTCAGGGTGTGGGACTAGGGAGGGGGTGGTCAGGGTGTGGGACTAGGGAGGGGGTGGTCAGGGTGAGGGACTAGGGAGGGGGTGGTCAGGGTGTGGGACTGGGAGGGGTCTGGTCAGGGTGTGGGACTGGGAGGGGTGGTCAGGGTGTGGGACTAGGGAGGGGGTGTCAGGGTGAGGGACTTTGGAGGGGGTGGTCAGGGTGAGGGACTAGGGAGGGGTGGTCAGGGTGAGGGACTTGGGAGGGGGTGGTCAGGTGTGGGACTAGGGAGGGGGTGGTCAGGGTGTGGGACTAGGGAGGGGGTGGTCAGGGTGAGGGACTAGGGTGGGGACTCTGGTGGGGGGGTCAGGGTGAGGGACTAGGGTGGGGGTGGTCAGGGTGGGGGACTAGGGTGGGGGTGGTCAGGGTGAGGGACTAGGGTGGGGGTGGTCAGGGGAGGGACTGGGAGGGGGTGGTCAGGGTGTGGGACTAGGGTGGGGGTGGTCAGGAGGGACTAGGGTGGGGGACTAGGGTGGGGGTGGTCAGGGTGTGGGACTAGGGAGGGGGTGGTCAGGGTGAGGGACTAGGGTGGGGGTGGTCAGGGTGAGGGACTAGGGAGGGGGTGGTCAGGGTGGGGACAGGGGTGGGGGACTAGGGTGGGGGTGGTCAGGGTGAGGGACTAGGGTGGGGGACTAGGGTGGGGGTGGTCAGGGTGAGGGACTAGGGTGGGGGTGGTCAGGGTGAGGGACTAGGGTGGGGGGTGGTCAGGGTGAGGGACTAGGGTGAGGGACTAGGGTGGGGGTGGTCAGGGTGAGGGACTAGGGTGGGGGTGGTCAGGGTGAGGGACTAGGGAGGGGGCGGGACTTGATTTTATATATTTTTTTCCTGTAAAGCACGTTGAGTTGCTTTCCATGTCTGAAATGTGCTGTATAAATAAAGCTGGATTTGATTTGATTAGGGATGAGATGGGACTAGGAATGGGGTGGGACTAAGGAAGGGGATGGGGGTCAGAGGGTGAGGGACTAGGGAAGGAGTGTGACTAGGGAGGGGGTGGGGGGTCAGAGGGTGAGGGACCAGGGAGGGGGTAAGGGGGTTCAGAGGGTGAGGGTCCAGGGAGGGGGTTGCAACTAGGGAGGGGGTTGGGGAGGTCAGAGGGTGAGGGGCTAGGTAGGGAGGGTCAGAAGGTGAGTGTCCAGGGAGGGGGGGGTCAGAAGGTGAGGGACTAGGGAGGGGGGTAGAGGAGTCAGATGGTGAGGGAGGGGGTCAGAGGGTGAGGGTCCAGGGAGGGGGGTGCAACTAGGGAGGGGGTTGGGGAGGTCAGAGGGTAAGGGACTAGGTAGGGAGGGTCAGAAGGTGAGTGTCCAGGGAGGGGGGTCAGAAGGTGAGGGACTAGGGAGGGGGGTAGAGGAGTCAGATGGTGAGGGAGGGGGTCAGAGGGTGAGGGACTAGGGAGGGGTGTAGAAGGGTCAGAGGGTGAGGGTCCAGGGAGGGGGTTGGAGGGTGAGGGACTAGGGAGGGGGTGGGGGGTCAGAGGATGAGTGTCCAGGGAGGGGGGTCAGAGGGTGAGGGACTAGGGAAGGGGGTCGGAGGGTGGGGGAGGGACTAGGGAGGGGGTGGGAGGGTCAGGGGTGAGTGTCCAGGGACTCAGAGGGTGAGGGACTAGGTAGGGAGGGTCAGATGGTGAGGCACTGGTAGGGAGGGTCAGAGGGTGAGGGACTAGGTAGGGAGGGTCAGAGGGTGAGAGACTAGGGAGGGGGGACATCTCTAATCTGTTTAGCTGATAATTGGTTTGTTGACCCCCAACGTTAGCAGACACCACTCCACTGTTGATTAGCTGCTCAATGAGGAGAACAAAAGACTAGCATAGCATATCTCATAGCTAGAGCCAGGAGGTTTACCTGACCGGGAACAACTCTGAGCCATCAGTGGTTCTCAGTAGTTTCCCAGTCTGTCTCCTCCTGTGTGTTGGGGTAACTGTCAGCTACCAAATGATGATCTGGTCCTGTCTGTCAGCTACCAACTGACGATCTGGTCCTGTCTGTCAGCTACCAACTGACGATCTGGTCCTGTCTGTCAGCTACCAACTGACGATCTGGTCCTGTCTGTCAGCTACCAACTGACGATCTGGTCCTGTCTGTCAGCTACCAACTGACGATCTGGTCCTGTCTGTCAGCTACTAACTAGTTGGTGTGTTTTGTCAGATTGCGCTGAATGTGGCAGGTAAAGGAGACAGTCTGTCCTCGTGGGATGGAGTCCTGGATCTTCCAGAACAGAACCTTATACACACCCGCTGCCAGCAGCTCATTGGTGAGTGACTGTTACATACAGTATCTATGTTATATATACAGTACCAGTCAAAGGTTTGGACACACCGACTCATTCAAGGTCCAGGGATGTTACTATTTTCTACATTGTAGAATAATATTGAAGACATCAAAACTATGAAATGCATATGGAATCATGTAGTAACCAAAAAAGTGTTAAACAAATCAAAATATATTTCAGATTCTTCAAAATAGCCACCCGTTGCCTTGATAACAGCTTTGCACACGCTTGGCATTCTCTCAACCAACTTTACCTGGAATACTTTTCCAACAGTCTTGAAGGAGTTCCCACATATGCTGAGCACATGTTTCCTGCGGTCCAACTCACCCCAAGCCATCTCATTTGGGTTGAGGTTTGGTGATTGTGGAGGCCAGGTCATCTAATGCAGCACACCATCACTCTCCTTCTTGGTCAAATAGCCCATACACAGCCTGTGTTGGAGGTGTGTTGGTTCATTGTCCTGTCAAAAAACAAATGATAGTCCCACTAAGCGCAAACCAGATGGGATGGTGTATCGCTGCAGAATGCTGTGGTACCCGTGCTGGTTAAGTGTGCCTTGAATTGTAACTAAATCACTGACCGTGTCACCAGCAAAGCACCATCACACCTCCTCCTCCATGCTTCACGGGGGGGGAACCACACATGCAGAGATCATCTGTTCGCCTACTCCGCGTCTCACAAAGACACAGCGGTTGGAACCAAAAATCTAAAACTTGGACTCGTCGGACCAAAGGACAGATTGCTCGTGTTTCTTGGCCCAAGCAAGTCTCTTTTTATTGGTGTCCTTTAGTAGTGGTGAGCACATAGCCTGTCTTCTCTTGAGAGCCAGGTCTGTCTACGGCGGCCTTTCTCAATTGCAAGTCTATGCTCACTGAGTCTGTACATAGTCAAAACTTTCCTTAATATAGGGTCAGTCACAATGGTCAGGTATTCTGCCGCTGTGTACTCTTTGTTTAGGGCCAAATAGCATTCTGGTTTGCTCTTTTTTTGTGTGATTATTTTCAGTGTGTCAAATACTGACCTTGTTGTTTTCTCATGATTTGGTTGGATCTAAATGTGTTTCTGTCCTGGGGGTCTGTTTGTGTTTGGGAACAGAGCCCCAGGACAAGCTTGCTTAGGGATCTCTTCTCCAGGTTCATCTCTCTGTGGGTGGGAATCACTTCCTTTTAGGTGGTTGTAGAATTTAGTGGCTCTTTTCTGGATTTTGATCATTTTGACTGTCGTTTCTCTTTGCTTATTTGAGCTGTTCTTGCCATAATATGGACTTGGTATTTTACCAAATAGGGCTATCTTCTGTATACCACCCCTACCTTGTCACAACACAACTGATTGGCTCAATCGCATAAAGAAGGAAAGAAATTCCACAAATTAACTTTGAAGAAGGCACACCTGTTAATTGAAATGTATTCCAGGTGACTACCTCATGAAGCTGGTTGAGAGAATGCAAAGAGTGTGCAAAGCTGTCATCAAGGCAAAGGGTGGCTACTTTGAAGAATCTCAAATATAAAATATATTTAGATTTGTTTAGCACTTTTTTTGGTTACTACATGATTCCATATGTGTTATTTCATAGTTTTGATGTCTTTACTATTATTCTACAATGTAGAAAATAGTAAAAAGTAAAGAAAAACCCTGTAATGAGTAAGTGTCCAAACCTTTGATTGGTACTGTATATACTGTGCCTACAGAAAGTATTCAGACCCCTTGACTTTTTGCACATTTTGTTACATTACAGCCTTATTCTAAAATTGATTAAATAGTTTTTCCCCCCTCATCAATCTACACACAATACCACATAATGACAAAGCAAAAACTTTCTTTTTTTAAAAACATTTTTGCTAAATTATAATAAATAAATATTACATTTTACATAAGTATTCAGAACATTTTACTCAGTACTTTGTTGAAGCACTTTTGGCAGTGATTACAGCCATGAGTCTTCTTGGGTATGATGCTACAAGCTTGACACACCTGTATTTGGGGAGTTTCTCCCATTCTTCTCTGAAGATCCTCTCAAACTCCGTCAGGTTGGATGGGGAGTGTCGCTGCACAGCTATTTTCAGGTCTCATGTGAATCCAGAGCATCCCAAACATGCTCAATGAGTGACATGTCTGGTGAGTATGCAAGCCATGGAAGAACTGGGACATTTTCAGCTTCCAGGAAATGTGTACAGATCCTTGTGTGACATGGTGCAGTGCATTATCATGCTGAAACATGAGGTGATTGCGGTGGATGAATGGTACAGCAATGGGCCTCAGGATCTCATCACGGTATCTCGGTGCATTCAAATTGCCATTGATAAAATGCAATTGTGTTTGTTGTCTTTAGCTTATGCCTGCCCATACCATAACCCCCCCCAGCACCATGGTGCACTCTGTTCACAACGTTGACATCAGCAAACTGCCCACCCACACGACGCCTGCGGTTTTGAGGCAGATGTACTGCCAAATTCTCAAAAATTACGATGTAAACAAATTTGTGCACATTTGAAATAAGCTTTTTGTGCATATGGAACATTTCTGGCATCTTTTATTTCAGCTCATGAAACATGGGACCAACACTTTACATTTTTGTTCAGTGTATATTATATTCTACCTGCCCTGCTCAAGACAATTCATAGGATGGATAATTCTTTGTCTTGCATAGCTCGGTCACAATGCTGTCTTCTGTAGCTCGGTCACAATGCTGTCTTCTGTAGCTCGGTCACAATGCTGTCTTCTGTGGCTCGGTCACAATGCTGTCTTCTGTAGCTCGGTCAGTAATGCTGTCTTCTGTGGCTCGGTCAGTAATGCTCTCTTCTGTGGCTCGGTCAGTAATGCTGTCTTCTGTGGCTCGGTCAGTAATGCTCTCTTCTGTGGCTCGGTCAGTAATGCTGTCTTCTGTGGCTCGGTCAGTAATGCTCTCTTCTGTAGCTCGGTCAGTAATGTTGAGAATAGACAATAGAAACATAGAAGGCAGCCCTTCATGGGGCACTGAGCCCAGGAAAACCCCAGGCCTTACCTCCCAGGAGTAGGCCAGCACATGGTACCACAGTGAAGAGACACAAACTGAGGGAGAGAATGTTCTAGTGGGTTGAAGAATCAATCCTGAGACCTTTCTTTGGCGTCTTGTTTGCTAGTATCTTATTTCAATCAATTTCTACAAGACACATTTGCTTGAAAGGTTCTCTGCTGGCTAGGGGCCATATGTATCCAGTATCAGGGTGGGATGGCTGATCTAGGATCAGGTCCCCCAAGTCCATGTCATCTTATTCATTCTGATCTAGGATCAGGTCCCCCCTGTCCATGTCATCTTATTCATTCTGATCTAGGATCAGGTCCCCCCTGTCCATGTCATCTTATTCATTCTGATCTAGGATCAGGTCCCCCAAGTCCATGTCATCTTATTCATTCTGATCTAGGATCAGGTCCCCCTGTCCATGTCATCTTATTCATTCTGATCTAGGATCAGGTCCCCCAAGTCCATGTCATCTTATTCATTCTGATCTAGGATCAGGTCCCCCTGTCCATGTCATCTTATTCATTCTGATCTAGGATCAGGCCCCCTGTCCATGTCATCTGATCTAAGATCAGGTCCCCCTGTCCATGTCATCTTATTCATAATGATCTAGGATCAGGCCCCCTGTCCATGTCATCTGATCTAAGATCAGGTCCCCCTGTCCATGTCATCTTATTCATAATGATCTAGGATCAGGCCCTCCCCTGTCCATGTCATCTTATTCATTCTGATCTAGGATCAGGCCCCCTGTCCATGTCATCTTATTCATAATCATCTAGGATCAGGCCCCCTGTCCATGTCATCTTATTCATAATCATCTAGTCAGGCATGTCATCTTATTCATAATCATGATCTCCCCCAAGTCCATGTCATCTTATTCATTCTGATCTAGGATCAGGTCCCCCTGTCCATGTCATCTTATTCATTCTGATCTAGGATCAGGCCCCCTGTCCATGTCATCTGATCTAAGATCAGGTCCCCCTGTCCATGTCATCTTATTCATAATGATCTAGGATCAGGCCCCCTGTCCATGTCATCTGATCTAAGATCAGGTCCCCCTGTCCATGTCAT
This sequence comes from Oncorhynchus tshawytscha, assembly GCF_018296145.1. Lineage (NCBI taxonomy): Eukaryota > Metazoa > Chordata > Actinopteri > Salmoniformes > Salmonidae > Oncorhynchus > Oncorhynchus tshawytscha. The sequence continues at coordinate 859,745 of NC_056434.1, forward strand.
CTTATTCATAATGATCTAGGATCAGGCCCCCTGTCCATGTCATCTGATCTAAGATCAGGTCCCCCTGTCCATGTCATCTTATTCATAATGATCTAGGATCAGGCCCACCCTGTCCATGTCATCTGATCTAAGATCAGGTCCCCCTGTCCATGTCATCTTATTCATAATGATCTAGGATCAGGCCCCCTGTCCATGTCATCTTATTCATAATCATCTAGGATCAGGCCCTCCCCTGTCCATGTCATCTTATTCATTCTGATCTAGGATCAGGCCCCCCTGTCCATGTCATCTTATTCATAATCATCTAGGATCAGGCCCCCCCCCATGTCATCTTATTCATAATCATCTAGGATCAGGCCCCACCCCCGTACATGTCATATTATTCATAATGATCTAGGATCAGGCCCCCTGTCCATGTCATCTTATTCATAATGATCTAGGATCAGGCCCCCCTGTCCATGTCATCTTATTCATAATCATCTAGGATCAGGCCCCCCCTGTCCATGTCATCTTATTCATTCTGAATCAGGCCCCCTCCATGTCATCTTATTCATAATCATCTAGGATCAGGCCCCCCCCCCATGTCATCTTATTCATAATCATCTAGTCAGGCCCCACCCCCGTCTGTCATATTATTCATAATGATCTAGGATCAGGCCCCCCTGTCCATGTCATCTTATTCATAATGATCTAGGATCAGTCCCCCCTGTCCATGTCATCTTATTCATAATGATCTAGGATCAGCCCCCCTGTCCATGTCATCTTATTCATAATGATCTAGGATCAGGCCCCCTGTCCATGTCATCTTATTCATAATGATCTAGGATCAGTCCCCCCTGTCCATGTCATCTTATTCATAATGATCTAGGATCAGCCCCCCTGTCCATGTCATCTTATTCATAATGATCTAGGATCAGCCCCCCTGTCCATGTCATCTTATTCATAATGATCTAGGATCAGCCCCCCCCGTCCATGTCATCTTATTCATAATCATCTAGGATCAGCCCTATGTCATATTATTCATAATCATCTAGGATCAGGCCCCCCCCCATGTCATATTATTCATAATCATCTAGGATCAGGCCCCCTGTCCATGTCATCTTATTCATAATGATCTAGGATCAGGCCCCCTGTCCATGTCAACTTATTCATAATGATCTAGGATCAGGACCCCCCCTGTCCATGTCATCTTATTCATTCTGATCTAGGATCAGGCCCCCCTGTCCATGTCATCTTATTCATTCTGATCTAGGATCAGGCCCCCTGTCCATGTCATATTATTCATAATGATCTAGGATCAGCCCCCCCTGTCCATGTCATCTTATTCATAATCATCTAGGATCAGCCCCCCGTCCATGTCATCTTATTCATAATCATCTAGGATCAGGCCCCACCCCGTCCATGTCATATTATTCATAATCATCTAGGATCAGGCCCCCTGTCCATGTCATCTTATTCATAATGATCTAGGATCAGTCCCCCCCCTGTCCATGTCATCTTATTCATAATGATCTATGTCATCTTATTCATCTTATTCATAATGATCTAGGATCAGCCCCCCTGTCCATGTCATCTTATTCATAATGATCTAGGATCAGCATGTCATCTTATTCATAATCATCTAGGATCAGGCCCCCCCCCGTCCATGTCATATTATTCATAATCATCTAGGATCAGGCCCCCTGTCCATGTCATATTATTCATAATCATGTCATCTTGTCATCTCATAATGATCTAGGATCAGCCCCCCCGTCCATGTCATCTTATTCATAATCATCTAGGATCAGGCCCCACCCCCGTACATGTCATATTATTCATAATCAACTAGGATCAGGCCCCCTGTCCATGTCATATTATTCATAATCATCTAGGATCAGGCCCCCCTGTCCATGTCATCTTATTCATAATGATCTAGGATCAGTCCCCCCCCTGTCCATGTCATCTTATTCATAATGATCTAGGATCAGCCCCCCTGTCCATGTCATCTTATTCATAATGATCTAGGATCAGCCCCCCCTGTCCATGTCATCTTATCCATAATCATAATGATCTAGGATCAGCCCCCCCCGTCCATGTCATCTTATTCATAATCATCTAGGATCAGGCCCCACCCCGTACATGTCATATTATTCATAATCATCTAGGATCAGGCCCCCTGTCCATGTCATATTATTCATAATCATCTAGGATCAGGCCCCCTGTCCATGTCATCTTATTCATAATGATCTAGGATCAGCCCCCCTGTCCATGTCATCTTATTCATAATCATCTAGGATCAGCCCTCCCCCGTACATGTCATATTATTCATAATCATCTAGGATCAGACCCCCCCGTCCATGTCATCTTATTCATAATCTGGATCAGGGCCCCCCCCGTCTATATTATTCATAATCATCTAGGATCAGGCCCCCTGTCCATGTCATCTTATTCATTCTGATCTAGGATCAGGCCCCCTGTCCATGTCATCTTATTCATAATCATCTAGGATCAGGCCCCCCTGTCCATGTCATCTTATTCATAATCATCTAGGATCAGGCCCCCTGTCCATGTCATCTTATTCATAATGATCTAGGATCAGCCCCCCGTCCATGTCATCTTATTCATAATCATCTAGGATCAGGCCCCCCCCGTCCATGTCATCTTATTCATAATCATCTAGGATCAGGCCCCCCCCGTCCATGTCATCTTATTCATAATCTGATCTAGGATCAGGGCCCCCCTGTCCATGTCATCTTATTCATAATCATCTAGGATCAGGCCCCCTGTCCATGTCATCTTATTCATTCATCTAGGATCAGCCCCCCCCCGTCCATGTCATCATTCATAATCATCTAGGATCAGGCCTCCATGTCATCTTATTCATAATCATCTAGGATCAGGCCCCCTGTCCATGTCATCTTATTCATAATCATCTAGGATCAGGCCCCCTGTCCATGTCATCTTATTCATTCTGATCTAGGATCAGGCCCCCTGTCCATGTCATCTTATTCATTCTGATCTAGGATCAGGCCCCATGTCATCTTATTCATAATGATCTAGGATTATTCATTTCATGATCTAGGATCAGGCCCCCCCCTGTCCATGTCATCTTATTCATAATGATCTAGGATCAGGCCCCCTGTCCATGTCATCTGATCCATGTCATCTTATTCATTCTGATCTAGGATCAGCCCCCCGTCCATGTCATCTTATTCATAATGATCTAGGATCAGCCCCCCGTTGTCCATGTCATCTTATTCATAATGATCTAGGATCAGCCCCCCCTTGTCCATGTCATCTTATTCATAATGATCTAGGATCAGCCCCCCGTTGTCCATGTCATCTTATTCATAATGATCTAGGATCAGTCCCCCTGTCCATGTCATCTTATTCATAATGATCTAGGATCAGCCCCCCTGTCCATGTCATCTTATTCATAATGATCTAGGATCAGGACCCCCTGTCCATGTCATCTTATTCATAATGATCTAGGATCAGGCCCCCCCCGTCCATGTCATCTTATTCATAATCATCTAGTATCAGGCCCCACCCCGTACATGTCATATTATTCATAATCATCTAGGATCAGGCCCCCCCTGTCCATGTCATATTATTCATAATCATCTAGGATCAGGCCCCCCCGTCCATGTCATCTTATTCATAATCATCTAGGATCAGGCCCCACCCGTCATATTATTCATAATCATCTAGGATCAGGCCCCCTGTCCATGTCATATTATTCATAATCATCTAGGATCAGGCCCCCTGTCCATGTCATCTTATTCATAATCATCTAGGATCAGGCCCCCTGTCCATGTCATCTTATTCATTCTGATCTAGGATCACGCCCCCCTGTCCATGTCATCTTATTCATTCTGATCTAGGATCAGGTCCCCCTGTCCATGTCATCTTATTCATAATGATCTAGGATCAGGCCCCCCGTCCATGTCATCTTATTCATAATCATCTAGGATCAGGCCCCACCCCGTACATGTCATATTATTCATAATGATCTAGGATCAGGCCCCCTGTCCTTGTCAACTTATTCATAATGATCTAGGATCAGGCCCCCTGTCCATGTCAACTTATTCATAATGATCTAGGATCAGGCCCCCTGTCCATGTCAACTTATTCATAATGATCTAGGATCAGGACCCCCTGTCCATGTCATCTTATTCATAATGATCTAGGATCAGGACCCCCTGTCCATGTCATCTTATTCATAATGATCTTGGATCAGGACCCCCTGTCCATGTCATATTATTCATAATGATCTAGGATCAGGCCCCCTGTCCATGTCAACTTATTCATAATGATCTAGGATCAGGCCCTGCACCCCCTGTCCATGTCATCTTATTCATAATGATCTAGGATCAGGCCCCCTGTCCATGTCATCTGATCTAGGATCAGGTCCCCCTGTCCATGTCATCTTATTCATTCTGATCTAGGATCAGCCCCCCTGTCCATGTCATCTTATTCATAATGATCTAGGATCAGCCCCCCGTTGTCCATGTCATCTTATTCATAATGATCTAGGATCAGCCCCTCCCCCTTATCCATGTCGTCTTATTCATAATGATCTAGGATCAGCCCCCCCCTTGTCCATGTCATCTTATTCATAATGATGTAAAATCCTAGATCAGCACTCCTGCTCTGAGGCTTGATGCATATGACTCCAGGATGATTTTTCTGAACTCTGTTTCCATGCTGTCTTTGTCCTGACAGTGAGGCTAAGTGTAAGGACCTGTAACCTCTGACCCTGTGTCTCTGCTTCCTGTCTCCAGACCAGCTGGGGTGCGTGGCGGAGGAGGAGGGGCGTGACATGGTGTCTGACGTAGAGTGTGTCATCACGTTCTACTGTAAGTCCCGAAACATCACCTTCACCCCTGACCTCTCCTGGCCACACCTCCTCAAACCCCTGCTGGGCCTGCAGCTGCCCCGCTCCGATCTCTACAACTGCTTCTACGCCATCATGAATAAATATATCCCACGGTGAGACACACACCTCTACAATAGATATATACCACGGACAGACACACACCTCTACAATAGATATATACCACGGACAGACACACACCTCTACAATAGATATATACCACGGACAGACACACACCTCTACAATAGATATATACCACGGACAGACACACACCTCTACAATAAATATATACCACGGACAGACACACACCTCTACAATAAATATATACCACGGACAATCCTCAGCAATCAACCCACAATACCCCATAATGACAAAGCGGAAACAGGTTTTTAGAAATGTTTGCAAATTTATTGAAAATAAAAAACAGAAATAACTTATTTACATAAGTATCCAGACCCTTTGCTATGAGACTCGAAATTGAGCTCGGGTGCATCCTGTTTCCATTGATCATCCTTGAGATGTTTCTACAACTTGATTGGAGTCCACCTGTGGTAAATTCAATTGATTGTAAAAGGCACACACCTGTCTATATAAGGTGTGCCTATAAGGCCACGAGGTCAAAGGAACTGCCTTAGAGCTCCAAGACAGGATTGTGTTGAGGCACAGATCTGGGGAAGGGTACCAAAAAATGTCGACAGCATTGAAGGCCCCCAAGAACACAGTGGCCTCCATCATTCTTATATGGAATACGTTTGGAACCACCAAGACTCTTCCTGGACCTGGCTGCTCGGCCAAACTGAGCAATCGGGGGAGAAGGGCCTTGGTCAGGGAGGTGACCAATAACCTGATGATCACCCTGGTAGAGCTCCAGAGTTCCTCTATGGGAGAAACTTCCAGAAGGACAACCACCTCTTCAGTACTCCACCAATCAGGCCTTTATGGTAGAGTGGCCAGACGGTAGCCACTCCTCAGTAAAAGGCATATGACAGCCTGCTTGTAGTTTGCCAAAAAGTCCCCAAAAGACTGACCAAGATTCTCTGGTCTGATGAAACCAAGATTGAACTCTTTGATTTGAATGCCAAGCGTCACGTCTGGAGGAAACCTGGCACCATCCCTACAGTGAAGCATGGTAGCGGCAGGGTAGCCTAGAGCGTTGGGCTAGTAACCAAAAGGTTGCAAGTTCGAATCCCCGAGCTGACAAGGTACAAATCTGTCGTTCTGCCCCTGAACAAGGCAGTTAACCCACTGTTCCTAGGCCATCATTGAAATAAGAATTTGTTCTTAACTGACTTGCCTAGTTAAATAAAGGTTTTTCAAAAATGGTGGTGGCAGCATCATGCTGTGGGGATGTTTCTCAGGGACTGAGAATTAGTCAATTAATCATCAAGCCGTTGACTAATTAAATCAGGTGTACCAGTTTAGGGTTAAGCAAAAGTGAAACTTCTTGGGGGCGAGGAGTGGGTTGGGAAACTCTGATCTTGATGACTGTATTGAAGCCAACACCTCCATCTTGGCTCTCCCCCACCATTGTGTTGAATCCAACACCTCCATCTTGGTACTCCCCCACCATTGTGTTTAAGCCAACACCGCCATCTTGGTACTCCCCCACCATTGTGTTGAAGCCAACACCTCCATCTTGGTTCTTCCCCACCAGTGTGTTGAAGCCAACACCTCCATCTTGGTTCTTCCCCACCATTGTGTTGAAGCCAACACCTCCATCTTGGTTCTTCCCCACCAGTGTGTTGAAGCCAACACCTCCATCTTGGTTCTTCCCCACCAGTGTGTTGAAGCCAACACCTCCATCTTGGAACTCCCCCACCATTGTGTTAAAGCCAACACCTCCATCTTGGCTCTCCCCCACCATTGTATGTTTGCAGGAAGCTATAGAAATGCATTTATTAATGTGTACATTAATTTATACCATGTTTATTCTCTTACAGACACCTTAATGCATACTGTACATTATATTATGCTAAACATGATGAATGTTTAATAACACTAGGTGTAACGGTACGTCTTCCTGTCCAGGGACTGTGTAGTGAAGGGCCGTCCGTTCCACCTGTACAGACTGCTGCTTCAGTATCATGAACCAGAACTCTGCTCCTTCTTGGACACTCACCCCAGACTCATTGTGGGTATGTTAAAGCTAACCCTCCAGACTGGGTATGTCTATCTCCCCAGACTGGGTATGTTTGCAACCCCAGACTGGGTTTGCATTTAACCCCAGACTGGGTTTGTTAATTTAACCCCAGACTGGGTTTATTCTCTAACCCCAGACACCTTAACCCCAGACTCCTACACTATATACTGGGTATGTCTATAACCCCAGACTGGGTATGTCTAAACCCCAGACTGGGTATGTTTAACCCCAGACTGGGTATGTCTATCTAACCCCAGACTGGGTATGTCTATCTAACCCCAGGGACTGGGTATGTGATCTAACCCCAGACTGGGTCCACCTGTACCCCAGACTGGGTGCTTCAGTATCATAACCCCAGACTGGGTATGTCTTCTAACCCCAGACTGGGTAGATCAACCCCAGACTGGGTATGTCTATCTAACCCCAGACTGGGTATGTCTATCTAACCCCAGACTGGGTATGTCTATCTAACCCCAGACTGGGTTTGTCTATCTAACCCCAGACTGGGTATGTCTATCTAACCCCAGACTGGGTATGTCTATCTAACCCCAGACTGGGTATGTCTATCTAACCCCAGACTGGGTATGTCTATCTAACCCCAGACTGGGTATGTCTATCTAACCCCAGACTGGGTATGTCTATCTAACCCCAGACTGGGTATGTCTATCTAACCCCAGACTGGGTTTGTCTATCTAACCCCAGACTGGGTATGTCTATCTAACCCCAGACTGGGTATGTCTATCTAACCCCAGACTGGGTATGTCTATCTAACCCCAGACTGGGTATGTCTATCTAACCCCAGACTGGGTATGTCTATCTAACCCCAGACTGGGTATGTCTATCTAACCCCAGACTGGGTATGTCTATCTAACCCCAGACTCCTACACTGACACTGGGTATGTCTATCTAACCCCAGACTCTACACTGTACACTAGGTATGTCTATCTAACCCCAGACTCCTACACTATACACTGGGTAAGTCTATCTAACCCCAGACTGGGTATGTCTATCTAACCCCAGACTGGGTATGTCTATCTAACCCCAGACTCCTACACTATACACTGGGTAAGTCTATCTAACCACAGACTCCTACACTGTACACTAGGTATGTCTATCTAACCCCAGACTCCTACACTATACACTGGGTATGTCTATCTAACCCCAGACTGGGTATGTCTATCTAACCCCAGACTGGGTATGTCTATCTAACCCCAGACTCCTACACTGTACACTAGGTATGTCTATCTAACCCCAGACTCCTACACTATACACTAGGTATGTCTATCTAACCCCAGACTCCTACACTATACACTGGGTAAGTCTATCTAACCCCAGACTGGGTATGTCTATCTAACCCCAGACTGGGTATGTCTATCTAACCCCAGACTGGGTATGTCAGTACAGCCTATTTGGTTTGAACTGTTCCCTTGCAGTGGGATGGTGGATTGTGACTGGTATGTTGTGTATCCTACAGCTAGGCAGTCTGTTCTCCAGTCACTGCCTACCAGAGGTGACTCAGGCCATGTGGGACTTTTACCTCCAACAGGCTGACCCTTTCCTCATCTTCTTCCTCCTGCTCATCATCCTCGTCAATGCCAAGTACCCACTATTACAACATATTCATAATACAAACCAGATTACAACACATAGCTACCGCAAATTACTATCACAAACTGATCAATACCAGGTCTTCAGTGCTCTGATATTACATTATTACTTTGGTTCCCCCCTAGAGATAACGTCCTGTTTGTTCCCCCCTAGAGATAACGTCCTGTTTGTTCCCCCTAGAGATAACGTCCTGTTTGTTCCCCCTAGAGATAACATCCTGTTTGTTCCCCCCTAGAGATAACATCCTGTTTGTTCCCCCTAGAGATAACATCCTGTTTGTTCCCCCCCTAGAGATAACATCCTGTTTGTTCCCCCCTAGAGATAACATCCTGTTTGTTCCCCCCTAGAGATAACATCCTGTTTGTTCCCCCTAGAGATAACATCCTGTTTGTAGAGATAACATCCTGTTTGTTACCCCCTAGAGATAACATCATGTTTGCCCCCTAGAGATAACATCCTGTTTGTTCCCCCCCAGAGAAAACATCCTGTTTGTTTCACCCCCCTAGAGATAACATCCTGTTTGTTTCACCCCCTAGAGATAACATCCTGTTTGTTCACCCCCTAGAGATAACATCATGTTTGTTACCCCCTAGAGATAACATCATGTTTGTTACCCCCTAGAGATAACATCATGTTTGTTACCCCCTAGAGATAACATCATGTTTGTTACCCCCTAGAGATAACATCATGTTTGTTACCCCCTAGAGATAACATCATGTTTGTTACCCCCTAGAGATAACATCATGTTTGTTACCCCCTAGAGATAACATCATGTTTGTTACCCCTTAGAGATAACATCCTGTTTGTTTTCCCCCTAGAGATAACATCATGTTTGTTTCCCCCTACCCTGTTTGCCCCCCTAGAGATAACATCCTGTTTGCCCCCTAGAGATAACATCATGTTTGTTACCCCCTAGAGATAACATCATGTTTGTTACCCCCTAGAGATAACATCATGTTTGTTACCCCCTAGAGATAACATCATGTTTGTTACCCCTTAGAGATAACATCCTGTTTGTTTTCCCCCTAGAGATAACATCCTGTTTGTTTCCCCCTAGAGATAACATCCTGTTTGCCCCCCCCTAGAGATAACATCATGTTTGTTACCCCCTAGAGATAACATCATGTTTGTTACCCCCTAGAGATAACATCATGTTTGTTACCCCCTAGAGATAACATCATGTTTGTTACCCCCTAGAGATAACATCATGTTTGTTACCCCTTAGAGATAACATCCTGTTTGTTTTCCCCCTAGAGATAACATAACATCCTGTTTGCCCCCTTAACATCCTGTTTGCCCCCTAGAGATAACATCATGTTTGTTACCCCCTAGAGATAACATCATGTTTGTTACCCCCTAGAGATAACATCATGTTTGTTACCCCCTAGAGATAACATCATGTTTGTTACCCCTTAGAGATAACATCATGTTTGTTACCCCTTAGAGATAACATCCTGTTTGTTTTCCCCCTAGAGATAACATCCTGTTTGCCCCCCTAGAGATAACATCCTGTTTGCCCCCTAGAGATAACATCCTGTTTGCCCCCCTAGAGATAACATCATGTTTGTTACCCCCTAGAGATAACATCATGTTTGTTACCCCCCTAGAGATAACATCATGTTTGTTACCCCCTAGAGATAACATCATGTTTGTTACCCCCTAGAGATAACATCCTGTTTGTTCCCCCTAGAGATAACATCCCGTTTGTTCCCCCTAGAGATAACATCCTGTTTGTTCCCCCTAGAGATAACATCCTGTTTGTTCCCCCTAGAGATAACATCCTGTTTGTTCCCCCCCTAGAGATAACATCCTGTTTGTAGAGATAACATCCTGTTTGTTACCCCCTAGAGATAACATCATGTTTGCCCCCCCCCTAGAGATAACATCCTGTTTGTTCCCCCCTAGAGAAAACATCCTGTTTGTTTCACCCCCCTAGAGATAACATCCTGTTTGTTCACCCCCTAGAGATAACATCCTGTTTGTTCACCCCCTAGAGATAACATCATGTTTGTTACCCCCTAGAGATAACATCATGTTTGTTACCCCCTAGAGATAACATCATGTTTGTTACCCCCTAGAGATAACATCATGTTTGTTACCCCCTAGAGATAACATCATGTTTGTTACCCCCTAGAGATAACATCATGTTTGTTACCCCCTAGAGATAACATCATGTTTGTTACCCCCTAGAGATAACATCATGTTTGTTACCCCTTAGAGATAACATCCTGTTTGTTTTCCCCCTAGAGATAACATCCTGTTTGTTTCCCCCTAGAGATAACATCCTGTTTGCCCCCCCTAGAGATAACATCCTGTTTGCCCCCCTAGAGATAACATCATGTTTGTTACCCCCTAGAGATAACATCATGTTTGTTACCCCCTAGAGATAACATCATGTTTGTTACCCCCTAGAGATAACATCATGTTTGTTACCCCCTAGAGATAACATCATGTTTGTTACCCCTTAGAGATAACATCCTGTTTGTTTCCCCCTAGAGATAACATCCTGTTTGCCCCCCCCTAGAGATAACATCCTGTTTGCCCCCCTAGAGATAACATCCTGTTTGCCCCCTAGAGATAACATCATGTTTGTTACCCCCTAGAGATAACATCATGTTTGTTACCCCCTAGAGATAACATCATGTTTGTTACCCCCTAGAGATAACATCATGTTTGTTACCCCTTAGAGATAACATCCTGTTTGTTTTCCCCCTAGAGATAACATCCTGTTTGCCCCCCCTAGAGATAACATCCTGTTTGCCCCCCTAGAGATAACATCCTGTTTGCCCCCTAGAGATAACATCATGTTTGTTACCCCCTAGAGATAACATCATGTTTGTTACCCCCTAGAGATAACATCATGTTTGTTACCCCCTAGAGATAACATCATGTTTGTTACCCCTTAGAGATAACATCCTGTTTGTTTTCCCCCTAGAGATAACATCCTGTTTGCCCCCCTAGAGATAACATCCTGTTTGCCACCCCCTAGAGATAACATCCTGTTTGCCCCCCTAGAGATAACATCATGTTTGTTACCCCCTAGAGATAACATCATGTTTGTTACCCCCTAGAGATAACATCATGTTTGTTACCCCCTAGAGATAACATCATGTTTGTTACCCCCTAGAGATAACATCATGTTTGTTACCCCTTAGAGATAACATCCTGTTTGTTTTCCCCCTAGAGATAACATCCTGTTTGTTTCCCCCTAGAGATAACATCCTGTTTGCCCCCCCCTAGAGATAACATCATGTTTGTTCCCCCCTAGAGATAAAATCATGTTTGTTACCCTAGAGATAACATCATGTTTGTTACCCCCTAGAGATAACATCATGTTTGTTACCCCCTAGAGATAACATCCTGTTTGTTACCCCCTAGAGATAACATCCTGTTTGTTCCCCCCCCTAGAGATAACATCCTGTTTGTTCCCCCTAGAGATAACATCCTGTTTGTTTCCCCCCAGAGATAACATCCTGTTTGTTCCCCCTAGAGATAACATCCTGTTTGTTCCCCCCTAGAGATAACATCCTGTTTGTTCCCCCTAGAGATAACATCCTGTTTGTTCCCCCCCTAGAGATAACATCCTGTTTGTTCCCCCCCTAGAGATAACATCCTGTTTGCCCCCCCCAGAGATAACATCCTGTTTGCCCCCCCTAGAGATAACATCCTGTTTGTTCCCTCCCCTAGAGATAACATCCTGTTTGTTCCCTCCCCTAGAGATAACATCCTGTTTGTCCCCCCCTAGAGATAACATCCTGTTTGTTCCCCCCCTAGAGATAACATCCTGCAACAAGAAGGGGACAGTAAAGAAGATATCATTAGTAAGTTATCTGCTTCTGGATTCAGCTTCTAGGCTGCTGTGTGTTGAATGCAGGGTTCTAACTTGTGTGTTTGTTACAGAGATGTTGGAGGACTCTCCTGCCCTGTTAGAGGCTGATGATATAGAAGACCTGTTCTCTCTGGCCCAGTATTACTGGAGCAAGACCCCTCTGTCTCTCAGAAAGGTAAAGTACTGTTATGGGTCCCTCCTTATACAGCTGGCATGGGGCCCTGCTCAATACAGCTGGCACGGGGCCCTGCTCAATACAGCTGGCACGGGGCCCTGCTCAATACAGCTGGCACGGGGCCCTGCTCAATACAGCTGGCACGGGGCCCTGCTCAATACAGCTGGCACGGGGCCCTGCTCAATACAGCTGGCACGGGGCCCTGCTCAATACAGCTGGCACGGGGCCCTGCTCAATACAGCTGGCACTGGGCCCTGCTCAATACAGCTGGCACGGGGCCCTGCTCAATACAGCTGGCATGGGGCCCTGCTCAATACAGGGCGACTACCTTACTGTAAAATGCTTGCTTTCAAGCTCTTAACCAACAAGTTTTCAGAATATAGAGTTAAGAAAATACTTACCTAAATAAAGTCAACAAAAAAAAAGACAAAGTAACACAAAATAACGAGGATACAGGGGGTACCGGTACCGAGTCAGGGTGGAGGTTATATACAGGGGGTACCGGTACCGAGTCAGTGTGGAGGTTATATACAGGGGGTACCGGTACTGAGTCAGTGTGGAGGTTATATACAGGGGGTACCGGTACTGAGTCAGTGTGGAGGTTATATACAGGGGGTACCGGTACCGAGTCAGTGTGGAGGTTATATACAGGGGTACCGGTACCAGTGTGGAGGTTATATACAGGGGGTACCGAGTCAGTGTGGAGGTTATATACAGGGGGTACCGGTACCGAGTCAGTGTGGAGGTTATATACAGGGGGTACCGTCAGTCAGTGGGAGGTTATATACAGGGGGTACCGGTACCGAGTCAGTGTGGAGGTTATATACAGGGGGTACCGGTACCGAGTCAGTGTGGAGGTTATATACAGGGGGTACCGGTACCGAGTCAGTGTGGAGGTTATAGGGGGTACCGGTACCGAGTCAGTGTGGAGGTTATATACAGGGGGTACCGGTACAGGGTCAGTGTGGAGGTTATATACAGGGGGTACCGGTACAGAGTCAGTGTGGAGGTTATATACAGGGGGTACCGGTACCGAGTCAGTGTGAAAAGTCTATGACTTGGGTGGCTGGAGTCTTTGACATTTTTTTGGGGCCTTCCTCTGACACCGCCTAATATAGAGGCCCTGGATGGTAGGAAGTTTGGCCCCAGTGATGTACTGGCCCATTCGCATTACCCTCTGTAGTGCCTTGCGGTCGGAGGCCGAGCAGTTGCCATACCAGGCAGTGATGCACTCGATGTTGCAGCTGTAGAACCTTTTGAGGATCTGGGGACCCATGCCAAATCTTTTTAGTTTCCTGAGGGGGAAAATGTGTTGTCGTGCCCTCTTCACGACTGTCTTGGTGTGTTTGGACCATTCTAGTTTGTTGGTGATGTGGACACCAAGAAACTTGAAACTCTCAACCCGCTCCACTACAGCCCCGTTGATGTTAATGGGGGCCTGTTCAGCCTGCCTTTTCCTGTAGTCCACGATCAGCTCCTTTGTCTTGCTCACATTGAGGGGGAGGTTGTTGTCCTGGCACCACACTGCCAGGTCTCTGACCTCCAACCCTATACAGTGGGGCAAAAAAGTATTTAGTCAGCCACCAATTGTGCAAGTTCTCCCACTTAAAAAGATGAGAGGCCTGTAATTTTCATCATAGGTACACTTCAACTATGACAGACAAAATGAGAAAAAAAAATCTAGAAAATCACATTGTAGGATTTTAAATTTATTTATTTGCAAATTATGGTGGAAAATAAGTATTTGGTCACCTACAAACAAGCATGATTTCTGGCTCTCACAGACCTGTAACTTCTTCTTTAAGAGGCTCCTCTGTCCTCCACTTGTTACCTGTATTAATGGCACCTGTTTGAAGTTGTTATCAGTATAAAAGACACCTGTCCACAACCTCAAACAGTCACACTCCAAACTCCACTATGGCCAAGACCAAAGAGCTGTCAAAGGACACCAGAAACAAAATTGTAGACCTGCACCAGGCTGGGAAGACTGAATCTGCAGTAGGTAAGCAACTTGGTTTGAAGAAATCAACTGTGGGAGCAATTATTAGGAAATGGAAGACATACAAGACCACTGATAATCTCCCTCGATCTGGGGCTCCACGCAAGATCTCACCCTGTGGGGTCAAAATGATCACAAGAACGGTGAGCAAAAATCCCAGAACCACACGGGGGGACCTAGTGAATGACCTGCAGAGAGCTCGGACCAAAGTAACAAAGCCTACCATCAGTAACACACAACGCCGCCAGGGACTCAAATCCTGCAGTGCCAGACGTGTCCCCCTGCTTAAGCCAGTACATATCCAGGCCCCTCTGAAGTTTGATAGAGAGCATTTGGATGATCCGGAAGATGATTGGGAGAATGTCATATGGTCAGATGAAACGAAAATATAACTTTTTGGTAAAAACTCAACTTGTCGTGTTTGGAGGACAAAGAATGCTGAGCTGCATCCAAAGAACACCATACCTACTGTGAAGCATGGAGGTGGAAACATCATGCTTTGAGGCTGTTCTTCTGCAAAGGGACCAGGACAACTGATCCGTGTAAAGGAAAGAATGAATGGGGCCATGTATCGTGAGATTTTGAGTGAAAACCTCCTTCCATCAGCAAGGGCATTGAAGATGAAACGTGGCTGGGTCTTTCAGCATGACAATGATCCCAAACACACCGCCCGGGCAGCGAAGGAGTGGCTTCGTAAGAAGCATTTCAAGGTCCTGGAGTGGCCTAGCCAGTCTCCAGATCTCAACCCCATAGACAATCTTTGGAGGGAGTTGAAAGTCTGTGTTGCCCAGCAACAGCCCCAAAACATCACTGCTCTAGAGGAGATCTGCATGGAGGAATGGGCCAAAATACCAGCAACAGTGTGTGAAAACCTTGTGAAGACTTACAGAAAACGTTTGACCTCTGTCATTGCCAACAAAGGGTATATAACAAAGTATTGAGAAACTTTTGTTATTGACCAATACTTCCGGCGCCGACAGAGATGGCCGCCTCGCTTCGCGTTCCTAGGAAACTATGCAGTTTTTTGTTTTTTTACGTGTTATTTCTTACACTACTACCCCAGGTCATCTTAGGTTTCATTACATACAGCCGAGAAGAACTACTGAATATAAGATCAGCGTCAACTCACCATCAGTACGACCAAGAATATGTTTTTCGCGTTGCGGATCCTGTGTTCTGCCTTACAACCAGTGTAACGGAGTGGATTACATGCAGCGACCCAAAAAAACGACTCAGAAAAAGAGGGAAACGAAGCGGTCTTCTGGTCAGACTCCGGAGACGGGCACATCGTGCACCACTCCCTAGCATTCTTCTCGCCAATGTCCAGTCTCTTGACAACAAGGTTGATGAAATCCGAGCAAGGGTAGCATTCCAGAGGGACATCAGAGACTGCAACGTTCTCTGCTTCACGGAAACATGGCTAACCGGTGAGACGCTATCCGAAGCGGTGCAGCCAGTGGGTTTCTCCACGCATCGCGCCGACAGAAACGAACATCTTTCTGGTAAGAAGAGGGCCGGGGGCGTATGCCTTATGACTAACGTGACATGGTGTGATGACAGAAACATACAGGAACTCAAATCCTTCTGTTCACCTGATTTAGAATTCCTCACAATCAAATGTAGACCGCATTATCTACCAAGAGAATTCTCTTCGATTATAATCACAGCCGTATATATCCCCCCCCAAGCAGACACATCGATGGCTCTGAACGAACTTTATTTAACTCTCTGCAAACTGGAAACGATTTATCCGGAGGCTGCATTCATTGTAGCTGGGGATTTTAACAAGGCTAATCTGAAAACAAGACTCCCTAAATTTTATCAGCATATCGATTGCGCAACCAGGGGTGGAAAGACCCTGGATCATTGTTACTCTAACTTCCGCGACGCATATAAGGCCCTGCCCCGCCCCCTTTCGGAAAAGCTGACCACGACTCCATTTTGTTGATCCCTGCCTACAGACAGAAACTAGAACAAGAGGCTCCCACGCTGAGGTCTGTCCAACGCTGGTCCGACCAAGCTGACTCCACACTCCAAGACTGCTTCCATCACGTGGACTGGGAGATGTTTCGTATTGCGTCAGACAACAACATTGACGAATACGCTGATTCGGTGTGCGAGTTCATTAGAACGTGCGTTGAAGATGTCGTTCCCATAGCAACGATTAAAACATTCCCTAACCAGAAACCTTGGATTGATGGCAGCATTCGTGTGAAACTGAAGGCACGAACCACTGCTTTTAATCAGGGCAAGGTGTCTGGTAACATGACTGAATACAAATAGTGCAGCTATTCCCTCCGCAAGGCTATCAAACAAGCTAAGCGCCAGTACAGAGACAAAGTAGAATCTCAATTCAACGGCTCAGACACAAGAGGCATGTGGCAGGGTCTACAGTCAATCACGGACTACAGGAAGAAACCCAGCCCAGTCACGGACCAGGATGTCTTGCTCCCAGGCAGACTAAATAACTTTTTGCCCGCTTTGAGGACAATACAGTGCCACTGACACGGCCTGCAACGAAAACATGCGGTCTCTCCTTCACTGCAGCCGAAGTGAGTAAGACATTTAAACGTGTTAACCCTCGCAAGGCTGCAGGCCCAGACGGCATCCCCAGCCGCGCCCTCAGAGCATGCGCAGACCAGCTGGCCGGTGTGTTTACGGACATATTCAATCAATCCCTACACCAGTCTGCTGTTCCCACATGCTTCAAGAGGGCCACCATTGTTCCTGTTCCCAAGAAAGCTAAGGTAACTGAGCTAAACGACTACCGCCCCGTAGCACTCACATCCGTCATCATGAAGTGCTTTGAGAGACTAGTCAAGGACCATATCACCTCCACCCTACCTGACACCCTAGACCCACTCCAATTTGCTTACCGCCCAAATAGGTCCACAGACGATGCAATCTCAACCACACTGCACACTGCCCTAACCCATCTGGACAAGAGGAATACCTATGTGAGAATGCTGTTCATCGACTACAGCTCGGCATTCAACACCATAGTACCCTCCAAGCTCGTCATCAAGCTCGAGACCCTGGGTCTCGACCCCGCCCTGTGCAACTGGGTTCTGGACTTCCTGACGGGCCGCCCCCAGGTGGTGAGGGTAGGCAACAACATCTCCTCCCCGCTGATCCTCAACACTGGGGCCCCACAAGGGTGCGTTCTGAGCCCTCTCCTGTACTTCCTGTTCACCCACGACTGCGTGGCCATGCACGCCTCCAACTCAATCATCAAGTTTGCGGACGACACAACAGTGGTAGGCTTGATTACCAACAACGACGAGACGGCCTACAGGGAGGAGGTGAGGGCCCTCGGAGTGTGGTGTCAGGAAAATAACCTCACACTCAACGTCAACAAAACTAAGGAGATGATTGTGGACTTCAGGAAACAGCAGAGGGAACACCCCCCCATCCACATCGATGT
Source organism: Oncorhynchus tshawytscha (assembly GCF_018296145.1). Classification (NCBI taxonomy): domain Eukaryota; kingdom Metazoa; phylum Chordata; class Actinopteri; order Salmoniformes; family Salmonidae; genus Oncorhynchus; species Oncorhynchus tshawytscha. The sequence continues at coordinate 877,775 of NC_056434.1, forward strand.
AACAGTAGTGGAGAGGGTAGCAAGTTTTAAGTTCCTCGGCATACACATCACAGACAAACTGAATTGGTCCACTCACACAGACAGCATCGTGAGGAAGGCGCAACAGCGCTTCTTCAACCTCAGGAGGCTGAAGAAATTCGGCTTGTCACCAAAAGCACTCACAAACTTCTACAGATGCACAATCGAGAGCATCCTGGCGGGCTGTATCACCGCCTGGTATGGCAACTGCACCGCCCTCAACCGTAAGGCTCTCCAGAGGGTAGTGAGGTCTGCACAACGCATCACCGGGGCAAACTACCTGCCCTCCAGGACACCTACACCACCCGATGCTACAGGAAGGCCATAAAGATCATCAAGGACATCAACCACCCGAGCCACTGCCTGTTCACCCCGCTGTCATCCAGAAGGCGAGGTCAGTACAGGTGCATCAAAGCTGGGACCGAGAGACTGAAAAACAGCTTCTATCTCAAGGCCATCAGACTGTTAAACAGCCACCACTAACATTGAGTGGCTACTGCCAACACACTGTCAATGACACTGACTCTACTCCAGCCACTTTAATAATGGGAATTGATGGGAAATGATGTAAATATATCACTAGCCACTTTAAACAATGCTACCTTATATAATGTTACTTACCCTACATTATTCATCTCATATGCATACGTAGATACTGTACTCTATATCATCGACTGCATCCTTATGTAATACATGTATCACTAGCCACTTTAACTATGCCACTTGGTTTACATACTCATCTCATATGTATATACTGTACTCAATATCATCTACTGTATCTTGCCTATGCTGCTCTGTACCATCACTCATTCATATATCCTTATGTACATATTCTTTATCCCCTTACACTGTGTATAAGACAGTAGTTTTTTGGGGGGGGAATTGTTAGTTAGATTACTTGTTCGTTATTACTGCATTGTCGGAACTAGAAGCACAAGCATTTCGCTACACTCGCATTAACATCTGCTAACCATGTGTATGTGACAAATAAAATTTGATTTGATTTGAAATAATTATTTTCCACCATAATTTGCAAATAAATTCATTAAAAATCCTACAATGTGATTTTCTGGATTTTTTTTCTTCTCATTTTGTCTGTCATAGTTGAAGTGTACCTATGATGAAAATTACAGGCCTCTCTCATATTTTTAAGTGGGAGAACATGCACAATTGGTGGCTGACTAAATACTTTTTTGCCCCACTGTAGGCCGTCTCATCGTTGAGGGAGAGGTTGTTGTCCTGGCACCACCCGGCCAGGTCTCTGACCTTCAACCATATAGGCCGTCTCATCGTTGAGGGGGAGGTTGTTGTCCTGGCACCACCCGGTCAGGTCTCTGACCTCCCAATAAGCTGTCTCATCGTTGTCGGTGATCAGGCCTACCACTGTTGTGTCGTCAGCAAACTTAATGATGGTGTTGGAGTTGTGCCTGGCCATGCAGTCATGGGTGAACAGGGAGTACAGGAGGGGACTGAGCACACACCCGAGGGCCCCAGTGTTGAGGATCAGTGTTGTTTGATGTGTTCTTCCCTACCCTTACCAGCTGGGGACGGCCCGTCAGGAAGTCTAGGATCTAGTTGCAGAGGGAGGTGTTTAGTCCCAGGGTCCTTAGCTTATTGATGAGCTTTGAGGGCACTATGGTGTTGAACGCTGAGCTGTAGTCAATTAACAACATTCTCAGTACAACACAACTAACATGGAGCCCGGTTGAATATAACTGAAGTTGCTGCAGGTCCTTGCAGTAAGTGGCAGTATTGTGAGGGAAGAAGAAGCTTGATAAATGTCATTGGAGAATACCTTTACATTTCTCTGAACTGTTTTAATTCTCTTCAGTGGGTCATGTTAAGTTGCTAGCTTTCATAATGTATGTAGCAGTATGTCTCTGTGTGTGTAGGAGAACCAGACGTGGACTCTCTGTGTGTAGGAGAACCAGACGTTGACTCTCTCTGTGTGTAGGAGAACCAGACGTTGACTCTCTCTGTGTGTAGGAGAACCAGACGTTGACTCTCTGTGTGTGTAGGAGAACCAGACGTTGACTCTCTCTCTCTGTGTCTGTAGGAGAACCAGAACTTGTTTGGGTCCAGCCTGGTGGCACTGAAGGAGGAAGACATGGATCTGAGTCAGGCTCTCTGTCTCCCTGTGTCTGTCCCTGAGATACTGCAGGCCAACCAGCTGCAGCCTGTGAGTAACAACACCCCTGAGGTGCGTTCAACAAGGCTTTCATTTTCGGTGAACATGTTACTGTAGTGACAGTTTTAGTTGGACTGAAAATGTTAGTGGAAAATCACATCTCTAATTACTGTAAGGATTAATGTAGCATTTGAGTAGCAATAACCAAACTACATATTACTTTGATATTCCTACTACATGTAATAGAAATGTCTCTATCGACCTGTCCCAGGAAGGGGTTCGGTTCTTTGTGGTGGACTGTCGACCTGCTGAGCAGTACAACGCTGGACACCTCTCTACTGCCTTCCACCTGGACTCAGACTTGGTGAGACCTTGGGGGGACTGGAGACTAGGGAGAGGGGACGGTAGAGGAGAATGGGGAGGGGGGACAGTACGGTATGGAACAGTAGAGCAGAATAGGGTGAGGAGCCAGTAGAGGAGAGTAGGGCGAGGAGCCAGTAGAGGAGAGTAGGGAAAAGAGACGATAAAGGAGAGGAAACGGAAAGGTATGGAACAGTGGAGAAGAATAGGGAGAGGAGCCAGTGGAGAAGAATAGGGAGAGGGGACGGTAGAGGAGAGTAGGGAGAGGAGACTATAAAGGAGAGGAACGGAAAGGTATGGAACAGTGGAGAAGAATAGGGAGAGGGGACGGTAGAGGAGAGTAGGGAGAGGATACTATAAAGGAGAGGGACGGAAAGGTATGGAACAGTCGAGAAGAATAGGGCGAGGAGCCAGTAGAGGAGAGGAGACGATAAAGGAGAGGAAACGGAAAGGTATGGAACAGTGGAGAAGAATAGGGCGAGGAGCCAGTAGAGGAGAGTAGGGAGAGGAGACTATAAAGGAGAGGAACGGAAAGGTATGGAACAGTGGAGAAGAATAGGGCGAGGAGCCAGTAGAGGAGACTATAAAGGAGAGGAAGGGAAAGGTATGGAACAGTGGAGAAGAATAGGGCGAGGAGCCAGTAGAGGAGAGGGAGAGGAGACTATAAAGGAGAGGAATGGAAAGGTATGGAACAGTGGAGAAGAATAGGGCGAGGAGCCAGTAGAGGAGAGGAGACTATAAAGGAGAGGAACGGAAAGGTATGGAACAGTGGAGAAGAATAGGGCGAGGAGCCAGTAGAGGAGAGGAGACGATAAAGGAGAGGAAACGGAAAGGTATGGAACAGTGGAGAAGAATAGGGAGGAGGTAGGGAGACTATAAAGGAGAGGAATAGGAAAGGAGGTGCCTATAAAGGAGAGGAAGGAGACTATAAAGGAGGTATGGAACAGTGGAGAAGAATAGGGAGAGGAGCCAGTAGAGGAGAGGAGACGATAAAGGAGAGGAACGGAAAGGTATGGAACAGTGGAGAAGAATAGGGAGAGGAGACGGTAGATAGGAGAGTAGGAGAATGGGGGAACGGGGGTATGGAACAGTGGAGAAGATGGAGGAGGAATGGAGAGGGACGATAAAGGAGGATGGAGGAGAAGATTGTGGAGGGGAGGATGGAGGAGAATGTGGAGGGGGACGATGGAGGAGAATGTGGGGGAGGATGGAGGAGAATGTGGAGGGGACGATGGAGGAGAATGGGGGGGGACGATGGAGGAGAATGTGGAGGGGGACGATGGAGGAGAATGTGGAGGGGGACGATGGAGGAGAATGAGGGGGACGATGGAGGAGAATGTGGAGGGGGACGATGGAGAGAATGTGGAGGGGGGACGATGGAGGAGAATGTGGAGGGGGACGATGGAGGAGAATGGAGGGGGAATGTGGAGGGGGGACGATGGAGGAGACGATGGAGGAGAATGGGGGGGGGACGATGGAGGAGAATGTGGAGGGGGACGATGGAGGAGAATGTGGAGGGGGACGATGGAGGAGAATGGGGGGGGACGATGGAGGAGAATGTGGGGGGGACGATGGAGGAGAATGTGGAGGGGGACGATGGAGGAGAATGTGGAGGGGGACGATGGAGGAGAATGTGGGGGGGGGGGGGACGGAGAATGTGGAGGGGAGGAGAATGGGAGGGAGAGGAGAATGTGGAGGGGGGGACGATGGAGAACGATGGAGAATGGGGGGGGACGATGGAGGAGAATGTGGAGGGGGATGGATGGAGGAGAATGTGGAGGGGACGATGGAGGAGAATGGGAGGGGGAGGGAGAATGGAGGGGAGAATGTGGAGGGGGGACGATGGAGGGAGAGAATGGAGGGGAGAATGGAGGAGAATGGGGAGGGGGACGATGGAGGAGAATGGGGAGGGGGACGATGGAGGAGAATGGGGAGAGGGGACAGCGGAGGAGAATGGGGAGAGGGGACGTGGAGGAGAATGGGAGGGGGGGGAGGAGAATGGGGAGAATGTGGGAGGGGGGAGGGGGAAGATGGAGGAGAATGTGGAGGGGGGACGATGGAGGAGAATGTGGGGGGGGGTGGAGGAGAATGTGGAGGGGGATGGAGGAGAATGTGGAGGAGGAGAATGTGGGGGACGATGGAGGAGAATGTGGAGGGGGATGGAGGAGAATGTGGAGGGGGACGATGGAGGAGAATGTGGAGGGGGACGATGGAGGAGAATGTGGAGGGAGGAGAATGTGGAGGGGGACGATGGAGGAGAATGGAGGGGGACGATGGAGGAGAATGTGGAGGGGGACGATGGAGGAGAATGGGGGGGAGGGGGACGATGGAGGAGAATGGGGAGGGGGGACGATGGAGGAGAATGGGGAGGGGGACGGGAGGAGAATGGGGAGAGGGGACGATGGGGGAGAATGGGGAGGGGGACAGCGGAGGAGAATGGGGAGAGGAGACGAGAGGAGAATGGGGAGAGGCTCGGCGGAGGAGAATGGGGAGAGGGGACGGCGGAGGAGAATGGGGGGAGGAGGAGAATGGGGAGAGGGGACGGTGGAGAAGGGGGAGAGGGGACGGTGTAGGAGAATGGGGAGAGGGGGGACAGGATTGAACTGCCCCACAATCCAAAGTAATAAGGTTGATATAGTATACTATCAAAGTATTCACACAAATCAAATTTTATTTGTCAAGTGCTGAATACAACAGGTGTAGTAGACCTCACAGTGAAATGCTGAATACAACAGGTGTAGTAGACCTTACAGTGAAATGCTGAATACAACAGGTGTAGTAGACCTTACAGTGAAATGCTGAATACAACAGGTGTAGTAGACCTTACAGTGAAATGCTGAATACAACAGGTGTAGTAGACCTTACAGTGAAATGTTGAATACAACAGGTGTAGTAGACCTTACAGTGAAATGCTGAATACAACAGGTGTAGTAGACCTTACAGTGAAATGCGGAAATGCAGAACTGAAAAAGCATGTGCGAGCAAGGAGGCCTACAAATCTGACTCAGTTACACCAGCTCTGTCAGGAGGAATGGGCCAAAATTCACCCAATTTATTGTGGGAAGCTTGTGGAAGGCTACCCAAAACGTTTGACCCTAGTTAAACCATTTGAAGGCAATGCTACCAAATACTAATTGAGTGCATGTTAACTTCTGACCCACTGGGAATGTGATGAAAGAAATACAAGCTGAAATAAATCATTCTCTCTACTATTATTCTTACATTTCACATTCTTAAAATAAATCCTTACTGATCCTAACTGACCTAAAACAGGGAATTTTTACTAGGATTAAATGTCAGGAATTGTGAAAAACTGATTTTGAATGTTTTTGGCTAAGGTGTATGTAAACTTCCGACTTCAACTGTATATATCTTTATAAGTAATGAAATACTAACATCTGTTTTGAATATTCAAATAACCGTGCCCATCCCTACAATGTTGTTGGGTTTACAGTTTGAACAGTCCCTCGGATTAGGGTTTACTGTTTGAGCAGTCCCTCGGATTAGGGTTTACTGTTTGAACAGTCCCTCGGATTAGGGTTTACTGTTTGAACAGTCCCTCGGATTAGGGTTTACTGTTTGAACAGTCCCTCGGATTAGAGTTTACTGTTTGAACAGTCCCTCGGATTAGAGTTTACTGTTTGAACAGTCGCTGGGATTACGGTTGACTGTTTGAAAAATCCCTCGGATTAGGGTTTACTGTTTGAACAGTCCCTCGGATTAGGGTGTACTGTTTGAACAGTCGCTGGGATTACGGTTTATTGTTTGAACAGTCCCTCGGATTAGGGTTTATTGTTTGAACAGTCGCTGGGATTAGGGTTTATTGTTTTAAATCCCTCGGATTAGGGTTTACTGTTTGAACAGTCCCTCGGATTAGGGTTTATTGTTTGAACAGTCCCTCAGATTAGGGTTTATTGTTTGAACAGTCCCTCAGATTAGGGTTTATTGTTTGAACAGTCCCTCAGATTAGGGTTTATTGTTTGCCTATACACCACTGCCCCCACTGCTGCGCAAGGAATGATACTGTGCGTTAGTTTTAATGTGGCACAGGAGCACATGTACAACCTTAAATCCGCATACATGGGCACCCTCATAGATATCATCCTGACCAATTTGCCCTCTAAATACACCTCTGCTGTCTTCAACCAAGATCTCAGCGATCACTGCCTCATTACCTGCATCTGTAATGGGTCAGCGGTCAAACGACCACCCCTCATCACTGTCAAACGACCACCCCTCATCACTGTCAAACGACCACCCCTCATCACTGTCAAACGCTCCCTAAAACACTTCAGCGAGCAGGCCTTTCTAATCGACCTGGCCCGAGTATCCTGGAAGGATATTGACCTCTTCCCGTCAGTAGAGCATACCTGGTTGCTCTTCAAAAGTGCTTTCCTCCTTAAATATGCATGCCCCATTCAAAAACTGTAGAACTAGGAACAGATATAGCCCTTGGTTCACTCCAGACTTGACTGCCCTTGACCAGCGCAAAAACATCCTGTGTTGTACTGCATTAGCATCGAATAGCCCCCGCGATATGCAACTTTTCAGGGAAGTCAGGAACCAATATACAGTCAGTTAGGAAAGCTAAGGCTAGCTTTTTCAAACAGAAATTAGCATCCTGCACCACAAGCTCCAAACAGTTCTGAGACACTGTAAAGTCCATGGAGAATAAGAGCACCTCCTCTGGGACACTGTAAAGTCCATGGAGAATAAGAGCACCTCCTTCTGGGACACTAAAGTCCATGGAGAATAAGAGCACCTCCTCTGGGACACTGTAATGTCCATGGAGAATAAGAGCACCTCCTTCTGGGACACTGTAAAGTCCATGGAGAATAAGAGCACCTCCTCCCAGCTGCCCTCTGCACTGAGGCTAGGAAACACTGTCTCCACCGATAAATCTATGATAATCGATCATTTCAATAAGCATTTGAAATGACCGGTCAACTGCCTGGCACCCTCCACAGCAATCCGCCAAAGCCCCCACCATTTCTCCTTCACCCAAATCCAGATAGCTGATGTTCTAAAAGAGCTGCAAAATCTGGATCTCTACAAATCAGCTGGGCTAGACAATCTGGACCCTCTCTTTCTTTCTAAAATTATACGCTAAAATTGTTGCAACCCCTATTACTAGCCAGTTTAACTTCTTTCGCATCGCCTGAGATCCCCAGAGATTGGAAATCTGCCGCGGTTATCCCCCTCTTCAAATGGGGAGACACTCTAGACCCAAACTGCTACAGACCTATATCTATCCTACCCTTCCTTTCTAAAGTCTTCGAAAGCCAAGTTAACAAACAGATCACCGACCATTTCGAATCCCACCGTACCTTCTCCACTATGCAATCTGGTTTCCAAGCTGGTCATGGGTGAACCTCAGCCACGCTCAAGGTCCTAATCGATATCATAACCGTTGTAGATAAGACAGTACTGTGCAGCCGTATTCATCGACCTGGCCAAGGCTTACGACTCTGTCAATCGCCCTATTCTTATCGGCAGACTCAGTAGCCTTGGTTTCTCAAATGACTGCCTCACCTGGTTCACCAACTATTTCTCAGAGTTCAATGTGTCAAATCGGAGGGCCTGTTGTCCGGACCTCTGGCAGTCTATGGGGGTGCCACAGGGTTCAATCCTTAGGCAGACTATTTTCTATGTATATATCAATGATAACGCTCTTGCTGCGTGTGATTCCCTGATCCACCTCTACGCAGACGACACCATTCTGTATACCTCTGGCCCTTCTTTGGACACTGTGTTAACTAACCTCCAGACGAGCTTCAATGCCATACAACTCTCCTTCCAACTGCTCTTAAATGCTAGTAAAACTAAGTGCATGCTCTTCAACCGATTGCTGCCTGCGCCTGCCTGTCTAACATCACTACTCTGGATGGTTCTGACTTAGAATATGTGGACAACTACAAATACCTAGGTATCTGGTTAGACTAAACTCTCCTTCCAGACTCACATTAAGCATTTCCAATCCAAAGTTAAATCTAGAATCGGCTTCCTATTTCACAACAAAGCCTCCTTCACTCATGCTGCCAAACATACCCTCGTAAAACGGACTAACCTACCGATCCTTGACTTCAGCGATGTCATTTACTAAATAGCCTCCAACACTCTACTCAGCAAATTGGATGTAGTCTATCACAGTGCCATGTGTTTTATCACCAAAGCCCCATATACTACCCACCACTGCGACCTGTATGCTTTCGTTGACTCGTTACATATTCGTCGCCAAACCCACTGGCTTCAGGTCATCTATAAGCCCATCCTTATCTCAGCTCACTGGTCACCATAGCAGCACCCACCCGTAGCACGCGCTCCAGCAGGTAAATCTCACTCGTCACCCCCAAAGCCAACACCTCCTTTGACCTTCTTTCCTTCCAGTTCTCTGCTGCCAATGACTGGAACGAATTTCAAAAATCACTGAAGCTGGAGACTCCCATCTTCCTTACTAACTTTAACTTCTTATGGTATCGGGGACGCTTGCGTCCCACTTTGCCAAAAGCCAGGGAAAATGCAGCACGGCAAATTCAAATAAATTGATATAAAAATCAAACTTTCCTTAAATCACACATGTAAGATACTCAATTAAAGCTACACTCGTTGTGAATCCAGCCAACATGTCAGATTTTAAAAAGGCTTTTCGGGCGAAAGCATAAGAAGCTATTATCTGATGATAGCACAAAAGTAAACAAAGAGAGTAGCATATTTCAACCCTACAGGCGCTACACAAAACGCAGAAATAAAACATGGCTTACCTTTGACGAGCTTCTTTTGTTGGCACTCCAATTTGTTGGCACTCCAATATGTCCCTGTCATAAACATCACAATTTTGTTCGATTAATTCCGTCCATATATATCTAAAATGGCCATTTGTTTGGTGCGTTTGATCCAGAAAATAACAGCTTCCAAATTGCGCAATGTCACTACAAAATATTTCAAAAGTTGCCTGTAAACTTTGCCAAAACATTTCAAACTACTTTTGTAATACAACTTTAGGTATTTTTAAACATTAATAATCGATCAAATTCAAGACGGGTCTATCTGTGTTCAATACAGGAAGACAACAAACCAAGCTACTTTTCAAGTCTTGCGCAACTCTCAACAGTATTACGCAGTTCCTAGATGGCCGTACTTCTTCATTGCACAAATTAATAACCTCAACCAAATTCCAAAGACTGGTGACATCCAGTGGAAGCGGTAGGAACTGAAAACAAGTTCCTAAGAAATATATTCCCAATGAGAACTCGGTGAACAAAAAAAAAATCTGAACGGTTAGTCCTCTGGGTTTTGCCTGCTACATAAGTTATGTTATACTCACAGACATGATTCAAACAGTTTTAGATACTTCAGAGTGTTTTCTATCCAAATCTACTAATAATATGCATATCTTATATTCTTGGCATGAGTAGCAGGAAGTTGAAATTATCCAGTATCTCTACTTGTACATCATCTGCACATCTATCACTCCAGTGTTAATGCTAAATTGTAATTATTTCACCTCTATGACCTATTTATTGCCTTACCTCCCTAATCTTACTACATTTGCACACACTGTACTTCAATATTTCTATTGTGTTTTTGACTGTTCGTTTGTTTATCCCACGTGTATCTCTGCGTTGTTGTTTGTGTCGAACTGCTTTGCTTTATCTTGGCCAGGTCGCAGTTGTAAATTAGAAAAAAAATAAAGGGAACACTTAAACAACACAATGTAACTCCAAGTCAATCACACTTCTGTGAAATCAAACTGTCCACTTAGGAAGCAACACTGATTGACAATAAATTTCACATGCTGTTGTGCAAATGGAATAGACAACAGGTGGAAATTATAGGCAATTAGCAAGACACCCCCAATAAAGGAGTGGTTCTGCAGGTGGTGACCACAGACCACTTCTCAGTTCCTATGCTTCCTGGCTGATGTTTTGGTCACTTTTGAATGCTGGCGGTGCTTTCACTCTAGTGGTAGCATGAGACGGAGTCCACACAAGTGGCTCAGGTAGTGCAGCTCATCCAGGATGGCACATCAATGTGAGATGTGGCAAGAAGGTTTGCTGTGTCTGTCAGCGTAGTGTCCAGAGCATGGAGGCGCTACCAGGAGACAGGCCAGTACATCAGGAGACGTGGAGGAGGCCGTAGGAGGGCAACAACCCAGCAGCAGGACCGCTACCTCTGCCTTTGTGCAAGGAGGAGCACTGCCAGAGCCCTGCAAAATGACCTCCAGCAGGCCACAAATGTGCATGTGTCTGCTCAAACGGTCAGAAACAGACTCCATGAGGGTGGTGTGAGGGCCCGACGTCCACAGGTGGGGGTTGTGCTTACAGCCCAACACCGTGCAGGACGTTTGGCCAGAGAACACCAAGATTGGCGAATTCGCCACTGGCGCCCTGTGCTCTTCACAGATGAAGGCAGGTTCACACTGAGCACATGTGACAGACGTGACAGTCTGGAGACGCCGTGGAGAACGTTCTGGTGCCTGCAACATCCTCCAGCATGACCGGTTTGGCGGTGGGTCAGTCATGGTGTGGGGTGGCATTTCTTTTGGGGGCCGCACAGCCCTCCATGTGCTCGCCAGAGGTAGCCTGACTGTCATTAGGTACCGAGATGAGATCCTCAGACCCCTTGTGAGACCATATGCTGGTGCGGTTGGCCCTGGGTTCCTCCTAATGCAAGACAATGCTAGACCTCGTGTGGCTGGAGTCTGTCAGCAGTTCCTGCAAGAGAAAGGCATTGATGCTATGGACTGGCCCGCCCGTTCCCCAGACCTGAATCCAATTGAGCACATCTGGGACATCATGTCTCGCTCCATCCACCAACGCCACGTTGCACCACAGACTGTCCAGGAGTTGGCGGATGCTTTAGTCCAGGTCTGAGAGGAGATACCTCAGGAGACCATTCGGCACCTCATCAGGAGCATGCCCAGGCGTTGTAGGGAGGTCATACAGGCACGTGGAGGCCACACACACTACTGAGCCTCATTTTGACTTGTTTTAAGGACATTACATCAAAGTTGGATCAGCCTGTAGTGTGGTTTTCCACTTTAATTTTGAGTGTGACTCAAAATCCAGACCTCCATGGGTTGATACATTTTATTTCCATTGATTTTTGTGTGATTTTGTTGTCAGCACATTCAACTATGTAAAGAAAAAAGTATTTAATAAGAATATTTCATTCATTCAGACCTAGGATGTGTTATTTTAGTGTTCCCTTTATTTTTTTGAGCAGTGTGTGTATATATATTAATATATATATACCTACCTACCTACCCGGTTAAATAAAGGTGAAATAAAAAACATTGAATGTCTGAGCGCAATACAAGGAGCCGACCCTTTTGTGACCAAAAACAGCATTGCAACATGGTGCTACGCTCCAAATCGTTTGTCTCCGTGGGGTATAAACCGGCCGTCTCCGTAGGGTATAAACCGGCCGTCTCCGTAGGGTATAAACCGGCCGTCTCCGTAGGGTATAAACCGGCCGTCTCCGTCCGGCCGTCTCCGTAGGGTATAAACCGGCCGTCTCCGTAGGGTATAAACCGGCCGTCTCCGTAGGGTATAAACCGGCCGTCTCCGTAGGGTATAAACCGGCCGTCTCCGTAGGGTATAAACCGGCCGTCTCCGTACGGTATAAACCGGCCGTCTCTGTAGGGTATAAATCGGCTTATCGGCTATCTCCCTGCGGACTTACTTTCTCTCGCTCTCCCTCTGTGGTCTTACTCTGTCAAAATGGAACCCTTTTCCCTATATAGTGCACTATATGGGCTCTGGTCAAAAGTAGTGCACACTATATAGGGAATAGGGCTCTGGTCAAAGTGTGCACACTATATCGGGAATAGGGTGCCATTTGGAACTCACCCTTAACCTTACATCTGTTTGCTGTGTGTCTCTAGATGCTGCAGAACCCATCAGAGTTCAGCCTATCAGTGAAGTCCCTCCTGGAGGCCCAGAAACAGAGTCTAGAGTCTGGCTCCATCGCTAGTGGAGAACACCTCTGCTTCATGGGTTCAGGGAGGGAGGAGGAGGACATGTACATGAACATGGTGCTGGCACACTTCCTACAGGTAGGAGAGTAGTATTTCAAAATAGACAGTGATTCATCCTACATCTTGTTGGGCATTAGATGCATACCTGTTATTACAATTCAACATTTTTAAATTACAATTTATTTTTTATAACAATTAAACCCTTTTTGTTATAGTGCAACCATTTTTTATTACAATTCAACCAACCTGTCAGTGCTAATGAGGGGTTTTCTCTCACAGAAAAACAAAGAATACGTCAGTATCGCTAAAGGTGGTTTTATGGGTGAGTGTTATTATTAACATTTTAAACAATTCATATAAATAAATTAATAGACCTACTTATTTTGTCTTGATGGGTGCAAACCTAAATGAAATATTGTCTATCCTGTTGTGTTGTCCAGCCCTGCAGCAGCACCTAACAGACATCAATGTGGAGGGACCAGACAACTATGTCCACTGGATAGTCAGCACCTCTGGATCAGCTGAAGTGAGTTCACTGGAGCTAGTCTGTAGCCACTGTCAAGGGAGGATTACACTGGAGCTAGTCAGTAGCCACTGTCAAGGGAGGATTACACTGGAGCTAGTCAGTAACCACTGTCAAGGGAGGATTATACACTGGAGCTAGTCAGTAGCCACTGTCAAGGGAGGATTACACTGGAGCTAGTCAGTAGCCACTGTCAAGGGAGGATTACACTGGAGCTAGTCATAGTAGCCACTATCAAGGGAGGATTACACTGGAACTAGTCATAGTAGCCACTGTCAAGGGAGGATTACACTGGAGCTAGTCAGTAGCCACTGTCAAGGGAGGATTACACTGGAGCTAGTCAGTAGCCACTGTCAAGGGAGGATTACACTGGAGCTAGTCAGTAACCACTGTCAAGGGAGGATTACACTGGAGCTAGTCATAGTAGCCACTGTCAAGGGAGGATTACACTGGAGCTAGTCAGTAACCACTGTCAAGGGAGGATTACACTGGAGCTAGTCATAGTAGCCACTATCAAGGGAGGATTACACTGGAACTAGTCATAGTAGCCACTGTCAAGGGAGGATTACACTGGAGCTAGTCAGTAGCCACTGTCAAGGGAGGATTACACTGGAGCTAGGCATAGTATCCACTGTCATGGGAGGATTACACTGGAACTAGTCATAGTAGCCACTGTCAAGGGATGATTACACTGGAGCTAGTCATAGTAGCCACTGTCAAGGGACGATTACACTGGAGCTAGTCATAGTAGCCACTGTCAAGGGACGATTACACTGGAGCTAGTCATAGTAGCCACTGTCAAGGGACGATTACACTGGAGCTAGTCATAGTAGCCACTGTCAAGGGACGATCACACTGGAGCTAGTCATAGTAGCCACTGTCAAGGGATGATTACACTGGAGCCAGTCATAGTAGCCACTGTCAAGGGACGATTACACTGGAGCTAGTCATAGTAGCCACTGTCAAGGGACGATTACACTGGAGCTAGTCATAGCAGCCACTATCAAATCAAATCAAATTTTATTTGTCACATACACATGGTTAGCAGATGTTAATGCGAGCGTAGCGAAATGCTTGTGCTTCTAGTTCCGACAATGCAGTAATAACGAACAAGTAATCTAACTAACAATTCCAAAAAAACTACTGTCTTATACACAGTGTAAGGGGATAAGGAATATGTACATAAGGATATATGAATGAGTGATGGCACAGAGCAGCACAGGCAAGACACAGTAGATGATATCGAGCACAGCACATACATATGAGATGAGCACGCAAACCAAGTGGCATAGTTAAAGTGGCTAGTGATACATGTACTACATAAGGATGCAGTCGATGATATAGAGTACAGTATCTACGTATGCATATGAGATGAATAATGTAGGGTAAGTAACATTATATAAGGTAGCATTGTTTAAAGTGGCCAGTGATATATTTACATCATTTCCCATCAATTCCCATTATTAAAGTGGCTGGAGTAGAGTCAGTGTCATTGACAGTGTGTTGGCAGTAGCCACTCAATGTTAGTGGTGGCTGTTTAACAGTCTGATGGCCTTGAGATAGAAGCTGTTTTTCAGTCTCTCGGTCCCAGCTTTGATGCACCTGTACTGACCTCGCCTTCTGGATGACAGCGGGGTGAACAGGCAGTGGCTCGGGTGGTTGATGTCCTTGATGATCTTTATGGCCTTCCTGTAGCATCGGGTGGTGTAGGTGTCCTGGAGGGCAGGTAGTTTGCCCCCGGTGATGCGTTTTGCAGACCTCACTACCCTCTGGAGAGCCTTACGGTTGAGGGCGGTGCAGCCGCCACACCAGGCGGTGACACAGCCCGCCAGGACGCCCTCGACCGTGCACCCGCAGAAGTCTGTGAGTGCTTTTGGTGACAAGCCGAATTTCTTCAGCCTCCTGAGGTTGAAGAGGCGCTGCTGCGCCTTCCTCACGATGCTGTCTGTGTGAGTGGACCAATTCAGTCCGTCTGTGATGTGTACGCCGAGGAACCCAAAACTTGCTACCCCCCCACCACCGTTCCATCGATGTGGATGGGGGGGGTGTTCCCTCTGCTGTTTCCCGAAGTCCACAATCATCTCCTCAGCCTTGTTGACGTTGAGTGTGAGGTTATTTTCCTGACACCACACTCCGAGGGCCCTCACCTCCTCCCTGTAGGCCGTCTCGTCGTTGTTGGTAATCAAGCCTACCACTGTTGTGTCGTCCGCAAACTTGATGATTGAGTTGGAGGCGTGCATGGCCACGCAGTCGTGGGTGAACAGGGAGTACAGGAGAGGGCTCAGAACGCACCCTTGTGGGGCCCCAGTGCCGAGGATCAGCGGGGAGGAGATGTTGTTGCCTACCCTCACCACCTGGGGGCGGCCCGTCAGGAAGTCCAGAACCCAGTTGCACAGGGCGGGGTCGACACCCAGGGTCTCGAGCTTGATGACGAGCTTGGAGGGTACTATGGTGTTGAATGCCGAGCTGTAGTCGATGAACAGCATTCTCACATAGGTATTCCTCTTGTCCAGATGGGTTAGGGCAGTGTGCAGTGTGGTTGAGATTGCATCGTCTGTGGACCTATTTGGGCGGTAAGCAAACTGGAGTGGGTCAAGGGTGTCAGGTAGGGTGGAGGTGATATGGTCCTTGACTAGTCTCTCAAAGCACTTCATGATGACGGATGTGAGTGCTACGGGGCGGTAGTCGTTTAGCTCAGCCACCTTAGCTCTCCCGGGAACAGGAACAATGGTGGCCCTCTTGAAGCATGTGGGAACAGCAGACTGGTATAGGGATTGATTGAATATGTCCGTAAACACACCGGCCAGCTGGTCTGCGCATGCTCTGAGGGCGCGGCTGGGGATGCCGTCTGGGCCTGCAGCCTTGCGAGGGTTAACACGTTTAAATGTCTTGCTCACTTCGGCTGCAGTGAAGGAGAGACCGCATGTTTTCGTTGCAGGCCGTGTCAGTGGCACTGCATTGTCCTCAAAGCGGGCAAAAAAGTCACCTAGTCTGCCCGGGAGCAAGACATCCCGGTCCGCGACTGGGCTGGGTCCCCTCCCGCAGTCCGCGATTGACTGTAGACCCTGCCACACGCCCCCTGCGTCCGAGCCGTTGAATTGAGATTCTACTTTGTCTCTGTACTGGCGCTTAGCTTGTTTGATAGCCTTGCGGAGGGAATAGCTGCACTGTTTGTATTCAGTCATGTTACCAGACACCTTGCCCTGATTAAAAGCAGTGGTTCGTGCCTTCAGTTTCACACGAATGCTGCCATCAATCCAAGGTTTCTGGTTAGGGAATGTTTTAATCGTTGCTATGGGAACGACATCTTCAACGCACGTTCTAATGAACTCGCACACCGAATCAGCGTATTCGTCAATGTTGTTGTCTGACGCAATACGAAACATCTCCCAGTCCACGTGATGGAAGCAGTCTTGGAGTGTGGAGTCAGCTTGGTCGGACCAGCGTTGGACAGACCTCAGCGTGGGAGCTTCTTGTTTTAGTTTCTGTCTGTAGGCAGGGATCAACAAAATGGAGTCGTGGTCAGCTTTTCCGAAAGGGGGGCGGGGCAGGGCCTTATATGCGTCGCGGAAGTTAGAGTAACAATGATCCAGGGTCTTTCCACCCCTGGTTGCGCAATCGATATGCTGATAAAATTTAGGGAGTCTTGTTTTCAGATTAGCCTTGTTAAAATCCCCAGCTACAATGAATTCAGCCTCCGGATAAATCGTTTCCAGGGAGGATTACACTGGAACTAGTCATAGTAGCCACTATCAAGGGAGGAGTACACGGGAGCTGGTCATAGTAGCCACTATCAAGGGAGGATTACACTGGAGCTAGTCATAGTAGCCACTGTCAAGGGAGGATTACACTGGAGCTAGTCATAGTAGCCACTGTCAAGGGACGATTACACTGTAGCTATTC
The DNA here is from genome assembly GCF_018296145.1 of Oncorhynchus tshawytscha. Classification (NCBI taxonomy): domain Eukaryota; kingdom Metazoa; phylum Chordata; class Actinopteri; order Salmoniformes; family Salmonidae; genus Oncorhynchus; species Oncorhynchus tshawytscha. The sequence continues at coordinate 894,686 of NC_056434.1, forward strand.
ATAGTAGCCACTGTCAAGGGACGATTACACTGGAGATAGTCATAGTAGCCACTGTCAAGGGACGATTACACTGGAGCTAGTCGTAGTAGCCACTGTCAAGGGACGATTACACTGGAGCTAGTCATAGTAGCCACTGTCAAGGGACGATTACACTGGAGCTAGTCATAGTAGCCACTGTCAAGGGAGGATTACACTGGAGCTAGTCATAGTAGCCACTGTCAAGGGAGGATTACACTGGAGCTAGTCAGTAGCCACTGTCAAGGGAGGATTACACTGGAGCTAGTCATAGTAGCCACTGTCAAGGGAGGATTACACTGGAGCTAGTCAGTAGCCACTGTCAAGGGACGATTACACTGGAGCTAGTCATAGTAGCCACTGTCAAGGGACGATTATACTGGAGCTAGTCATAGTAGCCACTGTCAAGGGACGATTATACTGGAGCTAGTCATAGTAGCCACTGTCAAGGGAGGATTACACTGGAGCTAGTCAGTAGCCACTGTCAATCTATCTTTTTGGTAAAAACATGCTGAAAATTTCAGGAGCTCATGATCTCTCTCGCTCCCCCCCCCACCCACAACAGGGAGACGCGTTGAGCACCACAGGAGATAAAGGAGTCAAGTCTCTGGTCAACAAGATGACCTTTGCCCTCAAGTCCAAGTCTGTCATAGCAAAGGAGAAGATGATAAGCTTTATGGAGAACACTGCTACACCTGTAGACAGGTAATATCCTGTCCTTCCATGCTCTGTCTGTGTTAATATGGACAGGTAATATCCTGTCCTTCCATGCTCTGTCTGTGTTAATATGTACAGGTAATATCCTGTCCTTCCATGCTCTGTCTGTGTTAATATAGACTGGTAATATCCTGTCCTTCCATGCTCTGTCTGTGTTAATATAGACTGGTAATATCCTGTCCTTCCATGCTCTGTCTGTGTTAATATGGACAGGTAATATCCTTCCATGCTCAGGACTCATCTCGCAGATAAATAATACAAATTATTCAAATCAGGGAATAATTATGGACTCCACTCCTGTAATTCAATGTTATTAAATCATTATTAATGATCCTTTACTAATTTAATAGTATTAATCTGTGCCTTAGTTGACCCCTCTTCGCCGTGCCTTAGTTGAAGCCCTCTTCGCCATGCCTTAGTTCAACCCCTCTTCGCCATGACTTAGTTCAAACCCTCATCGCCGTGCCTTAGTTGACCCCTCTTCTCCGTGCCTTAGTTGACCCCTCTTCTCCGTGCCTTAGTTGACCCCTCTTCGCCGTGCCTTAGTTGAACCCCTCTTTGCCGTGCCTTAGTTGACCCCTAATCTCGTGCATAAATTTAACCCTTCATCATTGTGCCTTGTGTATTCCATGCTAGAATGTCTTTCACTCTCCCCTGGCCAGAGAAGGGGGTCCCTGACCGGTAAGACTCTCCCAGCAGCATGATGGCCTCTGTGGCCCCATCTTATTCCTGCTCTGTCTCTCGCAGCCTACTTATTGCCCCGGGGACCAGAGGGCACTTGTTATGGAGCCGAGAGCTGTACCACGACCACACTAATGCATCCCCCCTAACATACTGCTCCCATCCCTTACTCACACCATGTCTCCAGTCCACATTCTGGCTCCTGGATGAAGTACTGCTCTCTGATCACTCTGTCACCTGTTACAGTCGCTATGCTCTGTGTCACCTGTTATAGTCCCTATGCTCTGTGTCACCTGTTATAGTCGCTATGTCACTGTCTGTAGGTCACTGTCTGTTGCTCTTTTTAGTCTTAACTATATGAGTTGTCTGCAGTGGTCCTTGGATCTTTGCCTCGCCACTGTTTGCGTGGACATTCACTTTAAGTGTGTGATACTATTTCACTGTTCTCCAAGGTGAGAGCCGGGGCTGTGTGGTTCACTGTTCTCCAGGGTGAGAGCCTGGGCTGTGTGGTTCACTGTTCTCCAAGGTGAGAGCCTGGGCTGTGTGGTTCACTGTTCTCCAGGGTGAGAGCCTGGGCTGTGTGGTTCACTGTTCTCCAGGGTGAGAGCCTGGGCTGTGTGGTTCACTGTTCTCCAGGGTGAGAGCCTGGGCTGTGTGGTTCACTGTTCTCCAGGGTGAGAGCCGGGGCTGTGTGGTTCACTGTTCTCCAGGGTGAGAGCCTGGGCTGTGTGGTTCACTGTTCTCCAGGGTGAGAGCCTGGGCTGTGTGGTTCACTGTTCTCCAGGGTGAGAGCCGGGGCTGTGTGGTTCACTGTTCTCCAAGGTGAGAGCCGGGGCTGTGTGGTTCACTCTTCTCCAAGGTGAGAGCCGGGGCTGTGTGGTTCACTCTTCTCCAGGGTGAGAGCCTGGGCTGTGTGGTTCACTCTTCTCCAAGGTGAGAGCCGGGGCTGTGTGGTTCACTCTTCTCCAAGGTGAGAGCCGGGGCTGTGGCTGTATATCTACTGTATGTGCCTCTTTTGCCCTGAATATCACCACTAATAAATTACGTTGTAATTGTAGAACCACTGCTTTAACTGGTTTCTTATTCCTCTAATAGTAACATAGCTGCCTGACTAATCCCAGATGGCTTTAACTGGTTTCTTATTCCTCTAGTAGTGACATAGCTGCCTGACTAATCCCAGATGGCTTTAACTGGTTTCTTATTCCTCTAATAGTAACATAGCTGCCTGACTAATCCCAGATGTCTTGAACTGGTTTCTTATTCCTCTAATAGTAACATAGCTGCCTGACTAATCCCAGATGGCTTTAACTGGTTTCTTATTCCTCTAATAGTAACATAGCTGCCTGACTAATCCCAGATGTCTTGAACTGGTTTCTTATTCCTCTAATAGTAACATAGCTGCCTGACTAATCCCAGATGGCTTTAACTGGTTTCTTATTCCTCTAATAGTAACATAGCTGCCTGACTAATCCCAGATGGCTTTAACTGGTTTCTTATTCCTCTAATAGTAACATAGCTGCCTGACTAATCCCAGATGGCTTTAACTGGTTTCTTATTCCTCTAATAGTAACATAGCTGCCTGACTAATCCCAGATGGCTTTAACTGGTTTCATATTCCTCTAATAGTAACATAGCTGCCTGACTAATTCCAGATGTCTTGAACTGGTTTCTTATTCCTCTAATAGTAACATAGCTGCCTGACTAATCCCAGATGGCTTTAACTGGTTTCTTATTCCTCTAATAGTAACATAGCTGCCTGATTAATCCCAAATGGCTTTAACTGGTTTCTTATTCCTCTAATAGTAACATAGCTGCCTGATTAATCCCAAATGGCTTTAACTGGTTTCTTATTCCTCTAATAGTAACATAGCTGCCTGACTAATCCCAGATGGCTTTAACTGGTTTCTTATTCCTCTAATAGTAACATAGCTGCCTGATTAATCCCAAATGGCTTTAACTGGTTTCTTATTCCTCTAATAGTAACATAGCTGCCTGACTAATCCCAGATGGCTTTAACTGGTTTCTTATTCCTCTAATAGTAACATAGCTGCCTGACTAATCCCAGATGGCTTTAACTGGTTTCTTATTCCTCTAATAGTAACATAGCTGCCTGATTAATCCCAAATGGCTTTAACTGGTTTCTTATTCCTCTAATAGTAACATAGCTGCCTGACTAATCCCAGATGGGCCGTGCGTGTGGCTGTTTGTGCTTCATGTAGGGGGGCAGGAATGAAGAACAACCCTCTGACTTGTTTGTCTCTTCTATATTACAGACATGTGAGCAGTAGTGACCGGGTTGGAAAACCTTACAGAGGAGTGAAGCCAGTGTTCAGCATCGGTGATGAGGAAGAGTATGATACAGGTAACTATTGTGAAATACATCTACAATACTACTACTACAACAATCAATACTACTATACTACTACAATCAATAGTACTACGGTACTACAATCAATATTACTACATTAGTAATACCTTACTACAATTAATACTACTACAATACTACACTACCTCAATCAATACTACTTAATTAATACTACATTACTAATACATAACTACAATTAATACAACTACAATACTATACTGCTACAATCAATACTACTACTCTAGTCAACACTACTATATTAGTAATACATTAGTAATACAGTACTACAATGAATACTACTACAATACTACACTACCTCAATACTACTACATTATAAATACAGTACTACAATTAATACTATACTACTACAATCAATACTACTACAGTACTAGTTCTACAATCAATACTACTACAATAGTAATACAGTACTACAATTAATACTACTACAATACTACACTGCCCCAATCAATATTACCGCAGTATTGCTATAATACTTAAATACTACTACAATACTATAGTATTACAATCAATACTACAGTGATACAATCAATTATACAGTACTGCTACAACCCTGTAACCCCAATCAGTCGTCCCTTCAGACTAGTTCTCCTCTCCACCTATAGACCTGACTCACCAACAGGGCTGTTACGGTGACCGTATTACCGCCACACCGGCGGTCACGCGTCATGATGGCAGTCAAATTCTACGTGACCATTTAGTCACGGTAATTAAGCTTCTCCAGGGCTCTGATGCTGCTGTCATTAGTAGCCTACACAAACCTTCCAACTGCCTGGTACTCAGCTCTCTATTGTCCCTCTAATCACTCTGACATCAATGCAAATGTATTCGAAAATCTAATCCAGCATTTCATGAGCCCATGAGCTCATGTTGCACAAAATTTCTTTGGGCTATGCAATTGCGTGAGAAAACAGAGTGGTGGCCTCTATTAAAAAGAGGAGGATCCCATCAGCTTTCTATAGGCTGTATTTATTTCTCAACTTTGCTCATATTAATCACATTGTTTCTCTTTACAACAGGAGTATAGCTTCTCTTTACAACAGGAGTATAGCTTCTCTTTACAACAGGAGTATAGCCTACCTATCTGACATGCAAATTAACCACGGGAAAAGCGTCCTCCATTCGCTATTTCGGTGCATAGATGACATATTTTTTTCCCCTTCCCCTGTTCCGACAGCTGCATGATAATGGTCCATTCTAAATCAAAACTAATTTCACACATATATTATTTAGTACAGTTGAAGTCGGAAGTTTATATCCACTCAGGTTGGAGTCGTTAAAACTCGTTTTTCAACCACAACACATTTCTTGTTAACAAACTATAGTTTTGGCAAGTTGGTTAGGACATCTACATTGTGCATGACACAAGTCATTTTTCCAACAATTGTTTACAGACCGAACTCACTGTGTCACAATTCCAGTGGGTCAGAAGTTTACATACACTAAGTTGACTGTGCCTTTAAACAGCTTGGACAATTCCAGAAGATGATGTCATGGCTTTAGAAGCTTCTGATAGGCTGATTGGCATCATTTGAGTCAATTGGAGGTGTACCTGTGGATGTATTTCAAGGCCTACCTTCAAATTCAGTGCATCTTTGCTTGACATCATGGGAAAATCAAAAGAAATCAGCCAAGACCGCAGAAAAACAATTGTAGACCTCCAAAAGTCTGGTTCATCCTTGGGAGCAATTTCCAAACATCTGTACAAGCAATAGTACGCAAGTATAAACACCATGGGAACACGCAGCCGTCAAAATGGCTTAAGGACAACAAAGTCAAGGTATTGGTGTGGCCATCACAAAGCCCTTACATCAGTCCTATAGAAAATGTGTGGGCAGAACTGAAAAGCGTGTGCGAGCAAGGAGGCCTACAAACCTGACTCAGTTACACCTGCTCTGTCAGGAGCAATGGGACAACATTCACCCAACTTCTTGTGGAAAGCTTGTGGAAGTCTACCTGAAATGTTTGACCCAAGTTAAACAATTTAAAGGCAATGCTACCAAATACTAATTGAGTGTATCTAAACTTCTGACCCACTGGGAATGTGATGAAAGAAATAAAAGCTGAAATAAATCATTCTCTCTACTATTATTCCAGCTTGTGTGCTTTTTTTTGCGACTTTTCCAAATCATAGTTGCACACCTCATGCCCACAGGCCTATATGTTTTGATAAGGTTAGTATCACAACTAAAGTGGCCAAATAACTTATTTTAAAATGAAGCACGTTAATCCGCTTTACAAGGGGTGTAGAGCCTAACTGGCATACATAGCAGTGCGTGAGTTTCAAGTTTGGGGAAGAAAATGTTCACCATAAAAATGCACCTTTTACAATAAAAGCATTACATGCATAAATGCGTTTGTGGCTATTTTTGAATGTTGTTTTCCCCGCTAATGGAACATTCACACTTATAGCCTACTACCATGTGTGCATTGTCAACTGTTGTACTATGGGGGATAGTAGATTTACAGAGGCTAGTACTTTTGCTGTTCGTTATGCCTATTCATCTTGTTGGCTGACATAGTAAATGTGAACATTTCTTCCAATATCTTCAATCATGAGGATGAGCGTGGTTGCATCCCCGACGTGTCTGTCTTCACTTGTAGCCTGTGAGAAAGACCCTATCATGTGTGGGAGAGCCATTTGAGTGAGAGGTGCTTTGAAGTTTGCAGCCTGGAGAGGGGAATTATAATGATTATATTCAGCCCAAGGGAAAAACGGCCACTAGCCGCAAAAGGCATGGATTTTTTTTAGGGGGCATTAGGGCCACACAAAGGGAATGCAGGGGGATCATTTGAGGCATTATCAAGTGCTTGTCAAATTGTGAATGAGAGACTGATGACGTGTGTACAGCCTGCACAATAAACAATACAGAGCTCATGCCTTTCATAAGACCTTTGTCAAATCATCAGTAGAGTCTCAACAGCTAATGGGGATCCTAATAAAATAACATTCAGCCTTTGTATCACAACTAAAGTTACATAAATAACTGTAAATTAAGCATATAGGAGGACCAGTTCCTTTGTTAACCGCTCAACACAAGAATAGCAGCATGTGCGCACTCCCTCAAATCCTTTGGAGAAAATATCATTTTTATTTTATTCAGCTTACAGTGCATTCGGAAAGTATTCAGACACTTGACTTTTCCACATTTTGTGACGTTACAGCCTTATATACCTTATATAGACACGGTCTGAATACTTATGTAAATAAGACGTTTCTGGGTTTTTTATACATTTGCAAAAATGTCTCGCATTGTCATTATGGGGTATTGTGATGTCATTATGGGGTATTGTGATGGTATTGTGACGTCATTATGGGGTATTGTGACGTCATTATATGGGGTATTGTGTGTAGGTTGATGAGGATATTTTCTTTTTCATCCATTTTAGAATAAGGCTGTAACATATAACAAAATGTGGAACAAGTCAAGGTGTCTGAATACTTTCTGAATGCACTTGAATGTTCAAATGTATTCTTCATAATATAAAATAATTCCACGGAAGGTCAGTGGCTTGTAGGCTGTGTGTGGAAGACAGCAGATGCTAAATGTGAATGTTAATTAATGATCAATTTACCTTGAGACCAGCAGTTACAATGCCTTGCGAAAGTATTCGGCCCCCTTGAACTTTGCGACCTTTTGCAAAAAGGTTTCAGGCTTCAAACATAAAGATATAAAACTGTATTTTTTTGTGAAGAATCAACAACAAGTGGGACACAATCATGAAGTGGAACGACATTTATTGGATATTTCAAACTTTTTTAACAAATCAAAAACTGAAAAATTGGGCGTGCAAAATTATTCAGCCCCTTTACTTTCAGTGCAGCAAACTCTCTCCAGAAGTTCAGTGAGGATCTCTGAATGATCCAATGTTGACCTAAATGACTAATGATGATAAATACAATCCACCTGTGTGTAATCAAGTCTCCGTATAAATGCACCTGCACTGTGATAGTCTCAGAGGTCCGTTAAAAGCGCAGAGAGCATCATGAAGAACAAGGAACACACCAGGCAGGTCCGAGATACTGTTGTGAAGAAGTTTAAAGCCGGATTTGGATACAAAAAGATTTCCCAAGCTTTAAACATCCCAAGGAGCACTGTGCAAGCGATAATATTGAAATGGAAGGAGTATCAGACCACTGCAAATCTACCAAGACCTGGCCGTCCCTCTAAACTTTCAGCTCATACAAGGAGAAGACTGATCAGAGATGCAGCCAAGAGGCCCATGATCACTCTGGATGAACTGCAGAGATCTACAGCTGAGGTGGGAGACTCTGTCCATAGGACAACAATCAGTCGTATATTGCACAAATCTGGCCTTTATGGAAGAGTGGCAAGAAGAAAGCCATTTCTTAAAGATATCCATAAAAAGTGTTGTTTAAAGTTTGCCACAAGCCACCTGGGAGACACACCAAACATGTGGAAGAAGGTGCTCTGGTCAGATGAAACCAAAATTGAATTTTTGGCAACAATGCAAAACGTTATGTTTGGTGTAAAAGCAACACAGCTCATCACCCTGAACATACCATCCCCACTGTCAAACATGGTGGTGGCAGCATCATGGTTTGGGCCTGCTTTTCTTCAGCAGGGACAGGGAAGATGGTTAAAATTGATGGGAAGATGGATGGAGCCAAATACAGGACCATTCTGGAAGAAAACCTGATGGAGTCTGCAAAAGACCTGAGACTGGGACGGATATTTGTCTTCCAACAAGACAATGATCCAAAACATAAAGCAAAATCTACAATGGAATGGTTCAAAAATAAACATATCCAGGTGTTAGAATGGCCAAGTCAAAGTCCAGACCTGAATCCAATCGAGAATCTGTGGAAAGAACTGAAAACTGCTGTTCACAAATGCTCTCCATCCAACCTCACTGAGCTCGAGCTGTTTTGCAAGGAGGAATGGGAAAAAATGTCAGTCTCTCGATGTGCAAAACTGATAGAGACATACCCCAAGCGACTTACAGCTGTAATCGCAGCAAAAGGTGGCGCTACAAAGTATTAACTTAAGGGGGCTGAATAATTTTGCACGCCCAATTTTTCAGTTTTTGATTTGTTAAAAAAGTTTGAAATATCCAATAAATGTCGTTCCACTTCATGATTGTGTCCCACTTGTTGTTGATTCTTCACAAAAAAATACAGTTTTATATCTTTATGTTTGAAGCCTGAAATGTGGCAAAAGGTCGCAAAGTTCAAGGGGGCCGAATACTTTCGCAAGGCACTGTATTTGCTTGACAATCACCGGCTGATTAAATTTCATTACCGCCACAGCGCTACTCACCACTAGTTGAGTGGTTCCCAAACTGTGAATCGGGGCCCACTTGTGGGTCACCCTGATGGGGGGGTTGCGACTCAACAGACACCTCAATTGGGAACCCCTGCTCTAGTTGACTAAAACTATTGATCTAGTTTGATCTCTATGGCTGTATCCCCCCCTGTCTCGCTGTTCAGATGAGATTGACAGCTCGTCCATGTCGGATGATGACAGGAAGGAGATCGTAAACATCCAGACGTGGATCAACAAACCAGATGTGAAGCACCATGTTCCCTGTAATGAGGTCAAGGAAACCGGACACATGTTCCCCAGGTGAGATTCCTGTTAGAATAGACGCATGTTCCCCAGGTGAGATTCCTGTTAGAATAGACGCATGTTCGCCAGGTGAGATTCCCGTTACAATAGACGCATGTTCGCCAGGTGAGTTTTCTGTTAACTGTAAAGCGCATTGTGACAACTTCTGAGATTCCTGTTACAATAGACGCATGTTTCTAATGGTTCCTGTTTCTAATGGTTCCTGTTTATAATGGTTCCTGTTTCTAATGGTTCCCGTTTCTAATGTAACGTGGTTCCCGTTTCTAATGGTTCCTATTTCTAATGTAACGTGGTTCCTGTTTCTAATGTAACGTGGTTCCCGTTTCTAATGGTTCCCGTTTCTAATGTAACGTGGTTCCCGTTTCTAATGGTTCCCGTTTCTAATGTAACGTGGTTCCTGTTTCTAATGGTTCCCGTTTCTAATGTAACGTGGTTCCCGTTTCTAATGGTTCCCGTTTCTAATGTAACGTGGTTCCCGTTTCGAATGGTTCCTGTTTCTAATGGTTCCCGCTTCTAATGGTTCCTGTTTCTAATGTAACGTGGTTCCTGTTTCTAATGGTTCCCGTTTCTAATGGTTCCCGTTTCTAATGGTTCCCATTTCTAATGGTTCCCGTTTCTAATGGTTCCCTTTTCTAATGTAACGTGGTTCCCGTTTCTAATGGTTCCCGTTTCTAATGTAACGTGGTTCCTGTTTCTAATGGTTCCTGTTTCTAATGTAACGTGGTTCCTGTTTCTAATGGTTCCCGTTTCTAATGGTTCCTGTTTCTAATGGTTCCCGTTTCTAATGGTTCCTGTTTCTAATGGTTCCTGTTTCTAATGTAACGTGGTTCCCGTTTCTAATGGTTCCTGTTTCTAATGGTTCCCGTTTCTAATGGTTCCCGTTTCTAATGGTTCCCGTTTCTAATGGTTCCTGTTTCTAATGGTTCCTGTTTCTAATGTAACGTGGTTCCTGTTTCTAATGGTTCCTGTTTCTAATGTAACGTGGTTCCTGTTTCTAATGGTTCCTGTTTCTAATGTAACGTGGTTCCTGTTTCTAATGGTTCCTGTTTCTAATGGTTCCTGTTTCTAATGGTTCCTGTTTCTAATGGTTCCTGTTTCTAATGGTTCCTGTTTCTAATGTAACGTGGTTCCCGTTTCTAATGGTTCCTGTTTCTAATGGTTCCCGTTTCTAATGGTTCCTGTTTCTAATGTAACGTGGTTCCTGTTTCTAATGGTTCCTGTTTCTTCTAATGGTTCCTGTTTCTAATGGTTCCTGTTTCTAATGTTCCTGTTTCTAATGGTTCCTGTTTCTAATGGTTCCTGTTTCCTGTTTCTAATGTAACGTGGTTCCTGTTTCTAATGTAACGTGGTTCCTGTTTCTAATGGTTCCTGTTTCTAATGGTTCCCGTTTCTAATGGTTCCCGTTTCTAATGGTTCCTGTTTCGTTTCTAATGGTTCCTGTTTCTAATGGTTCCTGTTTCTGATGGTTCCTGTTTCTAATGGTTCCTGTTTCTAATGGTTTCTGTTTCTAATGGTTCCCGTTTCTAATGTAACGTGGTTCCTGTTTCTAATGGTTCCTGTTTCTAATTTCTAATGGTTCCTGTTTCTAATGGTTCCTGTTTCTAATGTAACGTGGTTCCTGTTTCTAATGGTTCCTGTTTCTAATGGTTCCTGTTTCTAATGGTTCCCGTTTCTAATGTAACGTGGTTCCTGTTTCTAATGGTTCCTGTTTCTAATGTAACGTGGTTCCTGTTTCTAATGGTTCCCGTTTCTAATGGTTCCAATTTCTAATGTAACGTGGTTCCTGTTTCTAATGGTTCCTGTTTCTAATGGTTCCTGTTTCTGATGGTTCCTGTTTCTAATGTAACGTGGTTCCTGTTTCTAATGGTTCCTGTTTCTAATGGTTCCTGTTTCTAATGTAACGTGGTTCCCGTTTCTAATGGTTCCCGTTTCTAATGGTTCCCGTTTCTAATGGTTCCCGTTTCTAATGGTTCCCGTTTCTAATGTAACATGGTTCCTGTTTCTAATGGTTCCTGTTTCTAATGTAATGTGGTTCCTGTTTCTAATGGTTCCCGTTTCTAATGTAACGTGGTTCCCGTTTCTAATGGTTCTTGTTTCTAATGGTTCCTGTTTCTAATGTAACGTGGTTCCTGTTTCTAATGGTTCCTGTTTCTAATGGTTCCTGTTTCTAATGGTTCCTGTTTCTAATGGTTCCCGTTTCTAATGGTTCCCGTTTCTAATGGTTCCCGTTTCTAATGGTTCCTGTTTCTAATGGTTCCCATTTCTAATGTAACGTGGTTCCTGTTTCTAATGGTTCCTGTTTCTAATGTAACGTGGTTCCTGTTTTTAATGGTTCCTGTTTCTAATGGTTCCCGTTTCTAATGTAACGTGGTTCCTGTTTCTAATGGTTCCTGTTTCTAATGTAACGTGGTTCCTGTTTCTAATGGTTCCCGTTTCTAATGGTTCCCGTTTCTAATGGTTCCTGTTTCTAATGGTTCCTGTTTCTAATGGTTCCTGTTTCTAATGGTTCCTGTTTCTAATGGTTCCCGTTTCTAATGGTTCCCGTTTCTAATGGTTCCCTAATGTTTCTAATGGTTCCTGTTTCTAATGGTTCCTGTTTCTAATGGTTCCCGTTTCTAATGGTTCCCGTTTCTAATGGTTCCCGTTTCTAATGGTTCCTGTTTCTAATGGTTCCCGTTTCTAATGTAACGTGGTTCCTGTTTCTAATGGTTCCTGTTTCTAATGGTTCCTGTTTAATGTAACGTGGTTCCTGTTTCTAATGGTTCCTGTTTCTAATGGTTCCTGTTTCTAATGGTTCCCGTTTCTAATGTAACGTGGTTCCTGTTTCTCATGGTTCCTGTTTCTAATGGTTTGTAACGTGGTTCCTGTTTCTAATGGTTCCCGTTTCTAATGGTTCCTGTTTCTAATGGTTCCTGTTTCTAATGTAACGTGGTTCCTGTTTCTGTTCCTGTTTCTAATGTGAAGTGGTTCCTGTTTCTAATGTCACGTGGTTCCTGTTTCTCCAGTCACCTGTTGATCACAGCGACCCACATGTACTGTCTGAGGGAGATCGCGTCCAGGAAGGGTTTTGCCTATATCCAGTCCAGACAGGCCCTCAACAGCGTGGTCAAGATCACCTCCAAGAAAAAACACCCAGAACTCATCACCTTCAAGTTCGGCAACAGCAACACTGCTGGAATAGAGATCTCTGCTGTGGAGAGGTATTGACTAACTGACTGTACGGGTACTGGCTGTCTCTGTTTACTAGACTACACTAACTGACTGTACGGGTACTGACTCCACTAACTGACTGTACGGGTACTGGCTGTCTCTGTTTACTAGACTACACTAACTGACTGTACGGGTACTGACTCCACTAACTGACTGTACGGGTACTGGCTGTCTCTGTTTACTAGACTACACTAACTGACTGTATGGGTACTGGCTGTCTCTGTTTACTAGACTACACTAACTGACTGTATGGGTACTGGCTGTCTCTCTGACTACACTAACCGACTGTATGGGTACTGGCTGTCTCTGTTTACTAGACTACACTAACTGACTGTATGGGCACTGGCTGTCTCTGTTTACTAGACTACACTAACTGACTGTATGGGTACTGGCTGTCTCTCTGACTACACTGCACTAACTGACTGTATGGGTACTGGCTGTCTCTGACTCCACTAACTGACTGTACTGGCTGTCTCTGACTCCACTAACTGACTGTACGGGTACTGGCTGTCTCTGTTTACTAGACTAACTGACTGTACGGGTACTGGCTGTCTCTCTGACTAGACTACACTAACTGACTATATGGGTACTGGCTGTCTCTCTGACTAGATTACACTAACTGACTGTATGGGTACTGGCTGTCTCTGACTCCAAATCAAATCAAATTTTATTTGTCACATACACATGGTTAGCAGATGTTAATGCGAGTGTAGCGAAATGCTTGTGCTTCTAGTTCCGATAATGCAGTAATAACCAACAAGTAATCTAACTAACAATTCCAAAACTACTGTCTTATGCACAGTGTAAGGGGATAAAGAATATGTACATAACGATATATGAATGAGTGATGGTACAGAGCAGCATAGGCAAGATACAGTAGATGGTATCGAGTACAGTATATACATATGAGATGAGTATGTAAACAAAGTGGCATAGTTAAAGTGGCTAGTGATACATGTATTACATAAGGATGCAGTCGATGATATAGAGTACAGTATATACGTATGCATATGAGATGAATAATGTAGGGTAAGTAACATTATATAAGGTAGCATTGTTAAAGTGGCTAGTGATATATTTACATCATTTCCCATCAATTCCCATTATTAAAGTGGCTGGAGTAGAGTCAGTGTCATTGACAGTGTGTTGGCAGTAGCCACTCAATGTTAGTGGTGGCTGTTTAACAGTCTGATGGCCTTGAGATAGAAGCTGTTTTTCAGTCTCTCTAATGGTCCCAGCTTTGATGCACCTATACTGACCTCGCCTTCTGGATGATAGCGGGGTGAACAGGCAGTGGCTCGCTTTCTAATGGTTCCGGTGGTTGATGTCCTTGATGATCTTTATGGCCTTCCTGTAACATCGGGTGGTGTAGGTGTCCTGGAGGGCAGGTAGTTTGCCCCCGGTGATGCGTTGTGCAGACCTCACTACCCTCTGGTTCCTGTTACGGTTGTGGGCGGAGCAGTTGCCGTACCAGGCGGTGATGCAGCCCGCCAGGATGCTCTCGATCCTGTGCATCTGTAGAAGTTTGTGAGTGCTTTTGGTGACAAGCACGAATTTCTTCAGCCTCCTGAGGTTGAAGAGGCGCTGCTGCGCCTTCTTCACGATGCTGTCTGTGTGAGTGGACCAATTCAGTTTGTCTGTGATGTGTATGCCGAGGAACTTAAAACTTGCTACCCTCTCCACTACTGTTCCATCGATGTGGATAGGGGGTGTTCCCTCTGCTGTTTCCTGAAGTCCACAATCATCTCCTTAGTTTTGTTGACGTTGAGTGTGAGGTTATTTTCCTGACACCACACTCTGTATGGGCCCTGTTTACACCTGGCCCTAACTGACTGTATGGGTACCCTGTTTAGGCCGTCTCTAACTGTTGTTGGTAATCAAGCCTACCACTGTTGTGTCGTCCTGCAAACTTGATGATTGAGTTGGAGGCGTGCGTGGCCACGCAGTCGTGGGTGAACAGGAAGTACAGGAGAGGGCTCAGAACGCACTCTTGTGGGGCCCCAGTGTTGAGGATCAGCGGGGTGGAGATGTTGTTGCCTACCCTCACCACCTGGGGGCGGCCCGGCCCGTCAGGAAGTCCAGTACCCAGTTGCACAGGGCGGGGTCGAGACCCAAATCAAATCAAATCAAATTTTATTTGTCACATACACATGGTTAGCAGATGTTAATGCGAGTGTAGCGAAATGCTTGTGCTTCTAGTTCCGACAATGCAGTAATAACGAGCAAGTAATCTAACTAACAATTCCAAAAAAAAACTACTGTCTTATACACAGTGTAAGGGGATAAAGAATATGTACATAAGGATATATGAATGAGTGATGGTACAGAGCAGCATAGGCAAGATACAGTAGATGATATCGAGTACAGTATATACATATGAGATAAGTATGTAAACCAAGTGGCATAGTTAAAGTGGCTAGTGATACATGTATTACATAAGGATGCAGTCGATGATATAGAGTACAGTATCAACGTATGCATATGAGATGAACAATGTAGGGTAAGTAACATTATATAAGGTAGCATTGTTTAAAGTGGCTAGTGATATATTTACATAATTTCCCATCAATTCCCATGATTAAAGTGGCTGGAGTAGAGTCAGTGTCATTGACAGTGTGTTGGCAGTAGCCACTCAATGTTAGTGGTGGCTGTTTAACAGTCTGATGGCCTTGAGATAGAAGCTGTTTTTCAGTCTCTCGGTCCCAGCTTTGATGCACCTGTACTGACCTCGCCTTCTGGATGACAGCGGGGTGAACAGGCAGTGGCTCGGGTGGTTGATGTCCTTGATGATCTTTATGGCCTTCCTGTAGCATCGGGTGGTGTAGGTGTCCTGGAGGGCAGGTAGTTTGCCCCCGGTGATGCGTTGTGCAGACCTCACTACCCTCTGGAGAGCCTTACGGTTGAGGGCGGTGCAGTTGCCATACCAGGCGGTGATACAGCCCGCCAGGATGCTCTCGATTGTGCATCTGTAGAAGTTTGTGAGTGCTTTTGGTGACAAGCCGAATTTCTTCAGCCTCCTGAGGTTGAAGAGGCGCTGCTGCGCCTTCCTCACGATGCTGTCTGTGTGAGTGGACCAATTCAGTTTGTCTGTGATGTGTATGCCGAGGAACTTAAAACTTGCTACCCTCTCCACTACTGTTCCATCGATGTGGATGGGGGTGTTCCCTCTGCTGTTTCCTGAAGTCCACAATCATCTCCTTAGTTTTGTTGACGTTGAGTGTGAGGTTATTTTCCTGACACCACACTCCGAGGGCCCTCACCTCCTCCCTGTAGGCCGTCTCGTCGTTGTTGGTAATCAAGCCTACCACTGTTGTGTCGTCCGCAAACTTGATGATTGAGTTGGAGGCGTGCATGGCCACGCAGTCGTGGGTGAACAGGGAGTACAGGAGGGGGCTCAGAACGCACCCTTGTGGGGCCCCAGTGTTGAGGATCAGCGGGGAGGAGATGTTGTTGCCTACCCTCACCACCTGGGGGGCCCGCCCGTCAGGAAGTCCAGTACCCAGTTGCACAGGGCGGGGTCGAGACCCAGGGTCTCGAGCTTGATGACGAGCTTGGAGGGTACTATGGTGTTGAATGCCGAGCTGTAGTCGATGAACAGCATTCTCACATAGGTATTCCTCTTGTCCAGATGGGTTAGGGCAGTGTGCAGTGTGGTTGAGATTGCATCGTCTGTGGACCTATTTGGGCGGTAAGCAAATTGGAGTGGGTCAAGGGTGTCAGGTAGGGTGGAGGTGATATGGTCCTTGACTAGTCTCTCAAAGCACTTCATGATGACGGATGTGAGTGCTACGGGGCGGTAGTCGTTTAGCTCAGTTACCTTAGCTTTCTTGGGAACAGGAACAATGGTGGCCCTCTTGAAGCATGTGGGAACAGCAGACTGGTATAGGGATTGGTTGAATATGTCCGTGAACACACCGGCCAGCTGGTCTGGCATGCTCTGAGGGCGCGGCTGGGGATGCTGGGCCTGCAGCCTGTAACACGTTTAAATGTCTTACTGTTCGGCTGCAGTGAAGGAGAGACCGCATGATTCCGTTGCAGGCCGTGTCAGTGGCACTGTATTGTCCTCAAAGCGGGCAAAAAGTTATTTAGTCTGCCTGGGAGCTCCTGGTCCGAGACTGGGCTGGGTTTCTTCCTGTAGTCCGTGATTGACTGTAGACCCTGTACCTCTTGTGTCTGTCCGTTGAATTGAGATTCTACTTTGTCTCTGTACTGGCTGCTTGACCCTAGCCAGGGTCTCGAGCTAATGATGACGAGCTTGGAGGGTACTATGGTGTTGAATGCCGAGCTGTAGTCGATGAACAGCATTCTCACATAGGTATTCCTCTTGTCCAGATGGGTTAGGGCAGTGTGGTTGAGATTGCTCGTCTGTGGACCTATTTGGGCGGTAAGCAAATTGGAGTGGGTCTAGGGTGTCAGGTAAGGTGGAGGTGATATGGTCCTTGACTAGTCTCTCAAAGCACTTCATGATGACGGAAGTGAGTGCTACGGGGCGGTAGTCGTTTAGCTCAGTTACCTTAGCTTTCTTTGGAACAGGAACAATGGTGGCCCTCTTGAAGCATGTGGGAACAGCAGACTGGTATAGGGATTGATTGAATAACTGACTGTACGGGTACTGGCTGTCTCTGTTTACTAGACTACACTAACTGACTGTATGGGTACTGGCTGTCTCTCTGACTAGACTCCACTAACTGACTGTATGGGTACTGGCTGTCTCTGTTTACTAGACTACACTAACTGACTGTATGGGTACTGGCTGTCTCTCTGACTAGACTACACTAACTGACTGTACGGGTACTGGCTGTCTCTCTGACTAGACTAAATAATAATTAAACTAATATGTGCACCTGAACACTTCAAAACACAGAGCATGTTATGGCCTGACCAGTCTCTGTGCTGTCAGTGTACCAGTCACTGTGCTGTCAGTGTACCAGTCTCTGTGCTGTCAGTGTACCAGTCACTGTGCTGTCAGTGTACCAGTCTCTGTGCTGTCAGTATACCAGTCTCTGTGCTGTCAGTATACCAGTCTCTGTGCTGTCAGTATACCAGTCTCTGTGCTGTCTGTATACCAGTCTCTGTGCTGTCAGTTTACCAGTCTCTGTGCTGTCAGTTTACCAGTCTCTGTGCTGTCAGTGTACCAGTCTCTGTGCTGTCAGTGTACCTGTCTCTGAGCTGTCAGTGTACCTGTCTCTGAGCTGTCAGTATACCAGTCTCTGCGCTGTCAGTATACCAGTCCCTGCGCTGTCAGTATACCAGTCCCTGCGCTGTCAGTATACCAGTCCCTGCGCTGTCAGTATACCAGTCCCTGCGCTGTCAGTATACCAGTCCCTGCGCTGTCAGTATACCAGTCCCTGCGCTGTCAGTATACCAGTCCCTGCGCTGTCAGTTTACCAGTCCCTGCGCTGTCAGTGTACCAGTCTCTGCCCTGTCAGTGTACCAGTCTCTGCGCTGTCAGTATACCAGTCTCTGCGCAGTCAGTATACCAGTCTCTGCCCTGTCAGTATACCAGTCTCTGCCCTGTCAGTATACCAGTCTCTGCTCTGTCAGTATACCAGTCTCTGCTCTGTCAGTATAACAGTCCCTCTCTCTCTTTCTGCAGGTATCTGATCCCCAACGCGGGTGACGCCACCAAGGCCATTAAACAGCAGATCATGAAAGTTCTGGATGCCCTGGAGAGTTCCTAGAGACAGACAGGGATACATGAGAGCCCCCCCCAGCTGGCCGGGAGGGGAGACGTCTGTCTGTCTGTCAGCTGAGGGCAGGGTGCTCTCTTCCTATTGATATCTCTCTCCCTTTCTCTCTGTCCTCCTCCTCTTCCCAGCCAGGCGAGGACCTGGACAGATCCTGTGTTGACTGTTAATCCTCCCTGTCTGTTGGGCTGAGGGTGTCGTCTCTCTCCCTCCCTGGTTGCTGAGGACATGAGAGAATGATTGACTGACTGGTTGAGTCCCAAACGGCACCCTATTCAATATATAGTCCTATCGGGCTTGGTAAAAAGTAGTGCACTATATAGGGAATAAGGCTCTGGTCTAAAGTAGTGCACTATATAGGGAATAGGGCTCTGGTCTAAAGTAGTGCACTATATAGGGAATAGGGTCCTGTCTGGGAGGCATCCTGAGACTGTTGCTCCCTATTCACCACCCTGGTCTCCTCATCCTGTCTGACATATGTGGGTTACACCCCCCATTACCCTGGTCTCATCCTGTCTGACATATGTGGGTTACACCCTCCATTACCCTGGTCTCATCCTGTCTGACATATGGGTTACACCCTCTATTACCCTGGTCTCATCCTGTCTAACATATATGGGTTACACCCTCCATTACCCTGGTCTCATCCTGTCTAACATATATGGGTTACACCCTCTATTACCCTGGTCTCATCCTGTCTGACATATATGGGTTACACCCTCCATTACCCTGGACTCATCCTGTCTAACATATGGGTTACACCCTCCATTACCCTGGTCTCATCCTGTCTAACATATATGGGTTACACCCTCCATTACCCTGGTCTCATCCTGTCTGACATATATGGGTTACACCCTCCATTACCCTGGTCTCATCCTGTCTGACTCCATTACCCTGGTCTCATCCTGTCTAATATATATGGGTTACACCCTCTATTACCCTGGTCTCATCCTGTCTAACATATATGGGTTACACCCTCCATTACCCTGGTCTCATCCTGTCTAACATATATGGGTTACACCCTCCATTACCCTGGTCTCATCCTGTCTGACATATATGGGTTACACCCTCCATTACCCTGGTCTCATCCTGTCTAATATATATGGGTTACACCCTCCATTACCCTGGTCTCATCCTGTCTGACATATGGGTTACACCCTCCATTACCCTGGTCTCATCCTGTCTAACATATATGGGTTACACCCTCCATTACCCTGGTCTCATCCTGTCTGACATATATGGGTTACACCCTCCATTACCCTGGTCTCATCCTGTCTGACATATATGGGTTACACCCTCCATTACCCTGGTCTCATCCTGTCTGACATATATGGGTTACACCCTCCATTACCCTGGTCTCATCCTGTCTAACATATATGGGTTACACCCTCCATTACCCTGGACTCATCCTGTCTGACATATATGGGTTACACCCTCCATTACCCTGGACTCATCCTGTCTAACATAGGGTTACACTCTCCATTACCCTGGACTCATCCTGTCTAACATATATGGGTTACACCCTCCATTACCCTGGACTCATTCTGTCTGACATATATGGGTTACACCCTCCATTACCCTGGACTCATCCTGTCTGACATATATGGGTTACACCCTCCATTACCCTGGACTCATCCTGTCTAACATAGGGTGCACTCGGAAATTATTCAGACCCCTTGACTTTTTCCACGTTTTGTTAAGTTACAGAATTGCTCTAAAATGGATTTGTTTTTCCCCTTCATCAATCTGCACATAATACCGATAATAATAAAGCAAAAACAGGTTTTTAGACATGTTAGCACATTTATAAAAAGTTTTTAAAAACTGAGATCACATTTACATAAGTATTCAGACCTTTTACTCAGTATTTTGTTGAAGCATCTTTGGCAGCGATTACAGCCTCGAGTCTTCTTGGATATGACACTACAAGCTTGACACACCTGTATTTGGGGAGTTTCTCCCATTCTTCTCTGCAGATCCTCTCAAGCTCTGTCAGGTTGGATGGGGAGCGTTGCTGCACAGCTACTTTCAGGTCTCTCCAGAGATGTTTGATCAGATTCAAGTGCTGCCACCACCATGCTTCACCGTAGGGATGGTGCCAGGTTTCCTCCAGACGTGACGCTTGGCATTCAGAACAAAGAGTTTAATTTTGGTTTCATCAGACCAGAGAATCTTGCTTCTCATGGTCTGAGAGTCGTTAGGTGCCTTTTGGCAAACTCCAAGCGGGCTGTCATGTGCCTTTTCCTGAGGAGTGGCTTCCGTCTGGCCACTCCATACCATAAAGGCCTAATTGGAAGAATGCTGCAGAGATGGTTTTACTTCTGGAAGGTTCTCCCATCTCCACAGAGGAACTCAGGAGCTCTTGGGTTCTTGGTCACCTCCCTGACCAAGGTCCTTCTCCCCCGATTGCTCAGTTTGGCTGGGCGGCCAGCTGTAGGTAGAGCCTCGGTGGTTCCAAACTTCTTTCATTTAAGAATGATGGACACTGTTTTCCTGGGGACCTTCAATGCTCCAGAAATGTTTTGGTACTCTTCCCCAGATCTGTGCCTCAACACAATCCTGTCTCAGAGCTCAACATACAATTCCTTTGACCTCATGGCTTGGTTTTCACTCTCACATGCACTGTCAACTGTAGGACCTTTCCAAATCATGTCCAATCAAATTAATTTACCACAGGTGGACTCCCAAGTTGTAGAAACATTTCAAGGATGATCAATGGAAACAGGATTCACCTGAGCTCAATTTTGAGTCTCATATCAAAGGGTCTGAATACTTAGGGAATAAGGTATTTCTGTGTTTTATTTTGAATACATTTGCAACAATTTCTAAAAACCTGTTTTAGTTTTGTCATTCTGGGGTATTGTGTGTAGATTGAGGGGAAAAAATGTATTTCATGAATTTTTTTTAGAATAAGACTAATGTAACAAAATGTGGAGAAAGTCAAGGGGTCTGAATACTTTCCGAATGCGCTGTTTATGGGTTATGTTGGATTCATTTTTATTTGTTTTGAAAAGATACATGATTTGCTTTTTTGAGTTTTTGAGTCTTTTACTTTCGGTTTTGTACACCAGCTTCAAACAGCTGAAAATATTTATTTCACAGCTGTTTAGATGGTACAATGATTCTCTGCACAATTACTGCTTGTTTTGTCACAAAACTGAATTTTAGGCAAACTATTAGAATTTTAGGAACCAGGAAATGGCGCAGCAATTTCTGAGTATTGTACCTTTTAAATTAGTCTGTTGGTCTTTCAATGGCGAAATACACAAGGCAATATAATGACAGGTTTACTGGCTGTGGAGACAGCTCCATCCAAGTCAGACAGCACAAGCCATTTCTATGTTGTTTATATTTAACTTGACATACATACTTCACAAGTATTGTTTTTCAGAGTAAGAGCCCATAAGTCTTAAATGAGCCCATTCATTGACCAGGGACCAGTGGTATTTAGTCAAATGATGTCATTCATTAACCCTTAATTTAAGCAATGATCATTCAACTTTTCTTTCTTTTTTTAAACAAAGTCATATACTGCTATCACAAATGTACATCATCTGAAAGAGTGGAACTATACATAAAGGTACAGTCACCAACACTATATATATATAATATATATATAACTGGCCTCTAGATACCTGTCCACTAGTTACACTATATATATTTACAAAAGTATGTCGACAGCCTTCAAATGAGTGGATTCACCTATTTCAGCCACACCCAGTGGTGACCGGTGTATATAATCAAACACAGCCATGCAATCTCAATAGACACACATTGGCAGGAGAATGGCCTTGCTGAAGAGCTCAGTGACTTTCAACGTGGCACCGTCATAGTATGCCACCTTTCCAACAAGTAGCGTGTAACAATTGTCTGCCCTTGGTTGCAACACTCACTACCGAGTTCCAAACTGCCTCTGGAAGCAACTTCAGCACAAGAACAGTTCGTCGGGGGCTTCATGAAATGGGTTTCCATGGCCGAGCAGCCGCACGCAAGCCTAAGATCACCATGCGTAACACCAAGCGTTGGCTGGAGTGGTGTAAAGCTCACCGCAATTGGACTCTGGAGCAGTGGAAACACATTCTCTGGAGTGATGAATCACGCTTCACCATCTGGCAGTCTGACAGACGAATCTGGGTTTGGCTGATGCCAGGAGAACGCTACCTGCCCCAATGCATAGTGCCAACTGTAAAGTTTGGTGGAGGAGGAATAATGCTCTGTAGTTGTTTTTCATGGTTCAGGCCCCTTAGTTCCAGTGAAGGGAAATCTTAACGCTACAGCATACAATGACATTCTAGACGATTCTGTGCTTCCAACTTTGTAGCAACAGTTTGGGGAAGGACCTTTCCTGTTTAAGCATGACAATTCCCCTGTGCACAAAGCGAGGTCCATACCTAAATGGTTTGTCGAGATCAGTGTGGAAGAACTTGATTGGCCTGAACAGAGCCTTGACCTCAACCCCATCGAACACCTTTGGGATGAATTGGAACACCAACTGCCAGCCAGGCCTAATCGCCCAACATCAGTTCCCGACCTCACTAAGCTCTTGTGGCTGAATGGAAGCAAGTCCCCACAGGAATGTTCCAACATCTAGTGGAAAGCCTCCCCAGAATAGTGGAAGCTGTTATAGCAGCAATGTGGGGACAAACTCCATATTAATGCCTATGATTTCGGAATGAGAAGTTTGTGGAGCAGTTGTCCACATACCATTGGCCATGTTGTGTATCTACCAGGCAGTCTGGTAGCCCCTTTTTACTGAATGATCTTCTCTGATGTCATCTGACAACTGTTTGTAGATACTTTGTCTTTGAGAAAGTTGTATTTTTTCAGCACACAGCCTTAAATAGTAATTAGGATGTTTTATCAATATTTAATGTATACTGAACAAAAATATTATTGCAACATTCAACGATTTTACTGAGTTACAGTATAAACTCTTTCTAATTGGCTGGGCCGTCCCAGGCCCTAATCTATGGATTTCACATGACTGGGCAGGGGTGCAGGCATGGGTGGTCCTGGGAGGGCCCATCCAATTAGAAAGAGTTTTTCCCCACTCAAGGGTATTATTTCAGACCATAAATACTCCTGAGTTTCATCAGCTGTCCAGGTGGCTGGTCTCAGACGATCCTGCAGGTGCGGAGGCCGTATGTGGAGATCCTGGGCCGGCGTGGTTATGTGTGGTGTGCAGTTGTTGGACGTACTGACAAATTCTCTAAAACGACGTTGGAGGTGGTTTATGGTAGAGAAATGAACATTAAATTATCTGGCAACAGCTCTGGTGGACATTCCTGCAGTCAGCATGCGAATTGCACGCTCCCTCAAAACTTGAGACATCTGTGGCATTGTGTTGTGACAACTGCACATTTTATAGTGGCCTTTTATTGTCCCCTGTGTAATGATCATGTCGTTTAATCAGCTTCTTGCCACACCTGTCAGGTGGATGGATTATCTTGGCAATGGAGAAATGCTCACTAACAGTAAACAAATTTGTGCACAATGTTTGAGAGAAATAAGCTTTTTGTGCGTATGGAACATTTCTGGGATCTTTTATTTCAGCTCAGTAAACATGGGACCAACACTTTACATGTTGCCTTTATATTTGTGTTCAGTATATAAACATACTGCTCCATATCAATGGGTTCCCGGTCACAGATTAAACCTGATCTGGAATAAAAGCATATTTCAATTTAGATTCTCCATTGAATTAGATTCTCCATTGAAATAGATTGAAATAGAAATTGAATTGGATTCTCCATTGTGAATGATTTGTAATTCTGGACTAGGCTTTATTTATGTCTGAACCTGTCCATGTTCTATCCAGAAGGTTAGGACAGGGTGATGTTTAACCTGATGAAAAACTTATTAATCTGTTCCAGCCTCCACTAAGGGTCTCCTGTTTCTTTATAAATGTTTTACAGTATAGTAAAGTGTTTCTGAAAGACTGTCTGTCCTCTGCTTTTATGTTCATCCTGTCCAACACTAGACTCATCTCTTATGTAAGGGAAGCTATCAAATATGCATTAGTAGTAGTAGTGTGTGTGGGGGGAATTCACTAGGAACCAAAAGAAGCAAACGCCACAAAACGGTGAGGGACCTACCAGAATTGTCAAATAACAAACTTGTTTTTGTTGCAAAAATGTTTTCCATCGCAAAACGTTTTGCTACCATGTGCACGAATGAATACACCCCTGGTTTGGTCCATATTTCTGGCAGGTATTCTGAGATGGGATATTTTCATGGTTGAATCTTCAGGATCATTAACATCAGTAACATTAAAATTTGAAACTGAACTAACACTGGACAACTGGTCATTCTTCATTTAGCTTTACTCCATACATCTTTTTAGCTTCTGCTAAATATAGTGGTGTTTATCATAAAGTTGTGTCCCAAATGACACCCTGTTACCATTTATAATGCACTACTTTTGAACAGGGACCCTCACCGACATTTTTTTTATACGTTATATGGGTGAAGCAGATAGGTTGATGCTACAGGAAGATGCAGCAAAGATTTTCAATTGGCCTTGACCAAAATAGTATTGCTTTTTAAAAATCCTTGTACATTTTCTTCTGTTAATTAATTGCACCTTCCTACAGGTATACTGTTGTTTTTTTTGTAACCATTTGTTTTAATACATTTGTAAAAATGAAGTGAACTTCAACTGTGATTTTCATTGCCAAATATTATAATCTAGATTATACAATCAGTTACTATTCTCACAAATGTTTAGGGGAGGAATAAAAACACGAAATGTGTGTAAATCTAAAACATGAATTTTAAAGCCTACGGAACTACAACTCCCAAGGACCCACAGTGACCCTGAGAACACGTCCATGGTAGATTTCAAATTAAAATATGACTGAAACCCTTTATAGCTAGTTATTAGTGTAACGATATAATTACTTGTAAATGAAGCAAACTGTTTTACATGCCAGCTGCCAGCCCAACCGTTCGGTACATGGCGTTTTTTCCTTTTACGTCGATTGTCATTGCGTCCAACTGGAATGTATGGAGCCGGCTATACACTCGTGTACCCCGGCGACCGGCTCGTACATAAATATCCTCCATTCAAAGGAAAGGGGGATATACCTAGTCAGTTTACAACTGGATGCATTCAACTGAAATGTGTCTTCCGCATTTAACCCAACCCCTCTGAATCAGAGAGGTGCGGGGGGGCTGCCATAATCGACATCCACGGCGCCCGGGGAACAGCGGGTTAACAGCCTTGTTCAGGGGCAGAACGACAGATTTTCACCTTGTCAGCTCGGGGATTAAAACCTGCAACCTTTCGGTTACTGGTCCAACGCTCCTACCCGCCCCAAGCGGCAAGGACGTCGATTACCTCCTCCTTAACTAGGTTTAATGCGTGTGAAGTGCGCTTGTAGTATAATGCAGTTGATTTGTGATGATGACCGAAACATATACAGGACATTCATACGAACCTTAAAAATCTATAGAAAGACCCTTATGGACATGTTAATAAAATACACTATTCAGGCAATCAGGTTGCAGCAATGTGTTTTTTGCCCCTGTCTGAACGCAGTGTGCAACATCAGGAAGTAGCATTAGCTACTCTAGCGTAGTGGTGGAAATGTTTGTTTTATTAAGCAGGACATTCATACGAACCTTTTTTAACCTTGATTTTTAAGTTTCGTAATAAAACAAACATTTCCACCACTACGCTAGAATGGCTAATGCTAAATTGGGGAGAAAAAGGGGTAAAATTCAAAAAAAGAAAAAAAAAGGAGGAGGGTGATGAAGATCACAGCGATCAAGAGGATATGGACACTGCGTCCGATACCGGTCAGCTATTCAAAGATTATGAGCACGAGATACACGACATCATACAAAGTCGGAGTTCGGAACATCGACCCATGGATGTGAGCGGTTGTAGTTATACAAGACAAAGAGCCATCAAAACCCCAGTAAAACGCAGGTTATGTACATTTCCCGTATTGAACAGGAGCTCAGATGACCACCCTGTGTGTAAGAAGCAAGAGTGCACGAGTGGAGTAAAACACGAAGCGAACCCGGAATACACAGTGAAAGCAGAGAAGCAAGAAGAGCCTAATCTTCCAGTGAAGATCGAGTCCCAAGATACCCCCCATAACAACATTGTTGACTGTTGTCAACTAAAAAGACAAGAGAATGGTAACCCCTCTGTTGTTAACGACTGTATCAGTAAGCACAGTAATGTCTACATGTTTGACATTGAACTCTGTAAAAATGAAACTCCTGTTAGGAGACATATTCCACACTACTTAGCACACCCCCTGATAGACAAAGATCTA
The DNA here is from genome assembly GCF_018296145.1 of Oncorhynchus tshawytscha. Lineage (NCBI taxonomy): Eukaryota > Metazoa > Chordata > Actinopteri > Salmoniformes > Salmonidae > Oncorhynchus > Oncorhynchus tshawytscha. Next base: position 921,258 of record NC_056434.1, read on the forward strand.
AAGCTCATCAATTTAGGATATGAGAAGCCTATTGACAATCTATTGAGTGTGTTACAAGTATCTGAAGAGGTGTCTGAAAATGTAGTCAAGGCCCTGTCAGAATATAACCAAAGCACCTGTCATTGCTCACAGATGGCACAACTCTCTCAGACACTGGGATGTAGTCTGTTTATTTGTTGGGCCCCAGGGGATGAACACGAGATATATGGAGTTAAAGACAATAGCACTTGTGTGTACACCATCATAGTATACAGAGAGAACAGGGCCAAATTGTACTACCTGCTTGCTGTCAAAAGTGAAGGCTTTTACACATACAACCTTGCAAGGCTACCTTTCACATCTCAGTTCCAGGTACACAAGCAGGCCTTTGTACACATGTCCGATGGTTCATGTTAAGGTCCAGTCCTTTCCAACCCAACACATAGTGTAGATACTATTGAAACTAGTCACATTGTACTACAAGGTGAGTTATAGTTGGATAGTGTTCATCAAAGTCCTTACTCAACATTACAACAAGGTGGTTGATAGAAGTAGTTTATTTATACAAGGTAATCCATGTCATACACAAATGTTTTTCTTTTAAACAGTTATTCAGGTACTATAAAACAGTTTATTCTTTACAGGGTAATATATACAAAAAAACATTACATTATATGTTGACAGGGTCATAGTATGTTATATGGAATATGTTGTCTTCTGCAATGGTACATGACACAATGAAAGCATTTCATTGCACAATACAAGCCTTGCCGACAGGGTCGTTATGGGTACATGTCATTTACACTACTGTGTAGGGTTAGGGTTAGTTTGCTGAGTTTTGTAAAGGATGTGGAGCATTCAGAACAGGTGCTACAGCATCTGTATGTTACATGGCCACTAGAACATGCATGACATGTAAACACAAAGTCTGGTACTCCTATAAGGGGTCTGTTACAGGTGGACTGTGTTCTGCACATTGGGCACTGAAGGACACCATCTTTCTTGATACGTCTTATACACTGTAGACACATGATGTGTCCACATGTAAGGTAGCGGTTTGACATTTTCAAACAACAGAGACAGAAAACGGGGTTCGGTATATGTCGTCCAAATCATCACTGTCATCAGGCGCTATAAGGATAGACACATACATTATACAACTCAAGTGTACAGAAAGTGAAGTGTACAGAAACGTCCATTGAAGGGTATAGTTACAATAGCTATGTACAATGATCTGCTTACCTGTAAGCACAACGTTTTGGTCTGATGCAAATTCCACCATACATGTATCTTTAGACACATAATGTGGAGATACACACTGGACATTTGAAACAAATCGACCATCTGACTCCATAACGGTGTTTAGGCGTGCCCATTGATCACTGTAGTACAGGGCAAGTGGTATACTCTCAGACAGAGAGTCCCCTGAGATGGTGTTAGTACGACTGGTCCATGGCTGTGGTGGTAGATGTACCGACTTGCGAAGAGGCATTGTGTAGGGTCTGTGTCTCAGTACTCTGCCCTTTGTTTTTATTGTGATGTATTTCATGTTGTGGTAGAACGTGTCGACGTTGGTGTCCTGACAAATGTTATCAGTGTGGGGGACCATGTCAGCATATATTAGCATCATATTGTGGTCAATCAGCGCTGTACAAGGAGCCATTGCCGACAGTGCTATGTTGGAATCCCAGACGTTGGAGCATCTAATCCCGTATGTCTTCATCAAGTCGTATATCCTCTGGGGTTCTTGACATTGCACTGTTATCATCTTGGTTGATGACCCAGTCAGTACAACAGTGACACAGTGCGTTTCCTATGGGTCACACATACAAACAATTGTTAACAAAGGCCTAAACAGAGACATTTCACATTTAAAGTCATTAGAATGTTTAGGAACTTACATGTTGACAGTGCAGCTTCATGTTCGTCAACTTGTCCGCCACGGTCGATCCCTTCAGTATCGTCCAGTCGTACCCTTTCACTAATGCCACTGTGTTACTCAAATGTTTGTAGAAACTGAGTCCTGGCCTACTGTCAGTGTGGGTGACACTGTAGGTGTTACTAACAACACCCAACACATTTTTGTTTCCCAACAACGTATCCACATTTCCACACTCCATCACATTGACATTCGGTTCAACCCAGAGATTTTGCATCAAACGTACTAACTGGGTTATGTAGTTGGTTGTCCCTTTAGGTTCAATCTCAATGCAGATAACTGTCAAATGTCTAGTATCGTTGTATGTCCACCTGTTCATATACCACTTTGTGATGTTATCCGTGATAAAGTTGATGTGGTCCAGTGGGGTACAACACCATCGGATGACTATGGTAAGGTACAACATGGTGCTGAGTAGTAGACAGGCCAGAAAATAATGGCTCAACAGAGTAGCTGAGGCACTTCTTATAGGGAGAGCCCCATGGTCCCAACATGGGATCATTATTTCACCCAATGGTGAGGCTCCAAAGTTGTAGCAGTGAGTGGATGATCACTCAGCACATCACAGCTTTGGCCTTTGACCAAATGCACCTGTTTATGAGAGCACAGGCATCCAACCGTGTCTAACCTATCCAGTCAATGTTAGATATCTATGCTTTTTGTTATCCAATAACACACAGCCCACCCGAATAATGCTGACTCCTCCGACCAAATGCACCTGTATATGAGAGTACAGGCATCCAACCGAGTCTAACCTATCCAGTCATTGAATTACTATATTTATGTAGTAGTAATACACAGGCATATGGTCAGACTGTTGATATTAATGGTGATAATCCACCACTTTGAAAGGACAGAAGTGTCATCACCACCTGAAGCTATTGTCAGACCTAGAACTGAGATTAAAATGTTAACGTATACTCAATTGTGACAATTGCAAGTAGGTGACCACTTACCATTACTATTATAAAAGCTGGAAATGTTTTAGATCCTAGAGTACCAAGGGATTGTGACCTAACACTATGTGTGGCCTGTGCCTCTGACACGACAGGTTCGGAGGCTCATCTGAAGGCGGAAAAATGGTACTGGTGAACCCCTGTACACATAACCAGGCCTCTATCATATATATATAGAGGCACGAGGACAGTCTCTCGAGTAAGGAGGACCAGCCATGTCTGGTACTAGAAGCAATGTTCCTAATAACAGTACTTTGTACCACTCAGACAAGAGCCTCCCTGACACAGACCTGTGCATATGGAGCTTTGCTATGGTCCTAATAATGGTTGTGCTGTCACTTATCCTTTGCTTGTGTTACATATATGTGCTATGTGCAAGGAAGACAAGATACATCAGACTGCCTTTGATTTCGGTGTGATTCTATTTAATGTGATGTTACTCAGTTGACCTGCTAATAAACAGACACAAATGTGGTTTTGTGGTAGTGTTCTTTATTGGTGGGCCGAACAAACAATACATCAAGTATACAATGAATATGATATGTCAAATCAAATCAAATCAAATCAAATTTTATTTGTCACATACACATGGTTAGCAGATGTTAATGCGAGTGTAGCGAAATGCTTGTGCTTCTAGTTCCGACAATGCAGTAATAACGAGCAAGTAATCTAACTAACAATTCCAAAAAAAACTACTGTCATACACAGTGTAAGGGGATAAAGAATATGTACATAAGGATATATGAATGAGTGATGGTACAGAGCAGCATAGGCAAGATACAGTAGATGATATCGAGTACAGTATATACATATGAGATAAGTATGTAAACCAAGTGGCATAGTTAAAGTGGCTAGTGATACATGTATTACATAAGGATGCAGTCGATGATATAGAGTACAGTATCAACGTATGCATATGAGATGAACAATGTAGGGTAAGTAACATTATATAAGGTAGCATTGTTTAAAGTGGCTAGTGATATATTTACATCATTTCCCATCAATTCCCATGATTAAAGTGGCTGGAGTAGAGTCAGTGTCATTGACAGTGTGTTGGCAGTAGCCACTCAATGTTAGTGGTGGCTGTTTAACAGTCTGATGGCCTTGAGATAGAAGCTGTTTTTCAGTCTCTCGGTCCCAGCTTTGATGCACCTGTACTGACCTCGCCTTCTGGATGGCAGCGGGGTGAACAGGCAGTGGCTCGGGTGGTTGATGTCCTTGATGATCTTTATGGCCTTCCTGTAGCATCGGGTGGTGTAGGTGTCCTGGAGGGCAGGTAGTTTGCCCCCGGTGATGCGTTGTGCAGACCTCACTACCCTCTGGAGAGCCTTACGGTTGAGGGCGGTGCAGTTGCCATACCAGGCGGTGATACAGCCCGCCAGGATGCTCTCGATTGTGCATCTGTAGAAGTTTGTGAGTGCTTTTGGTGACAAGCCGAATTTCTTCAGCCTCCTGAGGTTGAAGAGGCGCTGCTGCGCCTTCCTCACGATGCTGTCTGTGTGAGTGGACCAATTCAGTTTGTCTGTGATGTGTATGCCGAGGAACTTAAAACTTGCTACCCTCTCCACTACTGTTCCATCGATGTGGATGGGGGTGTTCCCTCTGCTGTTTCCTGAAGTCCACAATCATCTCCTTAGTTTTGTTGACGTTGAGTGTGAGGTTATTTTCCTGACACCACACTCCGAGGGCCCTCACCTCCTCCCTGTAGGCCGTCTCGTCGTTGTTGGTAATCAAGCCTACCACTGTTGTGTCGTCCGCAAACTTGATGATTGAGTTGGAGGCGTGCGTGGCCACGCAGTCGTGGGTGAACAGGGAGTACAGGAGAGGGCTCAGAACGCACCCTTGTGGGGCCCCAGTGTTGAGGATCAGCGGGGAGGAGATGTTGTTGCCTACCCTCACCACCACTGGGGGCGGCCCGTCAGGAAGTCCAGTACCCAGTTGCACAGGGCGGGGTCGAGACCCAGGGTCTCGAGCTTGGTGACGAGCTTGGAGGGTACTATGGTGTTGAATGCCGAGCTGTAGTCGATGAACAGCATTCTCACATAGGTATTCCTCTTGTCTAGATGGGTTAGGGCAGTGTGCAGTGTGGTTGAGATTGCATCGTCTGTGGACCTATTTGGGCGGTAAGCAAACTGGAGTGGGTCAAGGGTGTCAGGTAGGGTGGAGGTGATATGGTCCTTGACTAGTCTCTCAAAGCACTTCATGATGACGGATGTGAGTGCTACGGGGCGGTAGTCATTTAGCTCAGTTACCTTAGCTTTCTTATATGTGTTGAAATAGTGTTGGTTACACAGCTGAAGTGTGTTCATGGAGATAGCCTAATGTCACATTTCAGAAGGGCTACACATCCTCTTTCACTCTAGCCGGGTCCCGGTGTCACACGACCATCCCGATCTGTTCTGGTTCTATGCAGATGTGCAGGGATGAGTAAGAAACAGACAGTAAACCACACTTGTATGTGTCAGGTGTAGCAAGGCAAGAGGCTATATATGGCCCGGAGATATAGTTACCTTTGACCACAACTGGAATCACAGAGGGGTCTCTAGCTTCCACGACATTGCCTTCACACTGGCCGTTCCCATCGCATCTTACCCCATCACAGTAGCACGTTGTCGGGACATACACGGTGTCATACTGCAGCGAATGTACACGTGAACATGGAGTGTAAATAGGGGACGATGCCCGTTTGCTACCTACAGGTCTTGTGAGTTATCAGCAGTGCTAAACCAAAAACAATCATCAACGGAGATATTAAGGAGATATTGAGCCAATCGTCCTTGTTGTCAATCCACCAGTAACCACGGTAGTACTCGTCATGGTTGAACATTGTGAAGGTGAGAGTGACCGAACACTGGATGTACTCTACTGTGTTGTCTAAGGCTATACACAAGTCATTACCTAGAGGTACAGTGTGCGTGTTGGCAATGTCTTTCCTTTAACACTTGTTTCCTGTGTATCATCAACATGAAATGTGGTTATATTTGTATAGCACAATGAACAGACACAATAACCAAGCACTATTAGTATATACGGCAGGTATGGGGTTTATTTCACATATACAAAAGATGGGTTACATATATACTGACATGACAAAGATAACACCTTTCAGTGCTGCGGAGAGCCGTACAATCGGTTATCACCGGGCATCATTTTGGGTTCGGGGACACTGGTTCTTTGCCTCTTTTCAGTTGACGCCGAGGTTAGTTCCACGACAAGGTCCATTTGCTCTATATGTGTCAGGATCAGAGTCATCACATAGACTGTGTGATCAAATTGCCTACAGTAAATCTTATCTGCTAGGCCGTAAATATCTTTCATCTCAATGACACCATAGGGAATATGATTGTACCCCTTGACAATCTCCCATGACAGCAACAGTTTCACTCGGTTCACATCAGCGTGGCTGAGGTTGGCCAGTGTGTTTTCCAATATTGAACGTAGGTTCGAATGACGATACATATCATGCTTAGCCAGCCCTTCAAGGCCGTGCGGTTCGATGTCAGTGATTCTGAAGTCACTATGGTGCTTTCGGAGTGTGTCCACGATAAGAGTCCAGGCAACCTCCCTGCCGAACTAGGAGTACATTATATTGATCAGAGTCTTGGGGTATTTCACATAGGCGTCTGAACTCTGCCTCTTAAGCATCATTCATAGTGTTTCTCTTAGTCTACTATCTAGTGGCATGTTTTTGTGGTCTTGTATTGCTGCCACAAGCTTCTGGAAGACGTCTTTGTTTCTCATTAGGTAGTTGGCCATTTTGAATTTATTTGTCAGCTCCATTTTCTGACTCTACTCGGGTCTCTCTCTGATCTGTGGACATTTGTAAGTGTATGTGCACTTTGTGACTGTATGTTTATATATCCTTTCACCAAGGGCTATCAGATGGAGAATACATTAAGGATCACGGCTCGTATCTCCAACTGAGCCTGAAACATCCTACCCATGATGTGTCTATGTGATCTGTAACGTCCGATCGGCTGATTCATCAACCAGGTCTAAGACATCCGATCGGGTCCACTCACCGAGGTGTCTAAGCACTCTGACCGGGGTTACCGTGTTCAACCGTGGCTGATGTCTCCAACCAGGACAATCTAGTCAGAGTAGATAAATTCTACATATCCCAAACATAGTTTCTATTTAACAGTGTACACATCTCAACATAGGTTCCTACACAATAGCCACATCTGAAAGTCATGGCTGTACAGTCCTATCTGACAGAATGGGACCAATGTTGTCACAGTGACAACTTCAAGCATGTCACCTTGGATAGGTTTCTAGCCATCCCACACAGAGAGCTGATGGATGACTACGGAGCATCTTTCTCTACACAACATCGGAACCTGTGCAATACGCTACGAAAGGTGTTGACGAAGAAACTATTGGTAGATCGGAGGCAATGTACTCCACCTACCCCAAGGAAAAGACGACCCTTGGTCGTAGATAAAGAGATAAAGAGCCTATCAATAAGGGATCGAGTGGGGGTCAAGAACAAAAGTTTCAACGGTTCTCCCCGTAGCACAGCCCTTAGTGTCTCCAACTGCAAGGCACGAGTATCGGTTAAGGATCGACTGGGTGCCCCTGTGAGAGCAAGGAAAGGGAGACCAGAGGGCCGATTCCGGTTGAGAACGGTGCACAGGATGCGTAACGGGAACTCAGAGTCTCCAGATACCAACAGGTCCACCCCTGGAAACCGCAGCTATCGAGCCAAAGGATATCAAGAGGATTTAAGCTGAATCAACTACCCTGGGTCCGGAGCTACCTCTTTCAAGAACACTTACAAATGTCTCCGCACTCTGGTGTATGTGTGTACTTCTCCTTGTGCTGTAATATTACAATAAAAATGCATAGTCTAACACTTTGTCAATGTCCGGACTTTATTTTTGTAATAATGATACATCAACACAATAAACATCATCCCAGGTATACCATATAGCAATTAGTTTCAAAAAGAGACAAAGGTGATATTATTGTTGGAATACAGAACTTTGCATGTATATGACAACAAATGCCTATTCATAAATGCCTATTACCAATAAAGACAGTGCATCCCTAGGTTGTGGCTTTGTGGATAATAGCTCTAGCTCTAACGCAGCAGACGTTTAATAGGCTGAATACGTTGTCATCAGCCATCAACATGAGCAACATTTGATTCAGGTAAAGAGGGTACCCGGTGTCCTGTTGTTCTGTCTCAGGTGACATTCGCCAGGTGTAACCGTTCTCGGTCCACACCATCGTTCACATGGGATGTATAGTCTGGGGATGGAAACTGTGGGCCTGGACTCCATCCTGGACTCCCTCTTGCCAGTGGTGTTTGTAGAAGCACTTTGAGCCGAAGAGGCAAGTACCAGGACCTCGATCATAGTATCGACACGGTTTACTTGCAAGGAAATCTTTGTACGTCTGTATCAGTTTCAGCTTGTCCTCTTGAAGAAGTGCGATCTAGTTCGGCACTCCGGGCACAATTTAACGGTTTTGATATCGTGACATTTTACTGTTCTCCACGTGTGGATACACTCCAGGCAATAACAGTGGCTACAGTTGGGCAGAATTCCGAATCGGCGCTCCCTCGGATTGTCCTTTTCAAGCACCACCTCCAAACACACACCACACACCATGTCGCTACTGCCCTGGGTGGCAATGGTCGGACCAGCGGCAGCCTCGATACTTAAAGTATTGTACTCTGTGTTCTGTCTCTCCACCGGTATCACCTCACTCGTACAGGCCATCACATGTGGTCTCGTGGATGCTGCTGCTGCCATTGCAGTCTGTGGTGATTAGCCTCGCTGAGGTGGTCGGCACCACTGTTAGTGTTCTTAAAGAATAATATCCTCCAAACACGGACCGTGTCTCCAACCATGCTAACTCAGGGACTGCTATTGTAGACTGTTTGATATTACATAAAACAATGACCGTTTATTCAACCAGGTTAGCCCAGGGAGTGATATTGTACAATGTTTGCTATTACATTCAGTGCCTTGTAGAGGCTGTGTTGTGTCATAAAGGTATATGACGGTCCGTACACACTCCAGTACTAAGTACCTGCACTATGCTTACATGTTCTACACACACACTCAATACTCCTCCTCACTGTCAACGTTTGAGTCATAACACCCTTTCGGCTTAGTACCTGGACCCCTCATGGGCTTTGTATGGGAGGATTCACTAGCTTGGTGCTCATTCAAAGCTGGATATAACTGTTTGGTGGTGCATTGCAAGGCAAGGCGTTGTTCCTGTGGATTGGTACAGTCAACCTCTCCATTATACTGCCGGACATGCTTATGTGGCCGAGCCTGACGATATTGCTGCTGGGGATACAGATGATTCTCTAGAGGTTGAGGTGAATGCTGCGGCTGGGGAAGGTACTGAGGGAACCCATTCGTGAAGCTTCCTTCTTGGCTAGGTGGAGCTGAGGGGAGGGTTGTAGACACTGTAGACAAGAGCCAGCTCCTGGGTATATCACCTAAGGGAAATGTTTTTGTCTTGGGTTCACACAGACCCATGCGGATCATGCGGTTACTCATCATACCCTGCTGATTGTATGTCGTCGGGCCAGCTGAAGTGATACAGTAACGAAACAACAGATATATGTAGTATCTGGATAATTTGCCAGGCTCTGATAATATCGGATCAGGGATAGGTGCTCCGCTGCGCGCAGTGCTACAGCATTCCATGTGATGAGAGATTCCACATCACCTCTGGGTATATACAAGGTATCGTCTCTCTTCCACATATCACTCAAGACCTGCATTGTCATCTGGAGAGTTTATCCAGTCTTCAACCCACTGTCTTGGAACAGACCCGTAGCTGGCGCTCCTGCCACGATCAGGCACTCAAACAGTGATACGGAAGCGTGTTCAGAGAACACGATCTCTCTACGAACCGAACAGTTCATCTCCTATTTACTACACCTGATATATTACAGATCAATAGCCTATTTCATAGATGTCAGGACTATCGAAAGGAAATGGACCAGTTAAGGAACCAAACCATAAGCAATGCCGAAAGGTTGATAGGACTGGTAGAGCCTTATAATTTGTTTCACGTTAAGACCTTGTGTTATAACGATGTTCAAAGCGTGCTGGTGTGGCTTGGGGTAAAACCTGAACACTTCACCTTCAGACAGAACGAGGACACGGTAACAGTTCTCAACAATGTTATCCCAGAGCATAGTCTCACAACTGTCGGAGTGGTGAGCATCTCAGACGAACCTCAGCTAGAGGGTAAGGATCGCGTAGTGGTATACATAAAACGCCACTCGGCACCAGTGATCATGAGCTGTAAATACGACTCAATCGTATTGTTCAGGGTGATGAAATGCAGTGTGAGTGCCCCTTACTCTCCGAGGATTACCAGTTTGATGAGGGAAACACGGACCTCAGTCCACAAACGCAGGACGCCCATATTCCCGACGTTTGCGAGTGCTACACTTGAGGACATCGAAGCAATGCCTCAACAGGAACATCTAGTGATAGATGGCTGCTCGACTATGAGCTACAAGACAACTACACCTAGAACAGCCAAAGTGACCATAGACAAATTTGGGCGAATATACAAGCCTCTAAGCCCTACCGCAAACGCACATCACTGGAGCATCTACGCTAACATATCAGGGCCGAGGGGGTCGAAATGTGGCTTCGACATAGAAGACCTGGTATCCAGACCGGACATGGTGCTAGGTCGAGGAGGCTTTGGGGTGACGGCTCAAGTTAACGATCACCTAGTTGCAATGACCAACCTTTTTCTGGAAATGGTGGACTGGAGTGTTCCTTTCATAGACAATGAATTTTGTCGCTACGCGCACATTGCCTCGCAGGTGGAGGAGGTGATGATAGCCGTGTCAATAAAACACCCCAACATCCTCTGCACGTTCGGAGGCTTTTGGTGTGACATTGCCGGCTACCAATTGGGATGTAGAGCAGTTGTAGTCATGGAACGAGCACTGTTCTCGCTACAGGAGTTCATGTGGCGTATACAAAATGCCTCAGTAGTCCCCTTAGTAGAACTGGACACTCTCCGGGGGCTTGAATACTTGCGATTGAGAACCAACCAGCACAGGGACTTCATGCACAGGGATGTCTTGGTCTGTCACCAGCCTGATAGAAATACAATACCATTTGCTTTCAAGATCAGCGACTTTGGCACATCATGCAACTTCTCTACCCCAGATCAGCCTCGGGGCAACCGCACTAACATGGCTCCCGAAGTGCTGTGGTGCTTGAACTCGGCCATGGGGAGCGACATATTCAGCTGGTACTGTGTGATGTGGGAGTTACACAGCGGCTCGCCCTTGTTCCAATACAAAGGTTCGGACGACGAATATTGTAAGATGACATACGCTGCCAATCTATCCGATATGGTAGGGGTTTACAGACCGGATGACAATGAGACTTTGGGCATACGCTACATGAGATCGATAAACGCTAGCTCCCTCCAAGCAAAATACAAGCACACAAGGCCCAGCGCGGGGACTATACGCAATAAACTCTCTGTCATTGGCTCCAAGATAGTGGACAAAACTTTTGTCTATATGGGAGTGCTATGCATTACCCTGTTTCCTCAAGAGAGATGGTCTCCTTCCACACTGCTTAATCTCAAACGATACCAGTGTTTGGCGATAGATGTCAAGGATTTATTATTTATATATTTTTTTCACCTTTATTTAACCAGGTAGGCTAGTTGAGAACAAGTTCTCATTTGCAACTGCGACCTGGCCAAGATAAAGCATAGCAGTGTGAACAGACAACAACACAGAGTTACACATGAAGTAAACAATTAACAAGTCAATAACACAGTAGAAAAAAAGAGAGTCTATATACATTGTGTGCAAAAGGCATGAGGAGGTAGACGAATAATTACAATTTTGCAGATTAACACTGGAGTGATAAATGATCAGATGGTCATGTACAGGTAGAGATATTGGTGTGCAAAAGAGCAGAAAAGTAAATAAATATAAACAGTATGGGGAAGAGGTAGGTAAAATTGGGTGGGATATTTACCGATAGACTATGTACAGCTGCAGCGATCGGTTAGCTGCTCAGATAGCAGATGTTTGAAGTTGGTGAGGGAGATAAAAGTCTCCAACTTCAGCGATTTTTGCAATTCGTTCCAGTCACAGGCAGCAGAGAACTGGAATGAAAGGCGGCCAAATGAGGTGTTGGCTTTAGGGATGATCAGTGAGATACACCTGCTGGAGCGCGTGCTACGGGTGGGTGTTGCCATCGTGACCAGTGAACTGAGATAAGGCGGAGCTTTACCTAGCATGGACTTGTAGATGACCTGGAGTCAGTGGGTCTGGCGACGAATATGTAGCGAGGGCCAGCTGACTAGAGCATACAGGTCGCAGTGGTGGGTGGTATAAGGTGCTTTAGTAACAAAATGGATGGCACTGTGATAAACTGCATCCAGTTTGCTGAGTAGAGTGTTGGAAGCAATTTTGTAGATGACATCGCCGAAGTCGAGGATCGGTAGGATAGTCAGTTTTACTAGGGTAAGTTTGGCGGCGTGAGTGAAGGATGTTCAGACACCTTCCACACAGATGCCCTTGTCCGTACAGGTAGGGAACTATAGGTCAACCGACATGATAGTGGCCAACGACTGTGTCCCCAAGGACCTCACTAAACTTGTGGAAGAGAGATCGGCGACGCAATCCCCGGTTACAGTGATCGGGTCTGATCCCAAAGTGTACTACGGAATAGACCTTATCAGGTTGGCTCCTGATCTTATCCAGCCGTACAGTTGGTACTCGAGCAAGGCCACGGAGCTCAAATGTCTATACAAGAGCAAGTATAGCAAACGCATGGTTGCTGAAACAGACAATCGGGCCGGGGTCAGACCTGTCAAGATGGCTCCCGGGGTGTACGTAGATAATCCAGACGTGGGTACTTCGAACCAACACTGTCCACAGCATCAGCTCCATCCTCACCCGTCCATCATAATAGATGTGAAACAGACACACAAACTGACAGATGAACTTCATCCTGTCCAATCCAAGGAGGCTTATGGTATGGAAAACTCGGTCACTCGGGGCACATGTCAAGGTATGTATCTCTCCTAGATTTGAATAACCTTGAATGGAGTGACAACTTGACAGAAATGTTGAGCTGTAGCAAGTTGGGTGATGAGATAGTCAACAATGGCAATTGTAATATAGCGTCTGAGGGCGATAGCTCTAACAAGGCTCTAGACCTCACCATAGGCCAAGCGGGAGCCAGTGTGAACAACCTCATTGTCAGCCCGTCCCAGGGGACCATTACTGAAGCCAGTGGCGAGGATGCATCGAACCCACCCAGTAGCATACTGGCCGCAGTCGGTGATGCTATACAGGGTAGGGTGAATAATATGAGAGGCAAGATGATCAAGGCTCTAGACCTCACCATAGGCCAAGCGGGTGCCAGTGTGGACAACCACATTGTCAGCCAGTGCAAGGGGAACAGTGCTGACGCGAGTGGCAAGGGTACACGGAAACCACCCAGCAGCATACCGGCAACAGAGCCAGTACAGGATATCGGTGATGATATAGAGGGTAGGGTGTGTATGAGAGGCAAGAGGATCGAGGGGGAGATAAACACAACCATGGTCATTCTGAAGAGTACCAACGAGAAGGAGATAGCACGCTTCAAAGACAGCGTGGTCATCCAGTCACAGAGCATGACCCAAATGCACCCTCTTATATTTGCTGGTCCCAGACATGGATTGTGTAAGTGCTCTATGCGCAAGGATGTGTTCATCTTCCAATACGCTCAGTTGTTCGATGACTGCAAGCAGGTGTTTAACTGGACCGTCGCAGACTCACCTAACTCTGTATACGCTTTTCTGCTACAAGTGTTTCTCACGCTCAAGGCGGCCCTAGATATGCGGTTGCTGCCTACTCACATCTTTATCAGCAAAGGAGCTGTGATGATCGACATTGTCCCTTATCTGAGCAGGAACTTCAACAAGCCATTGGCCTCGATGTTCAGTGACCAATGTAAGAACTTGACCCGTCTCTGTACTACTATGGTGTCAAAGCACTTACCGGACTCGAACCTGTGCAAATGGCTTTGCAATCTCAGTACTGGCACGTCTACCTCGCAGGTACTGACCGACTCGATCGGGTGGTATATGGAGAACCTCAGCCTTACAGAGGCAACCAGACAGCAGAAGGCCCGGGTGATACTAAGCTGAGTACACTGGTTAGGAACATAGTGATGAGGATGAGGATGAAGATATTCGGATCATCTAGGCTGGAAGTGACGACATTAGATTGTACACAGGGTTTGACAAAGGTGACTCTGAACGTCTCTGCCCTCTCTGGGGTTGTCAGGATAGATCAACTGGACCGGTCAAAGTTACTGACTGACAACGGTAGCTGTTTCACACACAACTTAGTGTCCCATATCGATTCCAAGTTGGCCCCTGTGATAGTGTTCACAAAGTGTAAGCGACAGGGACCCGTGCAGGAGTTTACGCTCAACTATTACAAGATGACAATACTCATGGTTCTACTGAACCTGGAGGGGTCTGTGTTATCTCTCAGAGAGCTGTTCAATAGCGTGATGACATTCAGCGTGACTGAGTACTAAATATCGTAAAGTACTAGATATCCTAAACTGCTGTCGACTGGGTCACATCGGAATCTGTGTTGTTGTTCTGCCAAGGCTGATTGGTCTCCCTGTCTACCTTACACTATGCGCGGCTTGATCAATTACGGGGCTTACTGCAGCATCAATAGCGTTGTCCAAGTGCTGTGTGGGACACGTGAGCTACGGGACATAATTCGGCTGGTCGATGGTCAAGATCACCGGTCTCCTAATACGGTGGCAGTGAGGCTTATTAAGTGTCTCATCTACGATATGACCAAAGGCAACATGTCACCGTGTGATCCGAGCTTACTAGTAAACGCAATGACATTGTACAGAGGAGCCCCTTTCGATGTTCAGGAGGACTCAGATGTGGTCTTCAAGTGCATCATCAACGCTCTAGCAGACGACTGTGGGATAGCTAAGAGGATAGGTTCTCTGTGGGACATTGAGAATGAGGACCGTGTGCGCTGCCTCCGTTGTAACACAGTCCAGTCCACACTCAATAAGTCCAACACGATCACCGTGTTGATAGGTGATAATCTCCCCACAGAGCTGCAGGACTATATCAAACTATACACTGACATCACGTTCACCACCTGTGACTACCATTGTACACACTGCCACACAGGAACTCAGATTGAAATCACCAGCAAGGTAGTGACATTGCCGCAGGTTGTGTGTATGAAGATCGAACGTGTTAGGAACATTGGCAGAGATACAGCTGATATAGTCAAGACAGGCACAAGGTTTGCTTTCCCTGAGACACTGGACCTGAAATATATCATGAAAGACCCTGAGGCACCGGTAGCTACTGTATACAAGCTGTATGCTGTTGTAGCCCACCGTGGTACTCACTACTGTGGACATTACACAGCTTATGTGCGAGACGACAACGATATTTGGTATCTCGCAGACGACTCTCATGTCAGAGTGTGCTCTTGGGAAGATGTCAAGTCAACCTACGAAGCTGGATCTACAGTGCCTTTCGAAAGTATTCGGCCCCCTTGAACTTTGCGACCTTTTGCCACATTTCAGGCTTCAAACATAAAGATATAAAACTGTATTTTTTTGTGAAGAATCAACAACAAGTGGGACACAATCATGAAGTGGAATGACATTTATTGGATATTTCAAACTTTTTTAACAAATCAAAAACTGAAAAATTGGGCGTGCAAAATTATTCAGCCCCTTTACTTTCAGTGCAGCAAACTCTCTCCAGAAGTTCAGTGAGGATCTCTGAATGATCCAATGTTGACCTAAATGACTAATGATGATAAATACAATCCACCTGTGTGTAATCAAGTCTCCGTATAAATGCACCTGCACTGTGATAGTCTCAGAGGTCCGTTAAAAGCGCAGAGAGCATCATGAAGAACAAGGAACACACCAGGCAGGTCCGAGATACTGTTGTGAAGAAGTTTAAAGCCGGATTTGGATACAAAAAGATTTCCCAAAATTTAAACATCCCAAGGAGCACTGTGCAAGCGATAATATTGAAATGGAAGGAGTATCAGACCACTGCAAATCTACCAAGACCTGGCCGTCCCTCTAAACTTTCAGCTCATACAAGGAGAAGACTGATCAGAGATGCAGCCAAGAGGCCCATGATCACTCTGGATGAACTGCAGAGATCTACAGCTGAGGTGGGAGACTCTGTCCATAGGACAACAATCAGTCATATATTGCACAAATCTGGCCTTTATGGAAGAGTGGCAAGAAGAAAGCCATTTCTTAAAGATATCCATAAAAAGTGTTGTTTAAAGTTTGCCACAAGCCACCTGGGAGACACACCAAACATGTGGAAGAAGGTGCTCTGGTCAGATGAAACCAAAATTGAACTTTTTGGCAACAATGCAAAACGTTATGTTTGGTGTAAAAGCAACACAGCTCATCACCCTGAACACACCATCCCCACTGTCAAACATGGTGGTGGCAGCATCATGGTTTGGGCCTGCTTTTCTTCAGCAGGGACAGGGAAGATGGTTAAAATTGATGGGAAGATGGATGGAGCCAAATACAGGACCATTCTGGAAGAAAACCTGAAAAGACCTGAGACTGGGACGGAGATGTGTCTTCCAACAAGACAATGATCCAAAACATAAAGCAAAATCTACAATGGAATGGTTCAAAAATAAACATATCCAGGTGTTAGAATGGCCAAGTCAAAGTCCAGACCTGAATCCAATCGAGAATCTGTGGAAAGAACTGAAAACTGCTGCTCGAGCTGTTTTGCAAGGAGGAATGGGAAAAAATGTCAGTCTCTCGATGTGCAAAACTGATAGAGACATACCCCAAGCGACTTACAGCTGTAATCGCAGCAAAAGGTGGCGCTACAAAGTATTAACTTAAGGGGGCTGAATAATTTTGCACGCCCAATTTTTCAGTTTTTGATTTGTTAAAAAAGTTTGAAATATCCAATAAATGTCGTTCCACTTCATGATTGTGTCCCACTTGTTGTTGATTTTTCACAAAAAAATACAGTTTTATATCTTTATGTTTGAAGCCTGAAATGTGGCAAAAGGTCGCAAAGTTCAAGGGGGCCGAATACTTTCGCAAGGCACTGTATATAATGGCCAGTTCTACCACTTCCACCATACCACTTCCACCATGACAGGGTCACTAATCATACTCTCCACGTGCTTTGGTATGTAATTGCACCAGCTGATTGGATTCACACGCTTGATGAACGCTGCCAATGCGGGATTGTGTATCTCCTGATACATTTCGGGCCCGGTGATAAACGTGTCTCTCCCAAGCTCCTTTAGCGTGTCATTCCAACAGCTCACCAGCTCACCATTGCCCTTGACGCATGATTGCTTCACGGCCCTGCAAAACCTCACAGTAGTAGACACGTACAATTCAGGAGCCAGATCCTGGACCTTTCTCAGTACGACAACAGGTACCAGGTTCACCCGCTTGCCATCCAGGAACTTGCTGCTCCTTCTGAAGTAGACAGTACGAGTGTCATGGTTCTCATAATGGAAGTGCTTTAGGTCACACTTCATTTTCCGTGAAACAATCAACCCTTGTCTCCCTCTTTTTCTTCAGCATGTCAGCCGAAGCAGTGCCTACTACGCAGCACATGGGGGCTATCTCTTCCATGTGAGAGACTAGAACCTGGGTGGACATTGTGTTGTCCTCCGTGAGTAACAACTGGACAGGCTGAATCTGTTGAAAGGAAGGGGTGAGTGCTGTGGAGTGAGTGGGCACCTCCAGGGTCAAGTCCCGAAAATCGAACATGCTACCAGTGACAGTTTTCAGCAACTCCAGGCTCCCGAGTCCCGGGACAAACAGTACCTCTTGGCCGATGTATGACTTGCCATTGCCTTTCCCATTTGTCGGGATGCCAACCGTGTAGGTTCCAATCATGGACCTGTTCCTGTCGTAGTAGACAAAGTTGTGTTTGTCAGAGTTCTGTGTGACCGCTGGAATCACCTTCTTACCCTTGGGACTTATCAGTTCTTTAGTCGGTATATAGAAGTTTGTGTAGTTACCGTATGCCAGTAGCACGTGCCTGAGACCAGCCATGTCTAGACCTGACATTGAGTCAACGCCTGTACCACTTTCAATGTCCACTAGGTCCATCAGCGCAAGCAATAACAAGCGCGACGGTTGTTGTTGTATAGTGTTAGAGTCCTTGATTACCATATCCCTGATAATCTTATAGATTGTTTTTTGGTTTGTACCTTTTCTATCTCTCCAAAAGTGCCTGTTGCTTACACAACATCAGGTCGAACACTTTATCAAACAGTCCTTGTGTACTTTTACAAGTGAACACATCTTTGTAATCCAATTTGTAATACCAAGGAGGGTGGTCTGCCACAATATATTTTGTGGTTACACCGGCCATGGTCGGTATGTTCAGTATCTATCGATGTCTATCACTTCTTATAGACAGTTCTTGTGTTTCATATGAACCAGCCTTTAAACAACTGGTGGACCACTGTAGTCAATTGGGTAGAATGGGAGCCTGTTAGACCTCTCTCAAAGTCTCCAGAGTTGTGAAGTGGATATGCCTTGCGTAAGGGCTTTTACATGGCAGTTTGTAGTGACATCACCTACCATTGGCTGGATAAAATAACCCTCAACCACAGTAACTCAACACTGGTTGGTTATTGGACCATGACTGATACACACCACAAAGACTCTGTTATATGAGCATGACTGTCTTGCCCTGCTACAGCTGAGCTATCTAAGCATGGCTCATGTTTCCAAACCGAGTTCAAATATCCAACAGAGACCAATCCTATCTATCCAAACATGGCTCATGTGTCCAATGTCACTGTTTAGGGCTATTCTTCCCTCCCACCCTTTACCTAGCTTTCTCTTTCAATTCAATTCAAGGGCTTTATTGGCATGGGAAACATGTGTTAACATTGCCAAAGCAAGTGAGGTAGATAATATATAAAGTGAATATATAAAGTGAAATAAACAATAAAAATGAACAGTAAACATCACACATACAGAAGTTTCAAAACAATAAAGACATTACAAATGTCATATTATATATATATACAGTGTTTTAACAATGTACAAATGGTAAAGGACACAAGATAAAATAAATAAGCATAGATATGGGTTGTATTTACAATGGTGTGTGTTCTTCACTGGTTGCCCTTTTCTCGTGGCAACAGGTCACAAATCTTGCTGCTGTGATGGCACACTGTGGAATTTCACCCAGTAGATATGGGAGTTTTTCAAAACTGGATTTTTTTTTCGAATTCTTTGTGGATCTGTGTAATCTGAGGGAAATATGTCTCTCTAATATGGTCATACATTGGGCAGGAGGTTAGGAAGTGCAGCTCAGTTTCCACCTCATTTTGTGGGCAGTGAGCACATAGCCTGTCTTCTCTTGAGAGCCATGTCAGCCTACGGCGGCCTTTCTCAATAGCCAGCTCTTTCTTTCACTCCCCCTATTTCTGCCCCTGGCTCAATTTAGGGCTATTCTTCCCTCCCACCCAATTTCTAGCTTTCTCTCTCTCTCACTCTCCCTATTTCTGCCTCTGGCTCTACTCATGTTTCCGAAATGAGTTCAAATGTCCAACCGAGACCAATCCTATCTATCCAACCGTGGCTCATGTTTCCAAACCGAGTTCAAATGTCCAACCGAGACCAATCCTATCTATCCAACCGTGGCTCATGTTTCCAAACCGAGTTCAAATGTCCAACAGAGACCAATCCTATCTATCCAACCGTGGCTCATGTTTCCAAACCGAGTTCAAATGTCCAACAGAGACCAATCCTATCTATCCAACCGTGGCTCATGTTTCCAAACCGAGTTCAAATGTCCAACTGAGACCAATCCTATCTATCCAACCGTGGCTCATGTTTCCAAACCGAGTTCAAATGTCCAACAGAGACCAATCCTATCTATCCAACCGTGGCTCATGTTTCCAAACCGAGTTCAAATGTCCAACTGAGACCAATCCTATCTATCCAACCGTGGCTCATGTTTCCAAACCGAGTTCAAATGTCCAACTGAGACCAATCCTATCTATCCAACCGTGGCTCATGTTTCCAAACCGAGTTCAAATGTCCAACTGAGACCAATCCTATCTATCCAACCGTGGCTCATGTTTCCAAACCGAGTTCAAATGTCCAACTGAGACCAATCCTATCTATCCAACCGTGGCTCATGTTTCCAAACCGAGTTCAAATGTCCAACTGAGACCAATCCTATCTATCCAACCGTGGCTCATGTGTTCAATGTCACTGTTTCGGGCTATTCTTCCCTCCCAACCTTTTCCTAGCTTTCTCTCTCTCTCACTCTCCCTATTTCTGCCTCTGGCTCTACTTATGTTTCCAAACCGAGTTCAAATGTCCAACCGAGACCAATCCTATCTATCCAACTGTTGCTCATTTTTCCAACGGGGCCATGGCTCATGTTTCCCACCCGAGTTCAAATGTCCAACCGAGACTAACCATCACGAGGAGCTGATGGGGCCCGAATTTGCCTGTTTTGGAGGGCTGTGAGGCTCCTGTGTCCACTTGGCACTTGGAAAAAGTTGACGGCTCGTCTTTAAAATCGAGACCATTTCCATCTGTCCAACCGGCACGAGGAGCCAATGGGGCCCGAGGTTGCCTGTTTTGGGGACTCTCGGGGCTCCTGTGTCCACTTGGCACTTGGAAAAAGTTGACGGCTCGTCTTTAACCCTCCCGTTGTCCTCCTATTATGCCTACCACACAGTGTCCCCCCGGGTCACCCTGTCCCGTCTTGGCTAAAGGCCCAGTGGGCACAAGTGTGACAGTATGCGTGTGAACAGCCTTTGCAGATGTATTTCTTACACCTGCAGCACGCAGTGTGTGTCTTGGCGCCCTTCTTGGGTGGGCAGAGCTGACACCTCTTCCTCTAACTCGCCCCCGGCGGTGCAGCTGGGGCGGTGGCGTCGGCCGGGCCAGCGGCTTGCTCCCGGGCTTGCGGACGAGCCTCGGCGGTGGCACTCTGTAGGACTTTGACAAGTGCGGACGCGGCTTGGGTGCGGGGGAGACGCTGCCTTCTTTGGAACAAGGGCTTCACGAGTGCCTTTCCGAGCTGCTCCAGGAACACCCTCCTCTTGTTCCGCTTCCCAGGCCTCCAGTCGGGCCATATGACAAAGGCGTTGTAGGAGGACACGTCGAGGATGTTGTGGAAGATGACCAGGGGCCAGCGGGCGGTCATCCGTCTGCAGCTGTAGGTCCCGACCACCTTGTCTAGGTTGTCCACGCCGCCCTTGTTGCAGTTGTAGTCTAGGATGAGGGCCGGCTTCCGGTCGCGGCCATCGCTAATGTCGGACGGATGTGAGTGCTACGGGCGGTAGTCCGGCTTTCTTGCAGGAACAATGGCGTGCAGCGTGCTCAAAGGGTTCTTATTTCTCTTTGCCAGGTAGGACACTAGTGGTGGTGGGCGCATATGGTCAGAAGTAGCACGTTCTTATTTCTCTTTGCCAGGTAGGACACTAGAGTGGTGGTGGGCGTGAAGGCGAACCTGGAGGACGAGACCTGTCTGCCCTTTGACTGGAGCAGCGCGGGAGGGAGCTCGGGCTTGTTCTTTCGCACCGTGCCGACCATGTGTGAGGTTCCTCTCGAGGAGCCGCTGCCCAAGTTCGTAGGAGGTGAAGAAATTGTCACACGTGATGTTGTGACCGCCCGGCAGTCCCTCGGTCAGATCGAGGACGACGCGGACGCCCTGGTTCTTCCGCCTTGCCGGTGTAGACTTGCATCTTTCAAGCGTAGCTGGACTTGGCGTCGCAGGCCACCCACGACTTGATGCCGTATTTGGCTGGCTTGCTGGGAATGTATTGTCGGAAAGGACAGCGTCCTTTCGGTGGGGAGAAGGGAGGGGAGAGGAGATTAGCAGCGTCATCGCACTGCGTTTATGGTACATGCAGCCGCCGCCGCTATACAGACGATTGCTACTACTGCCGATTGCTACTACTGCCGATTGCTACTACTGCCCATGCTACTACTGCTACCTGTCTATGCTACACGTACATACACAGATACATAGACGGTACCTCTGAATGGGACCAGTTGTTCGTCCACCGTCACGTCGGGCCCCGGGTTGTAGAGGGCCGGCAGCCGCTCCTCCCGCAGGTCCCATACCTCTCTTATGGCCGCCAGTCTGTCGGTGGCGAGTCTCGCGGGTCTCGACTGGCGGTCGTCGAA
This sequence comes from Oncorhynchus tshawytscha, assembly GCF_018296145.1. NCBI lineage: Eukaryota > Metazoa > Chordata > Actinopteri > Salmoniformes > Salmonidae > Oncorhynchus > Oncorhynchus tshawytscha. The sequence goes on from NC_056434.1 coordinate 943,337, forward strand.
TCGCAGCAGCCTCGAGTACTTGTGAAACACCTTGAGCGGCATGGTGGCGCGGAACACGGTCCTGCCGCTCTCGGCGTCCCAAAGGCTGGCCGCGGCCTCTCCTCGGGACCTGTAGACGCCGGCTAGGATCAGCAGCCCTACGTAGGCGCGCAGGTCGGTGGAGTCCATGGGTCGCCAGCCGTCGCCGTATTTTCTCACCCCCTGCAGATTTGTCATGTCCACAATTATCCTTTCTATCGCCGGTGTGACAAACAGCCAGGAGGTGGACGCGATGTCGAGCGCTCGCGACGCGGCGTAGGCCGTGGGGCCCGGCGTCACGATGGGGCCGGGGCGGCGGATGGCGCGTGGCCGGTCCGGGCCGTGATAGGCCACGGAGAACCATTTGATTTTGCTGTTTTTTGACAGCAACGTCTCCCTTTGGGCTCGGGCGGCTGCCGCCGCGTCCTCTCTGTCTCGATCTGGCTCTCTGTCTCGCTCTGGCTCTCTGGCTCTGTCTCAATCTGGCTCTCTGTCTCGCTCTCGCTCTCTGTCTGGCTCTCTGTCTCGCTCTCGGGCAGCGGCCGTGTCTCCCTCTCGCTCTCCCTCTTGCTCTTCCTCCAAAGAGGAGCACGACCGCGAGGCAGAGTCGTCGTCGTCGTCGTCCACATCACGCTCAGGGTTGTATTCCTCACCGTCTTCATCTTCCGAAACGTCCTCCTCTTCGGATTCGCAGTAGTCTTCTTCGTCTTCTTGGTCGACACTGGAGGATATCTGTTCCAGGACCTGAGCCGCGCTGAAACAAGGACTGCAGTAGGCGGAGGGCTCACGCTCGGTGGGATCGTATTCCTCCTCGTCGTCGTCGTCGTCCTCATCTTCTTCTTCTTCTTCTTCCTGACAATATTAGTAGCCTCTCTACGGCCGGCTTACAGTGGCCATGTGAATGGGACGAGGCACGCGAATGGACGAGGCGCGTGGTCGGCCCTGTCTGCTCCTTCGGCCCATCCGGTACGCTTGGCTGGCCTCCCCGTGTGATTGCACCGAGGTCGTGCACTGAGTTCTTGGGGACAAGTGGTGCCAGGGTCACTCTGACCCGGCCCAGACAGAGGGGAACAACTCATAAAACAGGGCCAGGGTCACTCTGATCCAGCCCAGATAGTGGTAGGAGGGTTACAACATACACCTTGCTAACGCTGCCAGGGTCACTCTGACCCCAGCCCCCGGGACAGAGGGGAACAACTCATAACACAGGGCCTACACAGGGCCCGGGTCACTATGACCCGGCCCAGGCAGGGGTAGGAGGGTTACAACATACACCTTGCTAAGGCTGCCAGGGTCACTCTGATGTCACTATGACCCCGCCCACACAGGGGTAGGAGGGTTACAACATACACCTTGCTGTTTGACTAGTATCCACCAGGTGGTAGTGTGGGTCACTATGACCCGGCCCAGACAGGGGTAGGAGGGTTACAACATACCCCTTGTTAACGCTGCCAGGGTCACTCTGACCCACCGAGGCAACGGGAGGGTTATAACCTAAATCGATACTGTCATTAACGTGGTTCTTCAATAATAATGCATAATACTTGTTGGATGTGCATTTGGTGTCCAGCTGTTTAATTATGTTATTTTCACACATCATCATCTGATCCAGGAAGACATTTTCAGAATGACAGTCAAGTCATTTGGAACAGCTTCCAGGACACCTACACCACCCGATGTCACAGGAAGGCCATAAAGATCATCAAGGACAACAACCACCCGAACCACTGCCTGTTCATCCCGCTATCATCCAGAAGGCGAGGTCAGTACAGGAGCATCAAAGCTGGGACAGAGAGACTGAAGAACAGCTTCTATCCCTAGGCCATCTGACTGTTAAATAGCCATCCACAGAGAGGCTGCTGCCTACATACAGACTTGAAATCATTGGCCACTTAAAACACTGGAACACTAGTCACATTAATAATGTTTACATATCTTGCATTACTCATTTGATATGTATATACTGTATTTTATACAATCTATTGCATCTTGCCTATGCTGCTCTCTGTCATTGCTCATCTATATATTTATATGTACACTACTGTTCAACACTTTGGGGTCACTTAGAAATGTCCTTGTTTTTGAAAGAAAATGACATTTTTTGCCTATTAAAATAACATCAAATTGATCAGAAATACAGTGTAGACATTGTTAATGTAGCATTAGTAACAATAGTAGATGTATTTTCCATCCATACAGGAGCATCAATGTTGTAAATGGCTATTGTAGCTGGAAACGGCTGATTTTTAATGGATATCTACATAGGCGTACAGAGGCCCATTATCAGCAACCATCACTCCTGTGTTCCAATGGCACGTTGTGTTAGCTAATCCAAGTTTATCATCCAATCTACCTCATCCTCATACTGTATTTATTTGTCTTTCTCCTTTGCACCCCAGTATATCTACTTGCACATTCATCTTCTGCACATCCTACCATTCCAGTGTTTAATTGCTATATTGTAATTACTTTGCCACCATGGCATATTTATTGCCTTATACCTCTCTTATCCTACCTCATTTGCACACACTGTATATTTTTCTATTGTATTATTGATTGTATGTTTGTTTACTCCATCTGTAACTCTGTATTGTTGTATGTGTCGAACTGCTTTGCTTTATCTTGGCCAGGTCGCAGTTGTAAATGAGAACTTGTTCTCAACTGGCCTACCTGGTTAAATAAAGGTAAAATTAAAAAATCTAATAAAAGTAGCGGCAGTAGCATTAGTAACAATAGTAGATGTATTTTCCATACATACAAAAAGCTTATTTCTCAGAAATGTGTTTACATCCCTGTCAGTGAGCATTTCTCCTTTGCCAAGATAATCCATCCACCTGACAGGTGTGGCATATGAAGAAGCTGATTAGACAGCATGATCACAGGTGCACCTTTTGCTGGGGAGAAAAACAGGCCACTCTAAAATGTGCAGTTTTGTCACACAACACAATGCCACTGATGTCTGAAGTTTTGAGGGAGCGTGCAACCGCAGACCACATGTAACCACGCCAGCCCAGGACCTCCACATCCGGCTTCTTCACCTGCGGGATTGTCTGAGATCAGCCACCTGGACAGCTGATGAAACTGTATTTATGTCTGTAATAAAGCGTTTTTTTGTGGGGGAAAACTCATTGTGATTGGCTGGATGCGCCCATACTCAGTTATTTGACATCCATAGATTAGGGCCTAAATAATTTAATTACATTTACTGATTTGCTTATATGAACTCTAACTCAGGAGCATCGTTGAAATTGTTGCATGTTGCGTTTATATTTTTGTTCAGTATATACAGTATCACTGTTTTTTTAAGGCGATTTCTAATCTCTTGAATTAAGTTTTTGTTTTTCCTATTCAACATTTGGAACCACTATAACCAGTATGTTGTTGAAATGTATGTTGTTGAAATGTCTATGTTTAAAAATGAAGGTTAAGGTTAATGTTAGGATTAGGTTTAAAGAAGATTTTAAGAAGAGGGAAATGGGCGGGGTTTATGACTTTGTGGCTGTGGTAACTAGTGACAACCGTTCCACAGAAAGACGGGCGCAATCGGTCGGAGCCACTGAGGTATAATAAGAACCGTCGTGCTAATGACATACAATTAATAATAGTGGTATCTGCTGGTCGGTTGGGCTTGCCAGCTACATATGCGCATAAACTGTACTAAGTGCTTGAACTAAAACAAAAGACCTTTATTTTGAAAAGATGTCCAGCATAGACCCGGAAGAAGAGATGTTTTTCACGTTCATATTATGAGAACACGAATCCTGCAAACTGCTGCAAGCATTAATGTCTCTATTGGCCAAGACAATGTCTAGTAAGTACAAAGAGCTATCTATTGAAGCATAACAGGCTTTTACAGGTGACAACATTAGCTTTATTTTCGAGCTAGCTATGTTGAGAGTTCCAGCTCAAATGTGCATTGCTGCTCGTGTTGCCATTGGCTCTGTTGTTGACAGCTGAAAAGAGGCAAGTATTTATTTTCAATGCATGTAGTTTTATTTATCCGTTATTTTACCAGGTAAGTTGACTGAGAACACGTTCTCATTTACAGCAACGACTTGGGGAATAGTTACAGGGGAGAGGTGAGGGATTAATGAGCCAATTGTAAACTGGGAATTATTAGGTGACCGTGATGGTTTGAGGGCCAGATTGGGAATTTAGCCAGGACACCGGGGTTAACACCCCTACTATAAGTGCCATGGGATCTTTAATGACCTCAGAGAGTCAGGACACCCGTTTAACGTCCCATCCGAAAGACAGCACCCTACACAGGGCATTGGGATATTTTATTTTGACCAGAGGACAGAGTGCCTCCTACTGGCCCTCCAATACCACTTCCAGCAGCATCTGATCTCCCATCCAGGAACTGACCAGGACCAACCCTGCAAGCCATCAGTGGTATGCAGGGTGGAATGCTGCTGGTAGTGAAGTTGTAGCAGTTGAAATGTCCACCTGTGCAGTCTTCACTTATATTTTGGACCTTTTAGCAGATGCTGTTATCCAGGGCGACGACAGGAGCAGTTAGGGTTAAGCGCCTTGCTCATGTTCGCTGACTTTTTCTATTAACCTAGTTGGCTCAGGGAGTGTCGAACCAGTGACCTTTTGGTTACTGGCCCAACGCTCTTAACAGCGAGGTTACGCGCCCCCCTTTTATAGACTTAAAATTATTATATTATATTAAAATACTCCCAATGTTGATCATTGTAGTGTCTGGTCATTGACCTTTAGCAGAACTGAGCAGAATTATGTAATGCGCAAAGACAGCATTTTTTTTGCATATCATGGCAGAGTTTTTGAACATTGGTGTCTGAATGGTGACCATTCTGTTTCTGCTCCCAGAGTTCCGTCTAGCAGTGGTCCAGCTACATGTGACGAAGGTCAAAGCTGACAACCTCTCCAGAGCCCGGGGGCTGATCAAAGAAGCAGCTGCACAGGGGGCCAAATTGGTGGTCTTACCTGTGAGTACGCCACCCATTTTAATCTTCTGAAATGTGGTGATGGGCCACCCCATGAGCCTGGTTCCTCTCTAGATGTCTCCCTTCTAGGGAGTTTTTTCTGGCCACTGTGCTCTCTCTTCTGCTTTTGTTGCTCTTTGTGGCCTAGGCGGGGGCTACTGTAAACCACTTTGTGACAACTGCTGATGGGAAATATGATTTGATTTCCATCAGTGGAACAATTGATATTTTTTCCCAGGAATTAATATTGACTTGTTTTATTGTTGATTGACTTCTCATTAGAAAGGTTACTGTGCCAGTTGTTTCCCATAATACCATCCAAACAGATTGATTATATTGACATGTACAGGAGTGCTTCAACTCCCCCTATGGAACTGGCTTCTTCCCTGAGTATGCAGAGAAGATCCCTGGAGAATCCAGTCAGGTTCTGTCTGAGGCAGCCAAGGAGAGCCAGGTGTATCTGGTGGGAGGTGAGAGGAACTCTGGACAGCCTGTTGGGACTGTCCCCGTAGCTGGACAGCCTGTTGGGACTGTCCCCGTAGCTGGACAGCCTGTTGGGACTGTCCCCGTAGCTGGACAGCCTGTTGGGACTGTCCCCGTAGCTGGACAGCCTGTTGGGACTGTCCCCGTAGCTGGACAGCCTGTTGGGACTGTCCCCGTAGCTGGACAGCCTGTTGGGACTGTCCCCGTAGCTGGACAGCCTGTTGGGACTGTCCCCGTAGCTGGACAGCCTGTTGGGACTGTCCCCGTAGCTGGACAGCCTGGTGGGACTGTCCCCGTAGCTGGACAGCCTGGTGGGACTGTCCCCGTAGCTGGACAGCCTGGTGGGACTGTCCCCGTGTTGGGACTGTCCCCGTAGCTGGACAGCCTGTTGGGACTGTCCCCGGACAGCCTGTCTGTCCCCGTAGCTGGACAGCCTGTTGGGACTGTCCCCGTAGCTGGACAGCCTGTTGGGACTGTCCCCGTAGGGACTGTCCCCCGTAGCTGGACAGCCTGGGACTGTCCCCGGACTGTCCCCCGTAGCTGGACAGCCTGGTGGGACTGTCCCCGTAGCTGGACAGCCTGGTGGGACTGTTCCCCGTAGCTGGACAGCCTGGTGGGACTGTCCCCGTAGCTGGACAGCCTGGTGGGACTGTCCCCGTGGCTGGACAGCCTGGTGGGGCTGTCCCCGTGGCTGGACAGCCGTTAATATATGAGCTGTGTATTAATGAGCTGTGTGTTAAACAGTGGGCTGTGATGTATTGGTGTATTCAGGCTCCATCCCTGAGGAGGATGATGGAGGGAAGCTGTATAACACCTGTCCAGTGTTTGGACCTGATGGCAGCCTGGTGCTCAGACACAGGAAGGTAGGAACATGGTGCTCAGACACAGGAAGGTAGGAAAATGGTGCTCAGACACAGGAAGGTAGGAACATGGTGCTCAGACACAGGAAGGTAGGAACATGGTGCTCAGACACAGGAAGGTAGGAACATGGTGCTCAGACACAGGAAGGTAGGAACATGGTGCTCAGACACAGGAAGGTAGGAACATGGTGCTCAGACACAGGAAGGTAGGAACATGGTGCTCAGACACAGGAAGGTAGGAACATGGTGCTCAGACACAGGAAGGTAGGAACATGGTGCTCAGACACAGGAAGGTAGGAACATGGTGCTCAGACACAGGAAGGTAGGAACATGGTGCTCAGACACAGGAAGGTAGGAACATGGTGCTCAGACACAGGAAGGTAGGAACATGGTGCTCAGACACAGGAAGGTAGGAACATGGTGCTCAGACACAGGAAGGTAGGAACATGGTGCTCAGACACAGGAAGGTAGGAACATGGTGCTCAGACACAGGAAGGTAGGAACATGGTGCAGGGAAGGTAGGAACATGGTGCTCAGACACAGGAAGGTAGGAACATGGTGCTCAGACACAGGAAGGTAGGAACATGGTGCTCAGGGAACATGGTGCTCAGACACAGGAAGGTAGGAACATGGTGCTCAGACACAGGAAGGTAGGAACATGGTGCTCAGACACAGGAAGGTAGGAACATGGTGCTCAGACACAGGAAGGTAGGAACATGGTGCTCAGACACAGGAAGGTAGGAACATGGTGCTCAGACACAGGAAGGTAGGAACATGGTGCTCAGACACAGGAAGGTAGGAACATGGTGCTCAGACACAGGAAGGTAGGAACATGGTGCTCAGACACAGGAAGGTAGGAACATGGTGCTCAGACACAGGAAGGTAGGAACATGGTGCTCAGACATAGGAACATGGTGCTCAGACACAGGAAGGTAGGAACATGGTGCTCAGACACAGGAAGGTAGGAACATGGTGCTCAGACACAGGAAGGTAGGAACATGGTGCTCAGACACAGGAAGGTAGGAACATGGTGCTCAGACACAGGAAGGTAGGAACATGGTGCTCAACATGGTGGTGCTCAGACACAGGAAGGTAGGAACATGGTGCTCAGACACAGGAAGGTAGGAACATGGTGCTCAGACACAGGAAGGTAGGAACATGGTGCTCAGACACAGGAAGGTAGGAACATGGTGCTCAGACACAGGAAGGTAGGAACATGGTGCTCAGACACAGGAAGGTAGGAACATGGTGCTCAGACACAGGAAGGTAGGAACATGGTGCTCAACACAGGAAGGTAGGAACATGGTGCTCAGACACAGGAAGGTAGGAACATGGTGCTCAGACACAGGAAGGTAGGAACATGGTGCTCAGACTCAGGAAGGTAGGAACATGGTGCTCAGACACAGGAAGGTAGGAACATGGTGCTCAGACACAGGAAGGTAGGAACATGGTGCTCAGACACAGGAAGGTAGGAACATGGTGCTCAGACACAGGAAGGTAGGAACATGGTGCTCAGACACAGGAAGGTAGGGACATATACATGTATAACACATGCATACAGTATGACTCCAACTTTATCAGGGGAGAAATGCTTTCACAGGACACTAGCTGTATTTGAGTGCCGTACATTCATATTTACCACTATTCCTCTTGAAGATCCACCTCTTTGACATCGACGTTCCAGGGAAGATCCGTTTCCAGGAGTCAGAGACACTGAGCCCAGGGAGCAACCTGTCAGTGTTTGACACTCGTGAGTCTCTGAGTCCGCGTCCCAAATGGCACCCTATTCCCTATGTAGTCAAATCAAATGATATTTGCCACATGCGCCGAATACAACGTGTAGATCTTACAGTGAAATGCTGACTTACAAGTCCTTAACCTCAGGCTTCCGAGTGGCGCAGCGTTCTAATGTACTGCATCTCAGTGCAAGAGGCGTCACTACAGACCCTGGTTTGATTCCAGACTGTATCACAACCAGCCGTGATTGGCAGTCACATAGGGCGGCGCACAATTGGCCCAGCGTTGTCCGGGTTTGGCCGGGGTAGGCCATCATTGTAAATAAGAATTTGTTCTTAACTGACTTGCCTAGTTAAATAAAGGTTAAATAAAACAATAAAACCAACAATGCAGTTAATAAAATATGTACTAAATAAACTAAAGTAAAAAAGTAACACGATCAAATAACATTAACAAGACTATATAAAGTGCCCTCTTTGTGTCTTGGTGTGCTTGGACCATGTTTGTTTGTTGGTGATGTGGACAACAACGAACTTGAAGCTCTCGACCCGCTCCACTACAGCCCGTCGATGTTAATGGGACGTGTTAAGCGCTCCTTTTCCTGTAGTCCACAATCAGCTCCTTTATCCTGCTCACATTGAGGGAGAGGTTGTTTTCCTTGCACCACACGGTCAGGTCTCTGACCTCCTCCCTTTAGACTGTCTCATCGTTGTCGGTGACCACTGTTGTGTCATCAGCAAACTTAATGATGTATTGGAATCGTGCTTGGCCAGGAAGTACAGGAGGGGACTGAGCACGCACCCCTGAGGGGCCCCCATGTTGAGGATCAGCATGGCGGATGTGTTGTTGCCTACCCTTACCACCTGGGGGCGGCCTGTCTGGAAGTCCAGGATCCAGTTGCAGAGGGAGGTGTTTAGTCCCAGAGACCTTAGATTAGTGATGAGCTTTGAGGGCACTATGGTGTAGAACGCTGAGCTGTAGTCAATGAACAGCATTCACACATAGGTGTTCCTTTTTTCCAGGTGGGAAAGGCCAGTGTGGAGTGAAGTTTAGATTGCTGTGGATCTGTTGGGGTGGTATGCAAATTGGAGTGGGTCTAGGGTTTCCAGGATGATGGTTTTGATGTGAGCCATGACCAGCCTTTCAAAGCACTTCATGGCTACCAAAGTGAGTGCTACGGGCAGTAGTTGTTTAAGCAGGTTACCTTCTCTTTCTTGGGCACTGTGGTGGTGGGACTGTGGTGGTCTGCTTGAAACATATAGGTAATACAGACTGGGTCAGGGAGAGGTTGAAAATGTCTGAGTACATGTCCTGGTAATCCGTCTGGCCCCGCGACCTTGTGAATGTTGGCCTGTTTAAAGGTGTTGTTCGCATCTGCTACGGAGAGCGTGATCACACAGTCATCCAGAACAGCTGGTGCTCTCATGCATATTTCAGTGTTATTTGTCTCGAAGTGAGCATAAAAGGCATTCAGCCTGTCTGGTAGGCTCGCTCCACTGAGCAGCTCGCGGCTGGATTTCCCTTTGTTGTCCGTAATAGTTTGCAAGCCCTGCCACATCCAAGAGCGTCAGAGCCGGTGTAGTATGATTCAATCTTAGTCCTGAATTGATGTTTTTCCTGTTTGATGGTTCGTCTGAGGGCATAATGGGATTCCTTATAAGCGTCCGGATTAGTGTCCCGCTCCTTGAAGTGGCAGCTCTAGCCTTTAGCTCAGTGTGAATGTTGCCTGTAATCCATGGCTTCTAGTTGGTGTATGTACAGTGGGGCAAAAAAGTATTTAGTCAGCCACCAATTGTGCATGTTCTCCCACTTAAAAAGTTGAGAGAGGCCTGTAAATTTCATCATAGGTACACTTCAACTATGACAGACAAAATGAGGGGGAAAAATCCAGAAAATCTCATTGTAGGATTTTAAATGAATTTATTTGCAAATTATGGTGGAAAATAAGTATTTGGTCAATAACAAAAGTTTATCTCAATACTTTGTTATATACCCTTTGTTGGCAATGACAGAGGTCAAACGTTTTCTGTAAGTCTTCACAAGGTTTTCACACACTGTTGCTGGTATTTTGGCCCATTCCTCCATGCAGATCTCCTCTAGAGCAGTGATGTTTTGGGGCTGTTGCTGGGCAACACGGACTTTCAACTCCCTCCAAAGATTTTCTTTGGGGTTGAGATCTGGAGACTGGCTGGGTCACTCCAGGACCTTGAAATGCTTCTTACAAAGCCACTCCTTCGTTGCCTGGGCCACGTTTCATCTTCAATGCCCTTGCTGATGTAAGGAGGTTTTCACTCAAAATCTCACGATACATGGCCCCATTCATTCTTTCCTTTACACGGATCAGTCGTCCTGGTCCCTTTGCAGAAAAACAGCCCCAAAGCATGATGTTTCCACCCCCATGCTTCACAGTAGGTATGGTGTTCTTTGGATGCAACTCAGCATTCTTTGTCCTCCAAACACGACGAGTTGAGTTTTTACCAAAAAGTTATATTTTGGTTTCATCTGACCATATGACATTCTCCCAATCTTCTTCTGGATCATCCAAATGCTCTCTGGCAAACTTCAGACGGGCCTGGACATGTACTGGCTTAAGCAGGGGGACACGTCTGGCACTGCAGGATTTGAGTCCCTGGCGGCGTAGTGTGTTACTGATGGTAGGCTTTGTTACTTTGGTCCGAGCTCTCTGCAGATCATTCACTAGGTCCCCCCGCGTGGTTCTGGGATTTTTCTCACCGTTCTTGTGATCATTTTGACCCCATGGGGTGAGATCTTGCATGGGGCCCCAGATCGAGGGAGATTATCAGTGGTCTTGTATGTCTTCCATTTCCTAATAATTTCTCCCACAGTTGATTTCTTCAAACCAAGCTGCTTACCTATTGCAGATTCAGTCTTCCCAGCCTGGTGCAGGTCTACAATTTTGTTTCTGGTTTCCTTTGACAGCTCTTTGGTCTTGGCCATAGTGGAGTTTGGAGTGTAACTGTTTGAGGTTGTGGACAGGTGTCTTTTATACTGGTAACAACTTCAAACAGGTGCCATTAATACAGGTAACGAGTGGAGGACAGAGGAGCCTCTTAAAGAAGAAGTTACAGGTCTGTGAGAGCCAGAAATCTTGCTTGTTTGTAGGTGACCAAATACTTATTTTCCACCATAATTTGCAAATAATTCATTAAAAATCCTACAATGTGATTTTCTGGATTTTTTTTCTCATTTTGTCTGTCATAGTTGAAGTGTACCTATGATGAAAATTACAGGCCTCTGTCATCTTTTTGAGTGGGAGAACTTGCACAATTGGTGGCTGACTAAATACTTTTTTGCCCCACTATATGTACGTACGGTCACTGTGGGGATGACGTCATCAATGTACTTATTAATGAAGCCGGTGACTGAGGTGGTGTATTCCTCAATGCCATCTGATATATTCCAGTCCGTGCTACCAAAACAGTCCTGTAGCTTAGCATCTGTGTCATCTGACCACTTCCGTATTGAGTGAGTCACTGGTACTTCCTGCTTCTGTTTTTGCTTGTACGCAGGAATCAGGAGGACAGAATTATTGTCAGATTTAACAAATGGAGGGCGAGGGAGAGCTTTGTACACATCTCTGTGTTTGGAGTAAACGTGGTCTAGAGTTTTTTTCCCCTCTGGTTGCACATGTGACATGCTGGTAGAAATGAGGTGAAACGGATTTAAGTTTTCCTGCATTAAAGTCCCCGGCCACTAGGAGAGCCACCTATGGATGAGCAGTTTGCTTATGGCCTTATACAGCTCGTTGAGTGCGGTCTTAGTGCCAGCATTGGTTTGTGGTGGTAAATCGACGGCTATGAAAAATATAGATGAAAACTCTCTTGGTAAATAGTGTGGTGTACAGCTTATCATGAGGTACTCACCTCAGTCAAGCAGCTGTTATTGACAAATAGACTCAGATAGCCACCCCTTGTCTTAACGGATGCAGCTGTTCTGTCTTGCCGATGCACGGAAATCCCAGCCAACTGTATATTATCCTTGTCATCGTTCAGCCACGAAGCTGTGAAACATAAGATATTACAGTTTTTAATGTCCCGTTGGTAGGATAGTCTTGAACGGAGCTCATCCAGTTTATTCTCCAATGATTGCACGTTGGCCAATGGGACGGATGGTCGAGGTGGGTTACCCACTCGCCGACGAATTGTGCACTTCTTTTGACCAGTAATATGGTGCCACTTGGGACGCAACGCTTTTCACATAGTGTCACCTCCAAACCTGCATTGTAGCATGCTGGGTATAGTCTGGTAAGTTACTGTGTATTGGGTTAACTCTAACCCCGTGCTACTGTGTATTGGGTTAACTCTAACTATCCCTTCTCTGTCATGTCTCCTCTAGCATACTGTAGGGTGGGTGTAGGGATCTGCTATGACATAAGGTTTGCAGAGCTGGCCCAACTCTACTCTAAGAAAGGTGAGGGTAACATGGTGTCTTACCAACCTGGTAACCATTGTAGGTAGAGGGGCAGAAAGGATCCCAAAGGGGCATGTATATAAAACAAATATGAAGTAGGGAATGTATTGAAGTTGTAATGAATGAACAGTGAGCAGACCTGAACAGTGAGGATGTTGTTGTTATCTGTGTTCAGGATGCCAACTATTGGTCTACCCTGGAGCCTTCAACATGACCACCGGGCCGGCCCACTGGGAACTGCTGCAGAGAGGAAGGTTGGTGAACATCTTAGAAAACCAAAGGTTTAGGAAACCAGTTTCTATTTAGTCATTTTCCATTTTAAAACCCTTTGCTGTGTCCTGCTCACTGGCTCTTTTCTGCCCACGCCGTCCTAAAGGCTGAGCGACACCGGTAGAGTCATGCCGTCTAAAGGCTGAGAGACACCGGTAGAGTCATGCCGTCTAAAGGCTGAGAGACACCGGTAGAGTCATGCCGTCTAAAGGCTGAGAGACACCGGTAGAGTCATGCCGTCTAAAGGCTGAGAGACACCGGTAGAGTCATGCCGTCTAAAGGCTGAGAGACACCGGTAGAGTCATGCCGTCTAAAGGCTGAGAGACACCGGTAGAGTCATGCCGTCTAAAGGCTGAGAGACACCGGTAGAGTCATGCCGTCTAAAGGCTGAGAGACACCGGTAGAGTCATGCCGTCTAAAGGCTGAGAGACACCGGTAGAGTCATGCCGTCTAAAGGCTGAGAGACACCGGGCTGAGAGTCATGCCGTCTAAAGGCTGAGAGACACCGGTAGAGTCATGCCGTCTAAAGGCTGAGAGACACCGGTAGAGTCATGCCGTCTAAAGGCTGAGAGACACCGGTAGAGTCATGCCGTCTAAAGGCTGAGAGACACCGGTAGAGTCATGCCGTCTAAAGGCTGAGAGACACCGGTAGAGTCATGCCGTCTAAAGGCTGAGAGACACCGGTAGAGTCATGCCGTCTAAAGGCTGAGAGACACCGGTAGAGTCATGCCGTCTAAAGGCTGAGAGACACCGGTAGAGTCATGCCGTCTAAAGGCTGAGAGACACCGGTAGAGTCATGCCGTCTAAAGGCTGAGAGACACCGGTGAGAGAGTCATGCCGTCTAAAGGCTGAGAGACACCGGTAGAGTCATGCCGTCCTGAGAGAGAGTCATGACTAAAGGCTGAGAGACACCGGTAGAGTCATGCCGTCTAAAGGCTGAGCGACACCGGTAGAGTCATGCCGTCTAAAGGCTGAGAGACACCGGTAGAGTCATGCCGTCTAAAGGCTGAGAGACACCGGTAGAGTCATGCCGTCTAAAGGCTGAGAGACACCGGTAGAGTCATGCCGTCTAAAGGCTGAGAGACACCGGTAGAGTCATGCCGTCTAAAGGCTGAGAGACACCGGTAGAGTCATGCCGTCTAAAGCCTGAGAGACACCGGTAGAGTCATGCCGTCTAAAGCCTGAGAGACACCGGTAGAGTCATGCCAGAGAGTACTAAGCATCTCTGAACAGAGTATCAGCCTTACAAACCGATTCTACATCTCGAGAGCATCCTGACTGGATGTGTCAACGTCTGGTATGGCAACTGCACCGCCCGCGACCAGAAGACCCTACAGAGGATGGTGAAGACGGCCCACCATATCACTGGGGGCTCCCAGCCATCCAGGACGTACATACCAGGCGGTGTCTGAAAGGCCTGATGAATGGCCAAAAACTCCAGCCACCTGAGACATGGCCTCAATGCTCCCGTTCGGCAGGCGGTACGGCAGGCGGTACCGGTGCATCGAGGCTCAGACCAACAGACTCCTAAACAGCTTCTCTACCCTGTCCATAAGACTGTTAAATGGCTAACAACTACTGCTCCCCCCCACACCTACACTGCTGCTAAAATTCTTATTGATTAGATGTATTGTTGTCTCTACCTTCTTGCCCTTTGTGCTGTTGTCTGTGCCCAATAATGTTTGTACCATGTTTTGTGCTCATACCATGTTGTGTTGCTACCATGCTGTGTTGTCATGTGTTGCTGCCTTGCTATGTAGTTGTCTTCGGTCTCTTTATGTAGTGTTGTGTTGTCTCTTGTCGTGATGTGAGTTTTGTCCTAAATTTTGATTCCCAGCCCCGTCCCCGCAGGAGGCCTTTTGGTAGGCCGTCAGTGTAAATAAGAATTTGTGTGTATTACTACTGGTCATTGATTATTGATTGCCATTATCATTAGTATGTATCTATTTATCCTGCTACCGGTCACTATTACTCCTCTTTACATGTGTATATATTCTCAGCAAAAAAGAAACGTCCTCTCACTGTCAACTGCGTTTGTTTTCAGCCAACTTAACAGGTGTAAATATTTGTATGAACATAACAAGATTCAACAACAGACATAAACTGAACAAGTTCCACAGACATGTGACAAACAGAAATGGAATAATGTGTCCCTGAACAAAGGGGGGGGGGGTCAAAATAAAAAGTATCAGTCAGTATCTGGTGTGGCCACCAGCTGCATTAAGTACTGCAGTGCATCTCCTCCTCATGGACTGCACCAGATTTTCCAGTTCTTACTCTGAGATGTTACCCCACTCTTCCACCAAGGCACCTGCAAGTTCCCGGACATTTCTGTGAGGAATGGCCCTAGCCCTCACCCTCCGATCCAACAGGTCCCAGACGTGCTCAATGGGATTGAGATCTGGGCTCTTCGCTGGCCATGGCAGAACTGACATTCCTGTCTTGCAGGAAATCATGCACAGAACGAGCAGTATGGCTGGTGGTATTGTCATGCTGGAGGGTCATGTCAGGATGAGCCTGCAGGAAGGGTACCGCATGAGGGAGGAGGATGTCGTCCCTGTAACGCACAGCATTGAAATTGCCTGCAATGACAACAAGCTCAGTCCGATGATGCTGTGACACCCCGCCCCAGACCATGACGGACCCTCCACCTCCAAATCGATCCCGCTCCAGAGTACAGGCCTCGGTGTAACGCTCATTCCTTCGACAAATGCAAAACTTACCATCACCCCCGGTGAGACAAAACTGTGACTCGTCAGTGAAGAGCACTTTTTGCCAGTCCTGTCTGGTCCAGCGACGGTGGGTTTGTGCCCATATGCAATGTTGTTGCCGGTGATGTCTGGTGAGGACCTGCCTTACAACAGGCCTACAAGCCCTCAGTCCAGCCTCTCTCAGCCTATTGAGGACAGTCTGAGCACTGATGGAGGGATTGTGCGTTCCTGGTGTATCTCGGGCAGTTGTTGGTGCCATCCTGTACCTGTCCCGCAGGTGTGATGTTCGGATGTACCGATCCTGTGCAGATGTTGTTACACGTGGTCTACCACGGCGAGGACGATCAGCTGTCCATCTCGTCTCCCTGTAGCACTGTCTTAGGCGTCTCACAGTACGGACATTGCAATTTATTGCCCTGGCCACATCTGCAGTCCTCATGCCTCCTTGCAGCATACCTAAGGCACGTTCACGCAGATGAGCAGGGACCCTGGGCATCTTTCTTTTGGTGTTTTTCAGAGTCAGTAGAAAGGCTTCTTTAGTGTCCTAAGTTTCATAACTGGCCTTAATTGCCTACCGTCTGTAAGCTGTTAGTGTGTTTACGACCGTTCCACAGGTGCATGTTCATTAATTGTTTATGGTTCATTTAACAAGCATGGGAAAAAGTGTTTAAACCCTTTACAATGAAGATCTGTGAAGTTATTTGGATTTTTACTAATTATCTTTGAAAGACAGGGTCCTGAAAAAGGGAGGTTTCTTTTTTTGCTGAGTTTATTACCATTAGTATCTATCTATTTATCCTGCTACTGGACGCTATTAGTCCTGTTTACATGTACACTACCGTTAAAAAGTTTGGGGTCACTGAAATTTAGAAGGTCAGTTTCCCGGAGTCGCCTCTTCATTGTTGACGTTGAGACTGCTGTTTTGCTGGTACTATTTAATGAAGCTGCCAGTTGCGGACTTGTGAAGCCTCTTTCTCAAACTAGACACTCTAATGTACTTGTCCTCTTGCTCAGTTGTGTACCGGGGCCTCCCACTCCTCTTTCTATTCTGGTTAGAGCCAGTTTGCTCTGTTCTGTAAAGGGAGTAGTACACAGCGTTGTATGAGATCTTTAGTTTCTTGGCAATTTCTCGCATGGAATAGCCTTAATTTGTTCAGAACAAGAATAGACTGATGAGTTTCAGAAGGAAGTTATTTGTTTTTGGCCATTTTGAGCCTGTAATTGAACCCACAAATGCTGATGCTCCGGATACTCAACTAGTCTAAAGAAGGCCAGTTTTATTGCTTCTTTAATCAGGACAACAGTTTTCAGCTCTACTAACATAATTACGAAAGGGTTTTCTAATGATCAATTAGCCTTTTTAAAATGATTAACTTGGATTAGCTAACAACGTGCCATTGACATGGTTGCTGATAATGGGCCTCTGTACACCTATGTAGATATTCCATTCAAAATCAGCTGTTTCCAGCTACAATAGTCATTTACAACATAACAATGTTTACACTGTATTTCTGATCAATTTGTTATTTTTCTTTTCAAAAACAAGGACATTTCTAAGTGACCCCAAACTTTTGAACGGTAGTGTATATATTATCGTAGTATTTATATATTCCTGCTACCAGTCACTTTTCAGCCCTGTTTCCATGTATATCCTGCTATCACGCACAGACTCGCACTAACACTCACAGACTTGGCCTCCCGAGTGGCGCAGTGGTCTAAGGCACTACATCGCAGTGCTAGCAGTGCAACTAGAGATCCTGGTTCGTGTCCGGGCTCAGATCCTGGTTCGTGTCCGGGCTCAGATCCTGGTTCGTGTCCGGGTTAGTGGAGGGTTTGGCCTGCAGGGATGTTCTTGTCCCATCGCACTCTAGCGACTCCTGTGGCGGGCCAGGCGCAGAAATAAAATTAACCACCCACAGACTCACATACACACAACCTCCACCACTTATGCTGCTGCCATACAGTGTCTACCAGTGTCTGTCTCCTAACCCCTGGCTACATGTACATACAGTGTCTGTCTCCTAACCCCTGGCTACATGTACATACAGTGTCTGTCTCCTAACCCCTGGATACATGTACATACAGTGTCTGTCTCATAAACCCTAGCTACATGTACCTACAGTGTCTGTCTCCTAACCCCTGGCTACATGTACCTACAGTGTCTGTCTCCTAACCCCTAGCTACATGTACCTACAGTGTCTGTCCCCTAACCCCTGGCTACATGTACATACAGTGTCTGTCTCCTAACCCCTGGCTACATGTACCTACAGTGTCTGTCTCCTAACCCCTAGCTACATGTACCTACAGTGTCTGTCTCCTAAC
Source organism: Oncorhynchus tshawytscha (assembly GCF_018296145.1). NCBI lineage: Eukaryota > Metazoa > Chordata > Actinopteri > Salmoniformes > Salmonidae > Oncorhynchus > Oncorhynchus tshawytscha. The sequence goes on from NC_056434.1 coordinate 961,121, forward strand.
CCCTGGCTACATGTACATACAGTGTCTACCAGTGTCTTTCTCTGCAAATTTGGTACTGGCCCAGACCCAAAATGTAGCTTCTACAATATTGATGTTAAATAGTGAACTGTTGGGTCGGGTTGCAAGTTAAGCATTTCACTGTACTTGTGCATGTGACAACTTAAACTTGAAATGTGCAAAAATGTAAGCCACCAGCAGGGGTGTCTGAAACACGCCGAACAGCAGACGGATGGCAGATGAACTGTAGAGCAACATTTGCTGTGTGTGGTCCTTAACTCACACTCTTGTCTGTCTCTTGTCTCTCTCCTTACCAGAGCGGTTGATAACCAGGTGTACGTGGCCACGGCTTCCCCTGCCAGAGATGAGACAGCCTCCTACGTGGCCTGGGGTCACAGCACTGTTGTTAGTCCCTGGTGAGTACTAGACAGCCTGGGGTCACAGCACTGTTGTTAGTCCCTGGTGAGTACTAGACAGCCTGGGGTCACAGCACTGTTGTTAGTCCCTGGTGAGTACTAGACAGCCTGGGGTCACAGTACTGTTGTTAGCCAGCACGTACTGTAGTGTGTGATGCCACATGCAGTGTCTGTAATCACACGGTAGTATTTTTTTCTGTGTTGTTGTCACATTGCCACAGAGACCAGTCCTGTCCTGTGTGCAGAATGTGTTTTATTGGATGTGTGATGTGATTGAAATAATTTCTAACAGTTATTTTATCATGACAGGGGAGAGGTGATATCTAAGGCAGGGTCTGAAGAGACTGTTGTTTACGCAGACATTGGTGAGTGGTACCGGAGTGGTTCAGTGTGATTGAGTGGTCCTGAACCTCTTTGTGAACCAGCACTATTATCCATTATCTAATGTAACTGTAGTTTGAGCCAGCACCATTATCCATTGTGACTAATGTAACTGTAGTTGACTTTAGTTGATCAGTGTCCTGACCTCTCCCTATGTGGTCTGTGTGTTTTTCAGACCTGCAGTATTTGGCCAACGTTCGTCAACAGATCCCCATCACAGCCCAACGCCGCAGTGACCTCTACACTGTGAACGCAGTGCAGGAGGGATGAACTTTAACCCCTGAACCCTTAGCTATGAGAAACTGAGGCAATCAGGAGTTACAGTAAACAGACCTGTCTATTCTTGGTGAGAAATTGATAGCTGGAGAATGAGTGTTGGCTACACAGCTGTTTGTGCCTACAATACATGACTCCACTGTGACCTACAGTGGAGTAACAGAAGCAGCTGTGGAACCGGTAAATGTAGTCTGATTTTGAAGGTGCATGTAATAAAGCAGAATATCTTCGAGGGAACCATTTTACACAAAGAGGATGTATGTCCTCTCTAATTTACACAAAGAGGATGAATGTCATCTCTAATTTAAACAAAGATTTATATTCTTACTATAACATGTCTCATCTGTTTTCAAATATACATCCAGTTCAATTAAATTCATTTTTTCCAAGAAATACTCATTCTGTCTGCTCTGTTCTTGTTCTCTGATTTAGAAAGACAACCTGGTTTAAAACATCAGCTATTCTGAGCATTGCCAGTGGCTGTAGACTATTTCAATCTCTTTATCATGACAAGATCAAAATGCATCAAACAGACGAGATGCATCACAACCGGTTTGTTTCTATTATTTCTGCAGCAAACGCACAGTATCTGTCTATAATAAAGATCATTATTGCTGCACGAAACAGTATCTTTATATAACAAAGATCCATAATTGTCATGGAGTGCCGTGTGTAGAGAGAAATAGGAAGTGAGGGGGTAGAAGTGGTACTGTAGGTACCTGGCCATTGTAAGAACAGGGATG
>NC_056434.1:1263033-1345811 GCF_018296145.1 Oncorhynchus tshawytscha
CCTTACTCTATTTGCACACACTGTACATGGATATTTCTACTGTATTATTGACTGTACGTTTGTTTATGTGTAACTCTGTGTTGTTTGTCACACTGCTTTGCTTTATCTTGGCCAGGTCCCAGTTGTTATTGAGAACTTGTTCTCAACTGGCCTACCTGGTTAAATAAAGGTGAAAAAAACATTTTTTAAATAAATGAGGAAGAAATACTTCCCTACCATTCCGTTTCCCGTCAGAAGGACTCAGTAAAGCCTACATAGTACAGTCTACCCTCTGACGTGCTGGAGGTGTGTTGTGATGATGTTAAACTGGTCAGTTATAGGTCTTACTGCGGTACTAATGGGTCTATGGGTCTTACTGCGGTCCTAGTGTGTCTATGGGTCTTACTGCGGTCCTAGTGGGTCTTACTGCGGTCCTAGTGGGTCTATGGGTCTTACTGCGGTCCTAGTGGGTCTATGGGTCTTACTGCGGTCCTAGTGGGTCTATGGGTCTTACTGCGGTCCTAGTGGGTCTATGGGTCTTACTGCGGTACTAGTGGGTCTATGGGTCTTACTGCGGTACTGTGAGGTCTATGGGTCTTACTGCGGTACTGTGAGGTCTATGGGTCTTACTGCGGTACTAGTGGGTCTATGGGTCTTACTGCGGTACTAGTGGGTCTATGGGTCTTACTGCGGTACTAGTGGGTCTATGGGTCTTACTGCGGTACTAGTGGGTCTATGGGTCTTACTGCGGTCCTAGTGGGTCTATGGGTCTTACTGCGGTACTGTGGGTCTATAGGTCTTACTGCGGTACTAGTGGGTCTATGGGTCTTACTGCGGTACTAGTGGGTCTATGCGGTCTAGGGTCTTACTGCGGTCTTACTGCGGTAGTGGGTCTATGGGGTCTTACTGCGGTCCTAGTGGGTCTATGGGTCTTACTGCGGTCCTAGTGGGTCTATGGGTCTTACTGCGGTCCTAGTGGGTCTATGGGTCTTACTGTCTTACTATGGGTCTTACTGCGGTCTGTGGGTCTAGTGGGTCTATGGGTCTTACTGCGGTCCTAGTGGGTCTATGGGTCTTACTGCGGTCCTAGTGGGTCTATGGGTCTTACTGCGGTCCTAGTGGGTCTATGGGTCTTACTGCGGTCCTAGTGGGTCTATGGGTCTTACTGCGGTCCTAGTGGGTCTATGGGTCTTACTGCGGTCCTAGTGGGTCTATGGGTCTTACTGCGGTCCTAGTGGGTCTATGGGTCTTACTGCGGTCCTAGTGGGTCTAGGGTCTTACTGGGTCTAGTGGGTCTTACTGCGGTACTAGTGGGTCTATGGGTCTTACTGCGGTCCTAGTGGGTCTATGGGTCTTACTGCGGTCCTAGTGGGTCTATGGGTCTTACTGGTCTATGGGTCTTACTGCGGTACTAGTGGGTCTATGGGTCTTACTGCGGTACTAGTGGGTCTATGGGTCTTACTGCAGTACTAGTGGGTCTATGGGTCTTACTGCAGGTACTAGTGGGTCTATGGGTCTTACTGCGGTACTAGTGGGTCTATAGGTCTTACTGCAGTACTAGTGGGTCTATAGGTCTTACTGCGGTACTAGTGGGTCTATGGGTCTTACTGCGGTACTAGTGGGTCTACTGGGTCTTACTGCGGTCTAGTGGGTCTATGGGTCTTACTGCGGTCCTAGTGGGTCTATGGGTCTTACTGCGGTCCTAGTGGGTCTATGGGTCTTACTGCGGGTCTGTGGGTAGTGGGTCTATGGGTCTTACTGTGGGTCTATGGGTCTTACTGCGGTACTAGTGGGTCTATGGGTCTTACTGCGGTACTGTGGGTCTTACTGGTCTATGGGTCTTACTGCGTGGGTACTTACTGTACTAGGTCTATAGGTCTTACTGCAGTACTAGTGGGTCTATGGGTCTTACTGCAGTACTAGTGGGTCTATGGGTCTTACTGCAGTACTAGTGGGTCTATGGGTCTTACTGCAGTACTAGTGGGTCTATGGGTCTTACTGCAGTACTAGTGGGTCTATGGGTCTTACTGCAGTACTAGTGGGTCTATGGGTCTTACTGCGGTACTAGTGGGTCTATGGGTCTTACTGCAGTGGGTCTAGGGTCTTACTGTGGGTTCTACAATCTTACTGCGGTCCTTGATCTCATCCTGAGATGTTTCACTGATGATCTCAGACTGAGGTGATATTTCTTATAATACTGGGTCTGGACTAGTGGGTCTAGGGTCTTACCTAGTGGGTCTAGGGTCTTAGCGGAGTGGGTCTACTTAACTAGTGGGTCTTGTTCTTACTGGTTAATTCTTATGTGTGATAACTTAGATATGTGTGAGATATGGGTCTAGGGTCACTCCTGTGGGTCTGGGTCTTACTGTGTGGGTCTATTCTTACTTCATAGTCTGGGACTCTCCTAGTGGTTAGGGTCTTAGGACTTAGATCTATGGGTCTTACTGACCTATGGAACTAGGGTCTTACTGTCCATTCCTTACTGACGGTCCTAGTGGGTCTAACTGCGGTCCTAGTGGGTCCTTACCGCCTACTCTTACTGGGATATGCATTGGGTCTTACTGGGTCAGTGGGTCTGTGGGTCCCCTAGGGGTCTATTTAATTAATGGGTCTTACACAGTCTTTTACTGCACTAATAAAATGTTGGTCTAAAGTCTTACATCACTATTTATTGTTACCAATATGACCATTAGAATAACAAATTCAAACTGCTGTTTCATCATGATATCTTGTTGCTGTTAATCTGCATTATAAGGCTGCGTTGTGGGTCAATGACTTATTAATGGGTCTTACTGCCAAGCCCAGCTCAGTGGGTCTGTGGGTCCCTACTATGGGTCTGTGGGTCTTACTGCGGTGAGTGGGTCTGTCTTACTGCGGTACTAGTGGGTCTTCTTACTGGGTCCTAGTGGGTCATTACTTACTGCACTGGGGTCTATGGGTCTTACTGACTAGTGGGTCTATAGGTCTTACTGCAGTACTAGTGGGTCTATAAGTCTTACTGCAGTACTAGTGGGTCTATAGGTCTTACTGCAGTACTAGTGGGTCTATAGGTCTTACTGCTGTACTAGTGGGTCTATGGGTCTTACTGCGGTACAGTGGGTCTATGGGTCTTACTGCAGTACTATGGGTCATGGGTCTTACTGCAGTCCTAGTGGGTCTATGGGTCTTACTGCAGTGGGTCTATGGGTCTTACTGTCCTAGCTACTTACTGCGGTCCTAGGGGTCTATGGGTCTTACTGTCCTTGTGGGTCTATGGGTCTTACTGCGGTACTGTGAGATGGGTCTTACTGCGGTACTAGTGGGTCTATGGGTCTTACTGCAGTACTAGTGGGTCTATGGGTCTTACTGCAGTACTAGTGGGTCTATGGGTCTTACCTTCAGTACTAGTGGGTCTATGGGTCTTACTGCAGTACTAGTGGGTCTATGGGTCTTACTGCAGTACTAGTGTGGTTCTACAATCCATTGATCTCATCCTGAGATGTTTCATGATGATCTCAGACTGAGGTGATATTTCTAATAATACTGGGTTGGACATAGTCACCGCAGAGCGGAGGGCACAACTTGGCTTGTTCAACCGGTTAATTAATGTGTGATAACAGATATGTGTGAGATATCAGACACTCCTGTGGTTGTGTGTGATTACTTCATAGTCTGTGGACTCTAGTGGTTAGTCAGGACTTAGATACTAACTGACATGGAACAGAGTCCATTCCCTGACTACAGTGAAATAGGCCTACCGCCTACTCCGGAGATATGCATTGGCTTGGGACAGTGATCCCCAGGAATCTATTTAATTAATGCACACAGCTTTTTCACTAATAAAATGTTGAAAAGACTACATCACTATTTATTGTTACCAATATGACCATTAGAATAACAAATTCAAACTGCTGTTTCATCATGATATCTTGTTGCTGTTAATCTGCATTATAAGGCTGCGTTGAGACAATGACTTATTAAAGACCCAAGCCCAGCTCAGTTAATCCCTACCATTGTGACGCTGAGTTGTCATAATGCTTCAGGCAAATGTACATTACACCAGGGGTGTTGGTAGACACAATGTACGTCACCAAATATATGTCCCTCTAACTGCCTGAAAGCCTCTGTTGATCCTACAGCTATTGCCTGCAGTAATCATGTGCCTATGAACCAGAGTTACACTATTAGCACTAAGGAGGTGTGTCCTAGTAGGAAGACCACTGTTAACACTGAGGAGGTGTGTCCTAGTAGGAAGACCACTGTTAACACTGAGGAGGTGTGTCCTAGTAGGAAGACCACTGTTAACACTGAGGTGGTGTGTCCTCGTAGGAAGACCACTGTTAACACTGAGGAGATGTGTCCTAGTAGGAAGACCACTGTTAGCACTAAGGAGGTGTGTCCTAGTAGGAAGACCACTGTTAACACTGAGGAGATGTGTCCTAGTAGGAAGACCACTGAGGTGGTGTGTCCCAGTAGGAAGACCACTGTTAACACTGAGGTGTGTCCTAGTAGGAAGACCACTGTTAACACTGAGGAGATGTGTCCTAGTAGGAAGACCACTGTTAGCACTAAGGAGGTGTGTCCTAGTAGGAAGACCACTGAGGTGGTGTGTCCCAGTAGGAAGACCACTGTTACCACTGAGGAGGTGTGTCCAATAGGAAGACCACTGTTACCACTGAGGAGGTGTGTCCTAGTAGGAAGACCACTGTTAACACTGAGGTGTGTGTCCTAGTAGGAAGACCACTGTGGTGTGTCCTAGTAGGAAGACCACTGTTAACACTGAGGAGGTGTGTCCTAGTAGGAAGGCCACTGTTAACACTGAGGTGGTGTGTCCTAGTAGGAAGACCACTGTTAACACTGAGGAGGTGTGTCCTAGTAGGAAGACCACTGTTAACACTGAGGAGGTGTGTCCTAGTAGGAAGACCACTGAAGACCACTGTTAACACTGAGGAGGTGTGTCCTAGTAGGAAGACCACTGTTAACACTGAGGAGGTGTGTCCTAGTAGGAAGACCACTGTTAACACTGAGGTGGTGTGTCCTAGTAGGAAGACCACTGTTAACACTGAGGTGGTGTGTCCTAGTAGGAAGACCACTGTTAACACTGAGGAGGTGTGTCCTAGTAGGAAGACCACTGTTAACACTGAGGTGGTGTGTCCTAGTAGGAAGACCACTGTTAACACTGAGGTGTGTGAGGTGGTGTGTCCTAGTAGGAAGACCACTGAACACTGAGGTGGTGTGTCCTAGTAGGAAGACCACTGTTAACACTGAGGTGGTGTGTCCTAGTAGGAAGACCACTGTTAACACTGAGGAGATGTGTCCTAGTAGGAAGACCACTGTTAGCACTAAGGAGGTGTGTCCTAGTAGGAAGACCACTGAGGTGGTGTGTCCCAGTAGGAAGACCACTGTTACCACTGAGGAGGTGTGTCCAATAGGAAGACCACTGTTACCACTGAGGAGGTGTGTCCTAGTAGGAAGACCACTGTTAACACTGAGGTGTGTCCTAGTAGGAAGACCACTGAGGTGGTGTGTCCTAGTAGGAAGACCACTGTTAACACTGAGGTGGTGTGTCCTAGTAGGAAGACCACTGTTAACACTGAGGTGGTGTGTCCTAGTAGGAAGACCACTGTTAACACTGAGGAGGTGTGTCCTAGTAGGAAGACCACTGTTAACACTGAGGTGGTGTGTCCTAGTAGGAAGACCACTGTTAACACTGAGGAGGTGTGTCCTAGTAGGAAGACCACTGAGGTGGTGTGTCCTAGTAGGAAGACCACTGTTAACACTGAGGTGGTGTGTCCTAGTAGGAAGACCACTGAGGTGGTGTGTCCTATAGAAAGACCACTGTTAACACTGAGGAGGTGTGTCCTAGTAGGAAGACCACTGAGGTGGTGTGTCCTGTAGGAAGACCACTGTTAACACTGAGGTGGTGTGTCCCAGTAGGAAGACCACTGTTAACACTGAGGAGGTGTGTCCTAGTAGGAAGACCACTGTTAACACTGAGGTGGTGTGTCCTAGTAGGAAGACCACTGTTAACACTGAGGAGGTGTGTCCTAGTAGGAAGACCACTGAGGTGGTGTGTCCCAGTAGGAAGACCACTGTTAACACTGAGGAGGTGTGTCCCCACTGAGTAGGAAGACCACTGTTAACACTGAGGAGGTGTGTCCTAGTAGGAAGACCACTGTTAACACTGAGGAGGTGTGTCCTAGTAGGAAGACCACTGAGGTGGTGTGTCCTATGGTGTGTCCTAGGAAGACCACTTAACACTGAGGAGGTGTGTCCTAGTAGGAAGACCACTGAGGTGGTGTGTCCTAGTAGGAAGACCACTGTTAACACTGAGGAGGTGTGTCCTAGTAGGAAGACCACTGAGGTGGTGTGTCCTAGTAAGAAGACCACTGTAACACTGAGGAGGTGTGTCCTAGTAGGAAGACCACTGAGGTGGTGTGTCCTAGTAGGAAGACCACTGAGGTGGTGTGTCCTAGTAGGAAGACCACTGAGGTGGTGTGTCCTAGTAGGAAGACCACTGTTAACACTGAGGTGGTGTGTCCTAGTAGGAAGACCACTGTTAACACTGAGGAGGTGTGTCCTAGTGAGGTGGTGTGTCCTAAAGACCTGAACACTGAGGAGGTGTGTCCTAGTAGGAAGACCACTGTTAACACTGAGGAGGTGTGTCCTAGTAGGAAGACCACTGTTAACACTGAGGAGGTGTGTCCTAGTAGGAAGACCACTGTTAACACTGAGGAGGTGTGTCCTAGTAGGAAGACCACTGTTAACACTGAGGAGGTGTGTCCTAGTAGGAAGACCACTGAGGTGGTGTGTCCTATAGGAAGACCACTTAACACTGAGGAGGTGTGTCCTAGTAGGAAGACCACTGAGGTGGTGTGTCCTAGTAAGAAGACCACTTAACACTGAGGTGGTGTGTCCTAGTAGGAAGACCACTGAGGAGGTGTGTCCTAGTAGGAAGACCACTGTTAACACTGAGGAGGTGTGTCCTAGTAGGAAGACCACTGAGGTGGTGTGTCCTATAGGAAGACCACTGTGTGCATCTCACCCTGCATTAATAAAAAAAAAACACATGAGTATGTCTGTCTACCTCTGCTAAGCTTCCCAGTAAAGTAATAAAAACAACCAAGCATCCCAGAAATGTGTTAAAAATAGCCCGTGGTAATATATGTAGCTTAAGAAACAAGGTTCATCAAGTCAATAATTTGCTAGTAACAGATTACATTCATAATACCTTAGATGATACAGTGGTAGCAATAGAAGGTTATAACATTGACAGAGAAGATAGAAATGCCAAAGGTGGAGGTGTTGCTGTTTGTATTCAGAACCACATTCCTGTGAAGAATAGAGAGGATCTCATGTTAAATACTGTTGAAGTAATATGGCTACAGGTTCATCTGCCTCACCTAAAGCCCATTCTGGTGGGAAGCTGCTATAGACCACCAAGTGCTAACAGTCAGTATCTGGATAACGTGTGAAATGCTTGATAATGTATGTGACATCAACAGAGAGGTATATTTTCTGGGTGATTTAAATATTGACCAGCTTTCATCAAGCTGCCCACTCAAGGAAAAGCTTTAAAGTGTAAACAGCACAGGAATGAAAACAGCAACATGTATTGATGTATTGATCACATCTTTACTGATGCTGCAGAACTCGGCTCTAAAGCAGCATCCAGGTCCATTGGATGTAGTGATCACAATATAGTAGCCATAACCAGGAAAACCTAAGTTCCAAAGGCTGGAACTTATATAGTGTATAAGAGGTCATATAAGACGTTTTGTTGTGATTCCTATGTTGTTGATGTAAATCATATTTGCTGGTCTGTGGTGTGTAATGAGGAGCAACCAGACGCTGCTGGTCTGTGGTGTGTAATGAGGAGCAACCAGACGCTGCTGGTCTGTGGTGTGTAATGAGGAGCAACCAGACGCTGCTGGTCTGTGGTGTGTAATGAGGAGCAACCAGAGCTGCTGGTCTGTGGTGTGTAATGAGGAGCAACCAGACGCTGCTGGTCTGTGGTGTGTAATGAGGAGCAACCAGACGCTGCTGGTCTGTGGTGTGTAATGAGGAGCAACCAGACGCTGCTGGTCTGTGGTGTGTAATGAGGAGCAACCAGACGCTGCTGGTCTGTGGTGTGTAATGAGGAGCAACCAGACGCTGCTGGTCTGTGGTGTGTAATGAGGAGCAACCAGACGCTGCTGGTCTGTGGTGTGTAATGAGGAGCAACCAGACGCTGCTGGTCTGTGGTGTGTAATGATGAGCAACCAGACGCTGCTGGTCTGTGGTGTGTAATGATGAGCAACCAGACGCTGCTGGTCTGTGGTGCGTAATGAGGAGCAACCAGACGCTGCTGGTCTGTGGTGTGTAATGAGGAGCAACCAGACGCTGCTGGTCTGTGGTGTGTAATGAGGAGCAACCAGACGCTGCTGGTCTGTGGTGTGTAATGAGGAGCAACCAGACGCTGCTGGTCTATGGTGTGTAATGAGGAGCAACCAGACGCTGCACTTGACACATTTGCCTATCCCAGTTACTAATAAGCACCCATTAAGAGAATGACTGTAAAAACTGTTATATCCCTGTGGATTGATGAGGAATAGAAAACTGGTATGGTGTAGAGGGATGAGGCAAAATAGATGGCAAATAAGTCTGGCTGTATAATCAAAATTGCAAACGTACTGCAATTTGAGAAATCATGTGACTAAACTGAATAGAAAGGGGAAGAAACGACACTATGAGACAAAGATAAATAAAAAGCTTTGGAGCACCTTAAATTACATCCATTTATTGAAATAGATGTCTCATTCATCACAAAACCCACTGATCTTTCCAACTACTTTGTAACGATCTGAGTGTAGTGGGTGAGGAGTCAAGCGCAGGAAGCAGAGAGTTCAGGTGAGTGCTATTTTAATGCACCGACAAACGGCGAACATAAACCAACCCTCACGAACACACAGGGCGTAATGAACCAACAAATGCCCCCAAACAGGGGGACTTAAAACGGTCCAGGGAAAACCCTCAAAATGGGAAAAACACAAAACCCATAGACGTGCACACAAGTACACTAAACAGATGGTCACAATAATTAATCCCGCACAAGGAACTCTGCGGGTCGACTGACTAATAAAGCCTACTACCTAATTCAAAACAGGTGCACTCAATCAACACATAAGGAGGGGGAGGAAATAATCAGTAGCAGCTAGTAGGCCGGCGACGACGACCGCCGAGCGCCACCCGAACGGGAAGGGGAGTGTCCTTCGGTCGGAGTCGTGACATACTTCAATGATTTTTTCATTGGCAAGACAAACTTAGGGATGACATGCCAGCAACAAACGCTGACACTACACAAGTATAACTGACTTATGAAAGACGAGCATTTTAATTTTTTGTTCCGTAAAGTTAATATGGAAGAACAAATTATTGTTGTCTATCAACAATGACAAGCCACCAGGGTCTGACAATCTGGATGGAATAATAGCAGACGCTATTTGCCACATCTTCAATTTAAACCTACTAGAGTGTGTGCCCTCAGGCCTGGAGGGAAGCGAAAGTTATTTATCTACCCAAGAATAGTAAAGCCCCCTTTACTGGCTCAAATAGCCGACCAATCAGCCTGTTACCAACCCGTAGTAAACTTCTGGAAAAAAATGGTGTTTGACCAGATACAATGCTATTTTACAGTAAACAAATTGACAACAGACTTTAATAACGCTTATAGGGAAGGACACTCAACAAGCTCAGTTACACAAATGACTGATGATGATTGGCTGTGAAAAATGTAGGATAAAACGATTGTGGGGTCTGTTTTTGTTAGAATTCTTGCGGCTTTTGACATTATTGATCATAGTCTGTTGTTGGAAAAACATGTGTTATGGTTTTACACCCCCTGTTATAATGTGTTGTCATGTTGTGTTGCTACCATGCTATGTTGTGTTGTCATGTTGTGTTGCTATCATGCTGTGGTCATGTGTTGCTGACATGCTGTGGTATCATGTTGTGTTGCTACCATGCTGTGGTGTGTTGCTACCATGCTATGTTGTGTTGTCATGTTGTGTTGCTACCATGTTGTGGTGTGTTGCTATCATGCTGTGGTCATGTGTTGCTGACATGCTGTGGTATCATGTTGTGTTGCTACCATGCTGTGGAGTCATGTTGTGTTGCTACCATACTGTGGTGTGTTGCTACCATGCTATGTTGTGTTGTCATGTTGTGTTGCTAACATGCTATGTTGTCATGTTGTGTTGTCATGCTGTGTTGCTACCATGCTATGTTGTGTTGTCATGTGTTGCTATCATGCTATGTTGTGTTGTCATGTTGTGTTTCTGCCATGCTGTGGTCATGTTGTGTTGCTGCCATGTTGTGTTGCTGCCATGCTGTGGTGTCATGTTGTTGCTACCATGCTATGGTGTCATGTGTTGCTACCATGCCATGTTGTCATGTTGTGTTGCTACCATGCTATGTTGCTACCATGCTGTGGTGTCATGTTGTGATGCTACCAAGCTATGTTGTCATGTGTTGCAACACATGTCAGGAGGCCTTTTGACTTTTGGTAGGCCATCAATGTGAATAAGAATTTGTTTCTTAACCGACTTGCCTAGTTAAATAAAAAGGTTAAATAAAATGTAAATTGTGGATAAAGAGCAACCTGTCTAAACAGAACACAGAGGGTGTTCTTTAATGGAAGCCTCTCCAACATAATCTAGGTAGAATCAGGAATTCCCCAGGGCAGCTGTCTAGGCCCCTTACTTTTTCCAGTCTATGCTAAAGACTGTGCCCATGTATGCAGATGACTCAATGCATCAGCTACTACAGTGACTGAAATGACAGCAACACTTAAAGAGCTGCAGTTAATCTCAGAATGGGTGGCAAGGAATAAGTTTGCCCTAAATATTTAAAAAACTAAAATAATTGCATTTGTGACAAATCATCCACTACCTCAACTAAATCTTGTCATGAATACTGTGGATATTGAGCAAGTTGAGGTGACTAAACTGCTTGGAATAACACTAGATCGTAAACTGTCATGGTCAAAACATATTGTGGAGACGTCTGTCTATAATAAAGCGATGCTCTGCCTTCTTAACACTATCAACAAGGCAGGTCCTGTTCAGTCATGTGGTCAGGTGCCACAAAGAGGGACTCAGAACAGGGCAGCACGGTTGGCCCTTGGATGTACACAGAGAGCTAACATTAATGACATGCATGTCAATCTCTCTTGGCTCAATGTGGAGGAGAGATTGACTTCATCACTTCATTGTATTTGTGAGAGGTATTGACATGTTGAAAGCACTGAGCTGTAGGCCTGTACCTTCGTCATCATCATCACAGGCCTACATACCATCATAAACACAGGCCTACATACCATCATCATCACATGCCTACAAACCATCATCATCACAGGCCTACAAACCATCATCATCACAGGCCTACATACCATCATCATCACAGGCCTACATACCTTCGTCATCATCATCACAGGCCTACAAACCATCATCATCACAGGCCTACATACCATCGTCATCACAGGCCTACAAACCATTTATCACAGGCCTACATACCATCATCATCACATACCATCATCATCACAGGCCTACATACCATCATCACAGGCCTACAAACGATCATCATCATCATCACAGGCCTACATACCTCAGTCATCATCACAGGCCTACATACCTCAGTCATCATCACAGGCCTACATACCTCAGTCATCATCACAGGCCTACATACCTTTGTCATCATCATCACAGGCCTACATACCTTTGTCATCATCATCACAGGCCTACATACCTTCGTCATCATCACAGGCCTACATACCTTCGTCATCATCATCACAGGCCTACATACCTTCGTCATCATCATCACAGGCCTACATACCTTCGTCATCATCATCACAGGCCTACATACCTTCATCATTATCATCACAGGCCCTACATACCATTATCATCACAGGCCTACAAACCATTATCATCACAGGCCTACATACCTCCATCTTGATGCTGTAATGTCTATGTTTGATCCACACTGTTCTTCTGATAGCCCAGTTGTCTCATGACCTCACTGCAGTAGTCTTCCACTTGGGAGATCTGCTCAACGTTCAACCGCTCTCTCCATGCGAAGATGGCTTCCTTAGCGTCCCTGGACGATATTACAAACGGTTTGTCTGAGGAGTAACCGTGTCCGTGGGTCATGTTCAACACGAACTTATCCATGGCAGGAAAGGAGGAGAGTTTGGAGAAGCTGTAGAGTCTCCTGAGTTCCTCCATGGGGTGTAGAACCAAGTCCTCGTAGCGGATCTTGATGTAATTCCTCTTCACCCAGGGGGGCGCGTTCATCATGAGCATCATGTCGTTCAGCCAGTTGTCACATATTAGCTCCATTGCGCTAGAGACATAATTCTCTGCCCGGTTCCCCCTGTTGTTTGGCACCAGTAGACGCTTGTATTTCTCCGTCTGTTTTTTACTCCTCAGTACCTGTATGCTCTCCTTGACCAGAGCTTGTTTCGATTTCAGTCGTGAATTGTGCACTGCCCGCGGGTCTCTAAACAGCTGAATGATCTGGAGATTTAAAGCGGGATCTCTCATTAACGGGACGAGTACACCGAGGTCCAGAACCCGCACACCTTTGATTACCACGACGCGGTACTTCTTGCACTCCCTCTCCAACTCTTTGATATCTTTCCTTGGACACTTTCCACAGACGTCATCTTGGATTAATCCCACGTCGTTTCTCTTGTACGCCTCGCATAGAGGTTCCGAGCAGATCACTTTGTTCTTTCTCCATCCAAATATAAAAGACGTGGTGATATTTTGGCTCCCTGTGTACAGTTTTAAAACTGAGAAGTCGCATCGTAATAACGCCTTCATCATATCACGCACGGCTCCTTGCAGACTGACCGCATCTCCTGGATAGAGAGCCTGCCAGATATGCCACATGGGCTCGTAGAGGTAAAACACATCGGGGTGTTGATTGAATAACTCTCCTAAGAACGATGACCCCGTCCTCCATGTAGCATGTAAATAAACGTGTATTTTAGACTGGCTCCTGTTGACTACCGTCTCTTCCACGGTACCCGTAGTGTTGCTGAACTTGTCCCCGTTATTCCACACATCGAGGTCGGGGCACCTCGGCTGTTGCTTGCCATGTTTAATATGCCCTGATTTACTCCTGTAGTCCAGCATATACGGAATTAACAGAAGTAACACGGAATATGCTAGAATTAAAATGAAGTATTTCTTCTGTAGCCTCCTTTTCATTTCCCTCTCTCACAGATAGACAGGGCTGTTGTTGGGTTCGGTGCCGCTCTGTGAAGGCTAAAACCAGCAAGAAGAAAGAGTTTAACAATAAATGACTTAGACACGCCCATTCAAATGACGACATAAAAGCCCACCGTCACAGGTTCAAAATAAAAGCCCAGTTATATAGTTTCAGTCTAGTGTGCATTCATGTAGCCTTATTTTAATTTTATTTTTTAATAAAACGTTTTTTTCGAATCATATTTATGTATAGCTAAGCCTATATAGATGTTTCTATGTCAATGTAGAGTCTTATAGCAAAGAGCCTGAATACATATGGAAAATAAGATATTTCTGGGGGGTTTCTTCCAAAAAAACTGTTTTCTTTTCGCTTTGTTATTATGAGATATCGTGTGTAGATTGATGAGGGAAAATGTCATTTAATCCATTTTAGAATAAGGCTGTAACAAAATGTGGGAAAAGTTGTATAGGCCATCATTGTAAATAAAAAAGGGTTCTTAGCTTACTTGAAATAAATACATGTTAAATAAATATTAAATAAAGGTTACAAAAAAAAGTCAAGCAGTCTGAATACTTTGCGCTGTACTGGTGAAAAACACACATATCCCTGCAAAGGAAAAGCTGTTCTCCAACGAAAGCCGACTGAAAACAGAGAAATAACTGTAGTTCAGTTTTTATTCTAACAATTTGTTGCCAATTTTATTTTCCATATGTATTCAGGCCTGTTGCCATCCAATAGCAATTGGTAGGACACATGAAAGAGTTTACCGGAATCTCTACATTAAAAATACTTGCGTTTCAATTACATGTATTTGTTGATCTAATGACATTTAGTGGGATTCTAGATTCAAATATAAGGGGCTTTTATACAACTTATATATTTTAAACAAGCAATTTATAAACTGCACACACACCAAAAACCCTGTTGCTTTGACAAGAGTCAATAAATCACTAGTATCGATCAGGTCGTTGGTCTATGTGCTTTTGAAACTAACGCAACTGAAAAAAAAACACATGGAAACTGGTTTATGTGTAATTCAAATTTCCTTTCATCTCGGCAAGGCCAAACGAGGAAATTAATTTTTTTAATCATATTTTTCCTTTTGTCAATTTCAATGCCAATAAATGGTCTACTGCGAAATGCTTTGATTTCCCACTTATCTCTAAATGTGAGTAGCGGACAAAATATAAAAACAACAAGATTGTTCTATTTCCATGTAATAATATATTTATTTTTCTTTTCATGTGTTCGAATTCGAAATACCAAAACCAAGTTGTTTTATTTTTCAGTTGGAAGATATTATATTGCCGAAAACAAAAAAGCACTCATCGGTAGATAATGATCTTAGAAAATAAGGAATCGGTTCCATTACTGGTGATGTGGGTTGGGCTAAATCCACAGTCTTGTATCGTTGGCCAAACGCATATCCTGTTCAAACCTAGCCTTCAAAATAAGAGTTGAGTGTGTGTTGTGTGACTTTGTGTGTGTTAAAAAATACATACTTGTGTTCTTTCTAGAGCATATAGCGAGTACTTAAGTCAACTATCATTTATCAAGTGCGATTCCAAAAATAATAAGGCGAAAAGGCAAGTTTGTACTAAGTTTACTAGAAGTTTTATAAGCGTAGGTCTATTTGGGAGGTCTGGAAAACACAGCAGGCATGTGAGCATCCTTTTTTACTATTTGGTTCCCTTCGCCAGGGAGGCTATCCCATAACTCCTTGCATTGGCGAAAATGTGAGACCGAAGTCCGCAACCAGGACAAAATGAATGCGGTTCAAACACTTTAAAAAGACACCCTCGTCCACTTACCCTCGTCCACTTACCCTCGTCCACTTACCCTCGTCCACTTATCCTCGTCCACTTACCCTCGTCCACTTACCCTCGTCCACTTATCCTCGTCCACTTACCCTCGTCCACTTACCCTTGTCCACTTACCCTTGGGGGAATCCCCGTCGCCATCTTGGAGGGTGGTCCAAATGATTAGCCAAGCAAGGGAAGATTGCAACGTAAGCCCCTCACCCTTGTTTTCAGTCGGCTTTGCGAGTGTACAATTATGTTCACTCCGGGGCCTGAAACTCCCCATAAATCAAGGAATGTACATCTGCTAAGAAAAGTCAGCAACATCTTTAAATGAACAGTGTTAAGTGATAAAAACAATCAAGCATCCCAGAAAAGTGCTAAAAAAGGTTCATGAAATCAATAATTTCCTAGTAACAGATGACATTCATCTCTGAAACTCAGCTAGATAATACCTTAGATGATACAGTGGTAGTAATACAAGGTTATAACATCGACAGAAAATATAGAAATGCCAAAGGTGGAGGTGTTGCTGTTTGCATTCAGAACCACATTCCTGTAAAGAATAGAGAGGATCTCATGTTAAATACTGTTGAAGTAATATGGCTACAGGTTCATCTGCCTCACCTAAAGCCCATTCTGGTGGGAAGCTGCTATAGACCACCAAGTGCTAACAGTCAGTATCTGGATAACGTGTGAAATGCTTGATAATGTATGTGACATCAACAGAGAGGTATATTTTCTGGGTGATTTAAATATTGACCAGCTTTCATCAAGCTGCCCACTCAAGGAAAAGCTTCAAACTCTAACTAGTGCCTGCAACCTGGTTCAGGTTATCAGTCACCCTACCAGTTACAAACAGCACAGGAATGAAATCATCACAACATGTATTCATCCCATCTTTACTAATGCTGCAGAAATCTGCTTTAAAGCACTATCTAAATCCTTTGGATTTAGTAGCCAGTTACTAATAAGCACGCACCCACTAAGAAAATGACTATAAAAACTGAAATCCCCATGGATTGATGAGGAATTGAACAATTGCATGGTTGAGAGGGATGAGGTTAAAGGAATGGCACATAAGTCTGGCTGCACAACCAACTGGCAAACTACTGCAAACTGAGAAATCATGTGACTAAACTAAAACAAAAAGAAGAGGAAACGGTACTAAATGTCACCTGTTAAATGGGATACTTCACAGGCTGTAACTACTCATGGTTATATAATGATGTTCATTAGAGTTGTGATCTGTTAAATGGGATACTTCACAGGCTGTAACTACTCATGGTTATATAATGATGTTCATTAGAGTTGTGATCTGTTAAATGGGATACTTCACAGGCTGTAACTACTCATGGTTATATAATGATGTTCCGTTGTGATCTGTTAAATGGGATACTTCACAGGCTGTAACTACTCATGGTTATATAATGATGTTCATTAGAGTTGTGATCTGTTAAATGGGATACTTCACAGGCTGTAACTACTCATGGTTATATAATGATGTTCAGTTGTGATCTGTTACATGGGATACTTCACAGGCTGTAACTACTCCTATGGTTGTGTAAACATAATCTCTTGGAACATAAATAGTTGTGGTAGCCAAGAGATGAGGAAAAAGATTTGGACATATTTAAAATCAAAACAGGTGGATAATGTCTTCATACAGGAATCACATTTAACAGATAGAAGCACTGACATTTAGAGGAGGCTGGGTTGCAGTAGTTTACCACAGATCATTTAGAGGAGGCTGGGTTGCAGTAGTTTACCACAGATCATTTAGAGGAGGCTGGGTTGCAGTAGTTTACCACAGATCATTTAGAGGAGTCTGGGTTGCAGTAGTTTATCACAGATCATTTAGAGGAGGCTGGGTTGTAGTAGTTTACCACAGATCATTTAGAGGAGTCTGGGTTGCAGTAGTTTATCACAGATCATTTAGAGGAGGCTGGGTTGCAGTAGTTTACCACAGATCATTTAGAGGAGGCTGGGTTGCAGTAGTTTATCACAGATCATTTAGAGGAGGCTGGGTTGCAGTAGTTTATCACAGATCATTTAGAGGAGGCTGGGTTGCAGTAGTTTATCACAGATCATTTAGAGGAGGCTGGGTTGTAGTAGTTTATCACAGATCATTTAGAGGAGGCTGGGTTGTAGTAGTTTATCACAGATCATTTAGAGGAGGCTGGGTTGCAGTAGTTTACCACAGATCATTTAGAAGGCTGGGTTGCAGTAGTTTATCACAGATCATTTAGAGGAGTCTGGGTTGCAGTAGTTTATCACAGATCATTTAGATGAGGCTGGGTTGCAGTAGTTTATCACAGATCATTTAGAGGAGGCTGGGTTGCAGTAGTTTATCACAGATCATTTAGAGGAGGCTGGGTTGTAGTAGTTTATCACAGATCATTTAGAGTCTGGGTTGTAATAGTTTATCACAGATCATTTAGAGGAGTCTGGGTTGCAGTAGTTTATCACAGATCATTTAGAGGAGGCTGGGTTGCAGTAGTTTATCACAGATCATTTAGAGGAGGCTGGGTTGCAGTAGTTTATCACAGATCATTTAGAGGAGGCTGGGTTGCAGTAGTATCACAGATCATTTAGAGGAGGCTGGGTTGCAGTAGTTTATCACAGATCATTTAGAGGAGGCTGGGTTGCAGTAGTTTACCACAGATCATTTAGAGGAGGCTGGGTTGCAGTAGTTTATCACAGATCATTTAGAGGAGGCTGGGTTGCAGTAGTTTACCACAGATCATTTAGAGGAGGCTGGGTTGCAGTAGTTTATCACAGATCATTTAGAGGAGGCTGGGTTGCAGTAGTTTATCACAGATCATTTAGAGGAGGCTGGGTTGTAGTAGTTTACCACAGATCATTTAGAGGAGGCTGGGTTGTAGTAGTTTACCACATATCATTTAGAAGGAGTCTGGGTTGTAGTAGTTTACCACAGATCATTTAGAGGAGGCTGGGTTGCAGTAGTTTACCACAGATCATTTAGAGGAGGCTGGGTTGTAGTAGTTTATCACAGATCATTTAGAGGAGGCTGGGTTGCAGTAGTTTATCACAGATCATTTAGAGGAGGCTGGGTTGCAGTAGTTTATCACAGATCATTTAGAGGAGGCTGGGTTGCAGTAGTTTATCACAGATCATTTAGAGGAGGCTGGGTTGTAGTAGTTTATCACAGATCATTTAGAGGAGGCTGGGTTGTAGTAGTTTATCACAGATCATTTAGAGGAGGCTGGGTTGCAGTAGTTTACCACAGATCATTTAGAGGAGGCTGGGTTGCAGTAGTTTATCACAGATCATTTAGAGGAGTCTGGGTTGCAGTAGTTTATCACAGATCATTTAGAGGAGGCTGGGTTGCAGTAGTTTATCACAGATCATTTAGAGGAGGCTGGGTTGCAGTAGTTTATCACAGATCATTTAGAGGAGGCTGGGTTGTAGTAGTTTATCACAGATCATTTAGAGGAGTCTGGGTTGTAGTAGTTTATCACAGATCATTTAGAGGAGTCTGGGTTGCAGTAGTTTATCACAGATCATTTAGAGGAGGCTGGGTTGCAGTAGTTTATCACAGATCATTTAGAGGAGGCTGGTTGCAGTAGTTTATCACAGATCATTTAGAGGAGGCTGGGTTGCAGTAGTTTATCACAGATCATTTAGAGGAGGCTGGGTTGCAGTAGTTTATCACAGATCATTTAGAGGAGGCTGGGTTGCAGTAGTTTACCACAGATCATTTAGAGGAGGCTGGGTTGCAGTAGTTTATCACAGATCATTTAGAGGAGGCTGGGTTGCAGTAGTTTACCACAGATCATTTAGAGGAGGCTGGGTTGCAGTAGTTTATCACAGATCATTTAGAGGAGGCTGGGTTGCAGTAGTTTATCACAGATCATTTAGAGGAGGCTGGGTTGTAGTAGTTTACCACAGATCATTTAGAGGAGGCTGGGTTGTGTAGTTTACCACAGATCATTTAGAAGGAGTCTGGGTTGTAGTAGTTTACCACAGATCATTTAGAGGAGGCTGGGTTGCAGTAGTTTACCACAGATCATTTAGAGGAGGCTGGGTTGTAGTAGTTTATCACAGATCATTTAGAGGAGGCTGGGTTGCAGTAGTTTACCACAGATCATTTAGAGGAGGCTGGGTTGCAGTAGTTTATCACAGATCATTTAGAGGAGGCTGGGTTGCAGTAGTTTATCACAGATCATTTAGAGGAGGCTGGGTTGCAGTAGTTTACCACAGATCATTTAGAGGAGGCTGGGTTGCAGTAGTTTATCACAGATCATTTAGAGGAGTCTGGGTTGCAGTAGTTTACCACAGATCATTTAGAGGAGGCTGGGTTGCAGTAGTTTATCACAGATCATTTAGAGGAGGCTGGGTTGCAGTAGTTTACCACAGATCATTTAGAGGAGGCTGGGTTGCAGTAGTTTATCACAGATCATTTAGAAGGAGGC
This sequence comes from Oncorhynchus tshawytscha, assembly GCF_018296145.1. NCBI lineage: Eukaryota > Metazoa > Chordata > Actinopteri > Salmoniformes > Salmonidae > Oncorhynchus > Oncorhynchus tshawytscha. The sequence continues at coordinate 1,282,478 of NC_056434.1, forward strand.
TGGGTTGCAGTAGTTTATCACAGATCATTTAGAGGAGGCTGGGTTGCAGTAGTTTACCACAGATCATTTAGAGGAGGCTGGGTTGCAGTAGTTTACCACAGATCATTTAGAGGAGGCTGGGTTGCAGTAGTTTATCACAGATCATTTAGAGGAGGCTGGGTTGCAGTAGTTTATCACAGATCATTTAGAGGAGGCTGGGTTGTAGTAGTTTACCACAGATCATTTAGAGGAGGCTGGGTTGTAGTAGTTTACCACAGATCATTTAGAAGGAGTCTGGGTTGTAGTAGTTTACCACAGATCATTTAGAAGGAGTCTGGGTTGTAGTAGTTTACCACAGATCATTTAGAGGAGGCTGGGTTGCAGTAGTTTACCACAGATCATTTAGAGGAGGCTGGGTTGTAGTAGTTTATCACAGATCATTTAGAGGAGGCTGGGTTGCAGTAGTTTACCACAGATCATTTAGAGGAGGCTGGGTTGCAGTAGTTTATCACAGATCATTTAGAGGAGGCTGGGTTGCAGTAGTTTATCACAGATCATTTAGAGGAGGCTGGGTTGCAGTAGTTTACCACAGATCATTTAGAGGAGGCTGGGTTGCAGTAGTTTATCACAGATCATTTAGAGGAGTCTGGGTTGCAGTAGTTTGCTACCACAGATCATTTAGAGGAGGCTGGGTTGCAGTAGTTTATCACAGATCATTTAGAGGAGGCTGGGTTGCAGTAGTTTACCACAGATCATTTAGAGGAGGCTGGGTTGCAGTAGTTTATCACAGATCATTTAGAAGGAGGCTGGGTTGCAGTAGTTTATCACAGATCATTTAGAGGAGGCTGGGTTGCAGTAGTTTACCACAGATCATTTAGAGGAGGCTGGGTTGCAGTAGTTTACCACAGATCATTTAGAGGAGGCTGGGTTGCAGTAGTTTACCACAGATCATTTAGAGGAGGCTGGGTTGCAGTAGTTTACCACAGATCATTTAGAGGAGGCTGGGTTGCAGTAGTTTATCACAGATCATTTAGAGGAGGCTGGGTTGCAGTAGTAGTTTATCACAGATCATTTAGAGGAGTCTGGGTTGCAGTAGTTTATCACAGATCATTTAGAGGAGGCTGGGTTGCAGTAGTTTGCCACAGATCATTTAGAGGAGTCTGGGTTGCAGTAGTTTATCACAGATCATTTAGAGGAGGCTGGGTTGCAGTAGTTTATCACAGATCATTTAGAGGAGGCTGGGTTGCAGTAGTTTATCACAGATCATTTAGAGGAGGCTGGGTTGCAGTAGTTTATCACAGATCATTTAGAGGAGGCTGGGTTGTAGTAGTTTATCACAGATCATTTAGAGGAGGCTGGGTTGCAGTAGTTTATCACAGATCATTTAGAGGAGGCTGGGTTGCAGTAGTTTATCACAGATCATTTAGAGGAGGCTGGGTTGCAGTAGTTTATCACAGATCATTTAGAGGAGGCTGGGTTGTAGTAGTTTATCACAGATCATTTAGAGGAGGCTGGGTTGCAGTAGTTTATCACAGATCATTTAGAGGAGGCTGGGTTGTAGTAGTTTATCACAGATCATTTAGAGGAGGCTGGGTTGTAGTAGTTTACCACAGATCATTTAGAGGAGGCTGGGTTGCAGTAGTTTATCACAGATCATTTAGAGGAGGCTGGGTTGTAGTAGTTTACCACAGATCATTTAGAGGAGGCTGGGTTGTAGTAGTTTATCACAGATCATTTAGAGGAGGCTGGGTTGTAGTAGTTTATCACTGATCAGTTAGAGGAGGCTGGGTTGCAGTAGTTTATCACAGATCATTTAGAGGAGGCTGGGTTGTAGTAGTTTACCACAGATCATTTAGAGGAGGCTGGGTTGTAGTAGTTTATCACAGATCATTTAGAGGAGGCTGGGTTGTAGTAGTTTATCACTGATCAGTTAGAGGAGGCTGGGTTGCAGTAGTTTATCACTGATCAGTTAGAGGAGGCTGGGTTGTAGTAGTTTATCACTGATCAGTTAGAGGAGGCTGGGTTGTAGTAGTTTATCACTGATCAGTTAGAGGAGGCTGGGTTGTAGTAGTTTACCACAGATCATTTAGAGGAGGCCGGGTTGTAGTAGTTTATCACAGATCATTTAGAGGAGGCTGGGTTGCAGTAGTTTACCACAGATCATTTAGAGGAGGCTGGGTTGCAGTAGTTTATCACAGATCATTTAGAGGAGGCTGGGTTGCAGTAGTTTACCACAGATCATTTAGAGGAGTCTGGGTTGCAGTAGTTTACCACAGATCATTTAGAGGAGGCTGGGTTGCAGTAGTTTATCACAGATCATTTAGAGGAGTCTGGGTTGCAGTAGTTTATCACAGATCATTTAGAGGAGGCTGGGTTGCAGTAGTTTATCACAGATCATTTAGAGGAGGCTGGGTTGCAGTAGTTTATCACAGATCATTTAGAGGAGGCTGGGTTGCAGTAGTTTATCACAGATCATTTAGAGGAGGCTGGGTTGTAGTAGTTTATCACAGATCATTTAGAGGAGGCTGGGTTGCAGTAGTTTATCACAGATCATTTAGAGGAGGCTGGGTTGCAGTAGTTTATCACAGATCATTTAGAGGAGGCTGGGTTGCAGTAGTTTATCACAGATCATTTAGAGGAGGCTGGGTTGTAGTAGTTTATCACAGATCATTTAGAGGAGGCTGGGTTGCAGTAGTTTATCACAGATCATTTAGAGGAGGCTGGGTTGTAGTAGTTTATCACAGATCATTTAGAGGAGGCTGGGTTGTAGTAGTTTACCACAGATCATTTAGAGGAGGCTGGGTTGCAGTAGTTTATCACAGATCATTTAGAGGAGGCTGGGTTGTAGTAGTTTACCACAGATCATTTAGAGGAGGCTGGGTTGTAGTAGTTTATCACAGATCATTTAGAGGAGGCTGGGTTGTAGTAGTTTATCACTGATCAGTTAGAGGAGGCTGGGTTGCAGTAGTTTATCACAGATCATTTAGAGGAGGCTGGGTTGTAGTAGTTTACCACAGATCATTTAGAGGAGGCTGGGTTGTAGTAGTTTATCACAGATCATTTAGAGGAGGCTGGGTTGTAGTAGTTTATCACTGATCAGTTAGAGGAGGCTGGGTTGCAGTAGTTTATCACTGATCAGTTAGAGGAGGCTGGGTTGTAGTAGTTTATCACTGATCAGTTAGAGGAGGCTGGGTTGTAGTAGTTTATCACAGATCATTTAGAGGAGGCTGGGTTGCAGTAGTTTATCACAGATCATTTAGAGGAGGCTGGGTTGTAGTAGTTTATCACAGATCATTTAGAGGAGGCTGGGTTGTAGTAGTTTACCACAGATCATTTAGAGGAGGCTGGGTTGCAGTAGTTTATCACAGATCATTTAGAGGAGGCTGGGTTGTAGTAGTTTACCACAGATCATTTAGAGGAGGCTGGGTTGTAGTAGTTTATCACAGATCATTTAGAGGAGGCTGGGTTGTAGTAGTTTATCACTGATCAGTTTAGAGGAGGCTGGGTTGCAGTAGTTTATCACAGATCATTTAGAGGAGGCTGGGTTGTAGTAGTTTACCACAGATCATTTAGAGGAGGCTGGGTTGTAGTAGTTTATCACAGATCATTTAGAGGAGGCTGGGTTGTAGTAGTTTATCACTGATCAGTTAGAGGAGGCTGGGTTGCAGTAGTTTATCACTGATCAGTTAGAGGAGGCTGGGTTGTAGTAGTTTATCACTGATCAGTTAGAGGAGGCTGGGTTGTAGTAGTTTATCACTGATCAGTTAGAGGAGGCTGGGTTGTAGTAGTTTATCACTGATCAGTTAGAGGAGGCTGGGTTGCAGTAGTTTATCACAGATCATTTAGAGGAGGCTGGGTTGTAGTAGTTTACCACAGATCATTTAGAGGAGGCTGGGTTGTAGTAGTTTACCACAGATCATTTAGAGGAGGCTGGGTTGTAGTAGTTTATCACAGATCATTTAGAGGAGGCTGGGTTGTAGTAGTTTACCACAGATCATTTAGAGGAGGCTGGGTTGCAGTAGTTTACCACAGATCATTTAGAGGAGGCTGGGTTGTAGTAGTTTATCACAGATCATTTAGAGGAGGCTGGGTTGCAGTAGTTTATCACAGATCATTTAGAAGGAGTCTGGGTTGCAGTAGTTTATCACAGATCATTTAGAAGGAGGCTGGGTTGCAGTAGTTTATCATAGATCATTTAGAGGAGGCTGGGTTGTAGTAGTTTATCACAGATCATTTAGAGGAGGCTGGGTTGTAGTAGTTTATCACAGATCATTTAGAGGAGGCTGGGTTGCAGTAGTTTACAACAGATCATTTAGAGGAGTCTGGGTTGCAGTAGTTTACCACAGATCATTTAGAGGAGTCTGGGTTGCAGTAGTTTACCACAGATCATTTAGAGGAGGCTGGGTTGCAGTAGTTTACCACAGATCATTTAGAGGAGGCTGGGTTGCAGTAGTTTACCACAGATCATTTAGAGGAGGCTGGGTTGCAGTAGTTTACCACAGATCATTTAGAAGGAGTCTGGGTTGCAGTAGTTTACCACAGATCATTTAGAAGGAGTCTGGGTTGCAGTAGTTTACCACAGATCATTTAGAAGGAGTCTGGGTTGCAGTAGTTTACCACAGATCATTTAGAGGAGGCTGGGTTGCAGTAGTTTACCACAGATCATTTAGAAGGAGTCTGGGTTGCAGTAGTTTACCACAGATCATTTAGAAGGAGGCTGGGTTGCAGTAGTTTATCACAGATCATTTAGAGGAGGCTGGGTTGCAGTAGTTTACCACAGATCATTTAGAAGGAGTCTGGGTTGCAGTAGTTTACCACAGATCATTTAGAAGGAGTCTGGGTTGCAGTAGTTTACCACAGATCATTTAGAAGGAGTCTGGGTTGCAGTAGTTTACCACAGATCATTTAGAAGGAGTCTGGGTTGCAGTAGTTTACCACAGATCATTTAGAAGGAGTCTGGGTTGCAGTAGTTTACCACAGATCATTTAGAGGAGGCTGGGTTGTAGTAGTTTATCACAGATCATTTAGAGGAGGCTGGGTTGCAGTAGTTTACCACAGATCATTTAGAAGGAGTCTGGGTTGTAGTAGTTTATCACAGATCATTTAGAGGAGGCTGGGTTGTAGTAGTTTATCACAGATCATTTAGAGGAGGCTGGGTTGCAGTAGTAGTTTATCACAGATCATTTAGAAGGAGTCTGGGTTGCAGTAGTTTATCACAGATCATTTAGAAGGAGGCTGGGTTGCAGTAGTTTATCACAGATCATTTAGAGGAGGCTGGGTTGCAGTAGTTTACCACAGATCATTTAGAAGGAGGCTGGGTTGCAGTAGTTTATCACAGATCATTTAGAGGAGGCTGGGTTGTAGTAGTTTATCACAGATCATTTAGAGGAGGCTGGGTTGCAGTAGTTTACCACAGATCATTTAGAAGGAGTCTGGGTTGTAGTAGTTTATCACAGATCATTTAGAGGAGGCTGGGTTGTAGTAGTTTATCACAGATCATTTAGAGGAGGCTGGGTTGCAGTAGTTTATCACAGATCATTTAGAAGGAGTCTGGGTTGCAGTAGTTTATCACAGATCATTTAGAAGGAGGCTGGGTTGCAGTAGTTTATCACAGATCATTTAGAGGAGGCTGGGTTGCAGTAGTTTACCACAGATCATTTAGAGGAGGCTGGGTTGCAGTAGTTTATCACAGATCATTTAGAAGGAGGCTGGGTTGCAGTAGTTTATCACAGATCATTTAGAGGAGGCTGGGTTGCAGTAGTTTACCACAGATCATTTAGAAGGAGGCTGGGTTGCAGTAGTTTACCACAGATCATTTAGAAGGAGTCTGGGTTGCAGTAGTTTATCACAGATCATTTAGAGGAGGCCGGGTTGCAGTAGTTTACCACAGATCATTTAGAGGAGGCTGGGTTGCAGTAGTTTATCACAGATCATTTAGAAGGAGTCTGGGTTGCAGTAGTTTATCACAGATCATTTAGAGGAGGCTGGGTTGCAGTAGTTTATCACAGATCATTTAGAGGAGGCTGGGTTGCAGTAGTTTACCACAAATCATTTAGAGGAGGCTGGGTTGCAGTAGTTTGCCACAGATCATTTAGAGGAGGCTGGGTTGCAGTAGTTTTATCACAGATCATTTAGAGGAGGCTGGGTTGCAGTAGTTTATCACAGATCATTTAGAAGGAGTCTGGGTTGCAGTAGTTTATCACAGATCATTTAGAAGGAGGCTGGGTTGCAGTAGTTTATCACAGATCATTTAGAGGAGGCTGGGTTGCAGTAGTTTACCACAGATCATTTAGAAGGAGGCTGGGTTGCAGTAGTTTATCACAGATCATTTAGAAGGAGTCTGGGTTGCAGTAGTTTATCACAGATCATTTAGAGGAGGCTGGGTTGTAGTAGTTTATCACAGATCATTTAGAGGAGGCTGGGTTGCAGTAGTTTACCACAGATCATTTAGAAGGAGTCTGGGTTGTAGTAGTTTATCACAGATCATTTAGAGGAGGCTGGGTTGTAGTAGTTTATCACAGATCATTTAGAGGAGGCTGGGTTGCAGTAGTTTATCACAGATCATTTAGAAGGAGTCTGGGTTGCAGTAGTTTATCACAGATCATTTAGAAGGAGGCTGGGTTGCAGTAGTTTATCACAGATCATTTAGAGGAGGCTGGGTTGCAGTAGTTTACCACAGATCATTTAGAGGAGGCTGGGTTGCAGTAGTTTATCACAGATCATTTAGAAGGAGGCTGGGTTGCAGTAGTTTATCACAGATCATTTAGAGGAGGCTGGGTTGCAGTAGTTTACCACAGATCATTTAGAAGGAGGCTGGGTTGCAGTAGTTTACCACAGATCATTTAGAAGGAGTCTGGGTTGCAGTAGTTTATCACAGATCATTTAGAGGAGGCCGGGTTGCAGTAGTTTACCACAGATCATTTAGAGGAGGCTGGGTTGCAGTAGTTTATCACAGATCATTTAGAAGGAGTCTGGGTTGCAGTAGTTTATCACAGATCATTTAGAGGAGGCTGGGTTGCAGTAGTTTATCACAGATCATTTAGAGGAGGCTGGGTTGCAGTAGTTTACCACAAATCATTTAGAGGAGGCTGGGTTGCAGTAGTTTGCCACAGATCATTTAGAGGAGGCTGGGTTGCAGTAGTAGTTTATCACAGATCATTTAGAGGAGGCCGGGTTGCAGTAGTTTATCACAGATCATTTAGAGGAGGCTGGGTTGCAGTAGTTTACCACAGATCATTTAGAGGAGGCTGGGTTGCAGTAGTTTATCACAGATCATTTAGAGGAGGCTGGGTTGCAGTAGTTTACCACAGATCATTTAGAGGAGGCTGGGTTGCAGTAGTTTACCACAGATCATTTAGAGGAGGCTGGGTTGCAGTAGTTTACCACAGATCATTTAGAGGAGGCTGGTTGCAGTTGTTTATCACTGATCATTTAGAGGAGGCTGGGTTGCAGTAGTTTATCACATATCATTTAGAGGAGGCTGGGTTGCAGTAGTTTACCACAGATCATTTAGAGGAGGCTGGGTTGCAGTAGTTTACCACAGATCATTTAGAGGAGGCTGGGTTGCAGTAGTGTACCACAGATCATTTAGAGGAGGCTGGGTTGCAGTAGTTTATCATAGATCATTTAGAGGAGGCTGGGTTGCAGTAGTAGTTTATCGTAGATCATTTAGAGGAGGCTGGGTTGCAGTAGTAGTTTATCACAGATCATTTAGAGGAGGCTGGGTTGCAGTAGTTTATCACGGATCATTTAGAGGAGGCTGGGTTGCAGTAGTTTACCAGACATCATTTAGAGGAGGCTTGGTTGCAGTAGTAGTTTATCATAGATCCTAACCTTCATCTAATGGGCAGATCGTCCTTAATGGAGACTTTAACCTTCATCTAATGGGAAGATCATCCTTAATGGAGATTTTAACCTTCATCTAATGGGCAGATCGTCCTTAATGGAGATTTTAACCTTCATCTAAGGGGCAGATCGTCCTTAATGGAGATTTTAACCTTCATCTAATGGGCAGATCATCCTTAATGGAGATTTTAACCTTCATCTAATGGGCAGATCGTCCTTAATGGAGACGTTAACCTGTAACAGCAGCTAGAGTAATCCTTAGAATCTGGAAGGGTCACTCCTACTCTGAAACAGTGGACAGAATCACTGTTGGAGGTGGCATCTTATGAACAAATGCTTGCTAGGATCACTGGTCGCACTTCCGGCGCCGACAGAGATGGCCACCTCGCTTCGCGTTCCTAGGAAACTATGCAGTTTTTTGTTTTTTTTACGTGATATTTCTTACATTAGTACCCCAGGTCATCTTAGGTTTTATTACATACAGTCGAGAAGAACTACTGAATATAAGATCAGCGTCAACTCACCATCAGTACGACCAAAAATATGTTTTTCGCGACGCGGATCCTGTGTTCTACCTTACAAACAGGACAATGGAGTGGATTCCATGCAGCGACCCAAAAAAACGACTCCGAAAAATAGGGAAACGAGGCGGTCTTCTGGTCAGACTCCGGAGACGGGCACACCGTGCACCACTCCCTAGCATTCTTCTTGCCAATGTCCAGTCTCTTGACAACAAGGTTGATGAAATCCGAGCAAGGGTAGCATTCCAGAGGGACATCAGAGACTGTAACGTTCTCTGGTTCACGGAAACATGGCTCACTGGAGAGACGCTATCCGAGGCGGTGCAGCCAGCGGGTTTCTCCACGCATAGCGCCGACAGAAACAAACATCTTTCTGGTAAGAAGAGGGGCGGGGGCGTATGCCTTATGACTAACGTGACATGGTGTGATGAAAGAAACATACAGGAACTCAAATCCTTCTGTTCACCTGATTTAGAATTCCTCACAATCAAATGTAGACCGCATTATCTACCAAGAGAATTCTCTTCGATTATAATCACAGCCGTATATATCCCCCCCCCCAAGCAGACACATCGATGGCTCTGAACGAACTTTATTTAACTCTCTGCAAACTGGAAACGATTTATCCGGAGGCTGCATTCATTGTAGCTGGGGATTTTAACAAGGCTAATCTGAAAACAAGACTCCGTAAATTTTATCAGCATATCGATTGCGCAACCAGGGGTGGAAAGACCTTGGATCATTGTTACTCTAACTTCCGCGACGCATATAAGGCCCTGCCCTGCCCCCCTTTCGGAAAAGCTGACCACGACTCCATTTTGTTGATCCCTGCCTACAGACAGAAACTAAAACAAGAGGCTCCCACGCTGAGGTCTGTCCAACGCTGGTCCGACCAAGCTGACTCCACACTCCAAGACTGCTTCCATCACGTGGACTGGGACATGTTTCGTATTGCGTCAGATAACAATATTGACGAATACGCTGATTCGGTGTGCGAGTTCATTAGAACGTGCGTTGAAGATGTCGTTCCCATAGCAACGATTAAAACATTCCCTAACCAGAAACCGTGGATTGATGGCAGCATTCGTGTGAAACTGAAAGCGCGAACCACTGCTTTTAATCAGGGCAAGGTGTCTGGTAACATGACTGAATACAAACAGTGCAGCTATTCCCTCCGCAAGGCTATCAAACAAGCTAAGCGTCAGTACAGAGACAAAGTAGAATCTCAATTCAACGGCTCAGACACAAGAGGCATGTGGCAGGGTCTACAGTCAATCACGGACTACAGGAAGAAATCCAGCCCAGTCACGGACCAGGATGTCTTGCTCCCAGGCAGACTAAATAACTTTTTGCCCGCTTTGAGGACAATACAGTGCCACTGACACGGCCTGCAATGAAAACATGCGGTCTCTCCTTCACTGCAGCCGAGGTGAGTAAGACATTTAAACGTGTTAACCCCCGCAAGGCTGCAGGCCCGGACGGCATCCCCAGCCGTGCCCTCAGAGCATGCGCAGACCAGCTGGCCGGTGTGTTTACGGACATATTCAATCAATCCCTATACCAGTCTGCTGTTCCCACATGCTTCAAGAGGGCCACCATTGTTCCTGTTCCCAAGAAAGCTAAGGTAACTGAGCTACACGACTACCGCCCCGTAGCACTCACATCCGTCATCATGAAGTGCTTTGAGAGACTAGTCAAGGACCATATCACCTCCACCCTACCTGACACCCTAGACCCACTCCAATTTGCTTACCGCCCAAATAGGTCCACAGACGATGCAATCTCAACCACACTGCACACTGCCCTAACCCATCTGGACAAGAGGAATACCTATGTGAGAATGCTGTTCATCGACTACAGCTCGGCATTCAACACCATAGTACCCTCCAAGCTCGTCATCAAGCTCGAGACCCTGGGTCTCGACCCCGCCCTGTGCAACTGGGTACTGGACTTCCTGACGGGCCGCCCCCAGGTGGTGAGGGTAGGCAACAACATCTCCTCCCCGCTGATCCTCAACACTGGGGCCCCACAAGGGTGCGTTCTGAGCCCTCTCCTGTACTCCCTGTTCACCCACGACTGCGTGGCCACGCACGCCTCCAACTCAATCATCAAGTTTGCGGACGACACAACAGTGGTAGGCTTGATTACCAACAACGACGAGACGGCCTACAGGGAGGAGGTGAGGGTGAGCAAGTTTTAAGTTCCTCGGCATACACATCACAGACAAACTGAATTGGTCCACTCACACAGACAGCATCGTGAAGAAGGCGCAGCCTCAGGAGGCTGAAGAAATTAGGCTTGTCACCAAAAGCACTCACAAACTTCTACAGATGCACAATCGAGAGCATCCTGGCGGGCTGTATCACCGCCTGGTACGGCAACTGCTCCGCCCGATGTTTGACCTCTGTCATTGCCAACAAAGGGTATATAACAAAGTTTTGAGATAAACTTTTGTTATTGACCAAATACTTATTTTCCACCATAATTTGCAAATAAATTAATTTAAAATCCTACAATGTGATTTTCTGGATTTTTTTCTTCTCATTTTGTCTGTCATAGTTGAAGTGTACCTATGATGAAAATTACAGGCCTCTCTCATCTTTTTAAGTGGGAGAACTTGCACAATTGGTGGCTGACTAAATACTTTTTTGCCCCACTGTATGTGTGCTATGTTGGAGGATATGTCCATTTCTTTGTTTGTTTGTGGAATAAAATGGACTATTGTCCACTGAGGGGAGGACGGCTCATAGTAATGGCTGGAATGGAGTGAATGGCATGGCATGTAACACATGGAAACCATGTGTTTGATGTATTTGGTACCATTCCACCTATTTCACTCAAGCTATTACCACAAACCCGTCTTACCCAATTCAGGTGTTACCAACCTCCTGTGCTGTATCAAATAGAATTGGTTTGACTTGATTATGTACACTTGGGGAAATAGACATTAAGGAGACTGGACATTTACAGAATGTTTTGATAGAAATGTATAGATCCCATATGGAACAGTGTGTGCTATTCATTCTATGATTTTTTGTTGTTGTTGTATTTTACTGCCTTTTTCTCCCCAATTATGATCTTGTCTCATCGCTGCAACTCCCCAACGGGCTCAGGAGGCAAGGTTGTGGTGTACTGATCATGCTGTTTAATCAGCTTCTTGATATGCCACACCTGTCAGGTGGATGGATTATTCTTTTGGAGAGATTGGAAACTGAAATTGGTCTACACGGACAAGTTCTGGCCTGGTTTAGATCTTATCAAGGTTCCGTTTTAGGACCACTATTGTTTTCACTATATATTTTACCTCTTGGGGATGTCATTCGAAAACATAATGTTAACTTTCACTGCTATGCGGATGACACACAGCTGTACATTTCAATGAAACATGGTGAAGCCCCAAAATTGCCCTCGCTAGAAGCCTGTGTTTCAGACATAAGGAAGTGGATGGCTGCAAACTTTTAAACTTTTAAACTCGGACAAAACAGAGATGCATGTTCTAGGTCCCAAGAAACAAAGAGATCTTCTGTTGAATCTGACCATTCATCTTGATGGTTGTAGAGTCGTCTCAAATAAAACTGTGAAGGACCTCGGCGTTACTCTGGACCCTGATCTCTCTTTTGACGAACATATAAAGATTGTTTCAAGGACAACTTTTTTCCATCTACGTAACATTGCAAAAATCAGGAACTTTCTGTCCAAAAATGATGCATAAAAATTAATCAATGCTTTTGTCACTTCTAGGTTAGACTACTGCAATGCTCTACTTTCCGGCTACCTGGATGAAACACTAAATAAACTTCAGTCAGTGCTAAATACGGCTGCTAGAATCCTGACTAGAACCAAAACATTTGATCATATTACTCCAGTGCTAGCCTCTCTACACTGGCTTCCTGTTAAGGCAAGGGCTGATTTCAAGGTTTTACTGCTGAACTACAAAGCAACCTATCTTTCCAATTTGGTCCTGCCGTACATACCTACACCTACTCTATGGTCACAAGACGCAGGCCTCCTAATTGTCCCTAGAATTTCTAAGCAAACAGCTGGAGGCAGGGCTTTCTCCTATAGAGCTCCATTTTTATGGAATGGTCTGCCTACCCATGTGAGAGACGCAGACTTGGTCTCAACCTTTAAGTCTTTACTGAAGACTCATCTCTTCAGTGGGTCATATGATTGAGTGTAGTCTGGCCCAGGTGTGTGAAGGTGAACGGAAAAACTCTGGAGCAAAAAACCACCATTGCTGTCTCTGTCTGGCCGGTTCCCCTCTCTCCACTGGGATTCTCTGCCTCTAACCCTATTACAGGGGCTGAGTCACTGGCTTACTGGTGCTCTTTCATGCCGTCCCTAGGAGGGGTGCGTCACTTGAGTGGGTTGAGTCACTGACGTGATCTTCCTGTCTGGGTTGGCACCCCCCCTTGGGTTGTGCCGTGGCGAAGATCTTTGTGGGCTATTCTCGGCCTTGTCTCAGGATGGTAAGTTGGTGGTTGAAGATATCCCTCTAGTGGTGTGGGGGCTGTGCTTTGGCAAAGTGGGTGGGGTTATATCCTTCCTGTTTGGCCCTGTCCGGGGGTTTCATCGGATGTGGCCACAGTGTCCCCCTGTCGGAGGGCTTGGGTCAGTTTGTTATATCTGGAGTACTTCTCCTGTCTTATCCGGTGTCCTGTGTGAATTTAAGTATGCTCTCTCTAATTCTCTCTTTCTCTCTTTCTCTATTTTCTTTCTTTCTTTCTCTCTCTCGGAGGACCTGAGCCCTAGGACCATGCCTCAGGACTACCTGGCATGAAGACTCCTTGCTGTCCCCAGTCCACCTGGCCGTGCTGCTGCTCCAGTTTCAACTGTTCTGCCTGCGGCTATGGAACCCTGACCTGTTCACTGGATGTGCTACCTGTCCCAGACCTGCTGTTTTCAACTCTCTAGAGACAGCAGGAGCGGTAGAGATACTCTCAATGATCAGCTATGAAAAGACAACTGACATTTACTCCTGAGGTGCTGATTTGCTGCACCTTTGACAACTAATGCCACCCGGCACAGCCAGAAGAGGACTGGCCACCCCTCATAGCCTGGTTCCTCTCTAGGTTTCTTCCTAGGTTCTGGTCTTTCTAGGGAATTTTTCCTAGCCACCGTGCTTCAACACCTGCATTGCTTGCTGTTTGGGGTTTTAGGCTGGGTTTCTGTACAGCACTTTGCGATAGGATGATGTTGTACACTGCCCATACAAACTCTGAGCCAGGATTAAAATCAACTCATAAAGGTTTATCTCAGCTGCTCGACAGTTTGAGGTACAGCAAAGGAAAGATAGTGTTGATGCTCATGGACAATGTTGCAAATGATGGAGAATAACTAACCAATCACAATGAGGCATCAGCAGCTTTGAACTCTATAGATTCAGACGGTGAATGTGACCGGACATCTTAAAACGTTTGATAGAATTTCTACATGATCACATGATCACGCGTTCTTTTAATTATCGCCTGATATGTATTCATAACCTTTTTTAACCATTTCTGATGGTTGTTCAAAAGCAGAATTTAAACAATATTACTGTTATATCAACACACTCGTAACTCCCATTTAACAACTATATTGTCACTTGTGCTCCTTCTCTGGCCTCTAGGTCACCAGGCTGCTCGTTATGGCGCACACCTGTCACCATCGTTACGCTCACCTGTGCGTCATCAGACTCACCTGGATTCCATCACTTCCCTGATTACCTCCCCTATATAAACTTAGCAACAAAAAAAAACATGCCTTTTTCAGGACCCTGTCTATCAAGATAATTCATAAAAATCCAAATAACTTCACAGATCTTCATTGTAAAGGGTTTAAACACTGTTTCCCATGCTTGTTCAATGAACCATAAACAATTAATGAACATGCACCTGTGGAACGGTTATAAACACACTAACATCTTACAGACGGTAGGCAATTAAGGTCACAGTTATTAAAACTTAGGACACTAAAGAGGCCTTTCTACTGACTCTGAAAAACACCAAAATAAAGATGCCCAAGATCCCTGCTCATCTGCGTGAACGTGCCTTATGCATGCTGCAAGGAGGCATGAGGACTGCAGATGTGGCCAGGGCAATACATCGCAATGTCCGTACTGTGAGACGCCTAAGACAGCGCTACAGGGAGACAGGATGGACAGCTGATCTTCCTCGCAGTGGCAGACCACGTGTAACAACACCTGCACAGGATCAGTACATCCGAACATGACACCTGCGGGACAGGTACAGGATGGCACCAACAACTGCCTGAGTTACACCAGGAACGCACAATCCCTCCATCAGTGGTGACTGTCTGCAATAGTCTGAGAGAGGCTGGACTGAGGGCTTGTAGGTCCTCACCATACATCACCAGCAACAACATCGCCTATGGGCACAAACCCACTGTCGCTGGACCAGACAGGACTGGCAAAAAGTGCTCTTTACTGACGAGTCACAGTTTTGTCTCACCAGGGATGGTCGGATTCGCGTTTATCTTAAAACGTGGTGTGCACGTTACTGTACTTATACGTGGGATATTGTTTTTCAACAGGAGCCGTTCCAAAATAGCTGAAGTGCGTCTTTAATCATTCCCTAAGCACATTTCTTATGCATAACATAGTTGGTCAGAAGAACGATCAGAATTATCAGTGGGATCAGTGACCCTGCAGGACACCTGGAGATTCTCTGTCCAGCAGGCAGGAAGAACTGCTTGTGTGTTGGTGTGTGTGTGTCTACGTGTGTCTACGTGTGTGTTTTACATACCTTCACCCTGCCTGAATCCAATTTGCGTGGTCACCTGGGAGAGGCTGAGCTTGTTGTGTTTCAGTTCATTACTTTTCAACCACAGCTGAGGAGATCATGGTTTACACTTCCTCCTCCATATTTCCAGACCATTACACAGCCACCGGGCTATGCAATGACCCTGCTTGTATGGACAGAGGAGGGGGAGAGAGAGATGACAGGGGAGGAAAAGAAAGGAGGGAGTGAGAATGGAGGGTGGAGGAGGGAGAGAGGGAACAGTTGAAGTCGGAAGTTTACATACACCTTGGCCAAATACATTGAAGCTCAGTTTCACAATTCCCGACATTTAATCCCAGTAAAAATTCCCTGTCTTAGGTCAGTTAGGATCACCACTTTATTTTAAGAATGTGAAATGTCAGAATAATAGTAGAGAGAATGATTTATTTCAGCTTTCATTTCCTTCATCACATTCCCAGTGGGTCAGAAGTTTACATACAATCAATTAGTATTAGCATTTCCTTCAAATGGTTTAACTTGGGTCAAACGTTTCGGGTAGCCTTCCACAAGCTTCCCACAATAAATTGGGTGAATTTTGGCCCATTCCTCCTGACAGAGCTGGTGTAACTGAGTCAGGTTTGTAGGCCTCCTTGCTCACACACACTTTTTCAGGGGTTTGTGATGGCCACTCCAATAACTTGACTTTGTTGTCCTTAAGGCATTTTGCCCCAACTTTGGAAGTATGCTTGGGGTCACTGTCCATGTGGAAGACACATTTGCGACCAAGCTTTAACTTCCTGACTGATGTCTTGAGATGTTGCTTCAATATATCCACATAATTTTCCTTCTCCTGATGCCATCTATTTGGTGAAGTGCACCAGTCCCTTCTGCAGCAAAGCACCCCACAACATTTTCGCATCAAAGTACGTTCATCTCTAGGAGACAGAACGCGTCTCCTTCCTGAGAGGTATGATGGCTGTGTGGTCCCATGGTGTTTATACTTGCGTATTATTGTTTGTACAGATGAACGTGGTCCCTTCAGGCGTTTGGAAATTGCTCCCAAGGATGAACCAGACTAGTGGCGGTTTACAATATTTTTTTCTGAGGTCTTGGCTGATTTCTTTTGATATTCCCATGATGTCAAGAAAAGAGGCACTGAATTTGAAGGTAGGCCTTGAAATACATCCACAGCTACACCTCCAATTGACTCAAATAATGTCAAATATCAGAAGCTTCTAAAGCCATGATATCATTTTCTGGAATTTTCCAAGCTGTTTAAAGGCACAGTCACCTTAGTGTATGTAAACTTCTGACCCACTGGAATTGTGATACAGTAAGTTATAAGTGAAAAAATCTGTCTGTAAACAATTGTTGGAAAAATTACTTGTGTCATGGCACAAAGCAGATGTCCTAACCGACTTGACAAAACTATAGTTTGTTAATTAACAAGAAATTTGTGGAGTGGTTGAAAAACAAGTTTTAATGGCTCCAACCCAAGTGTATGTAAACTTCCCAATTCAACTGAATCTCTCTCTCTCTCTCTCTCTCTCTCTCTCTCTCTCTCTCTATATATATATATATAATAAACGTTACAGTATCTCTCTATATTTATATATATATAATAAACGTTACAGTATATTCTCTAACCCCCTTTTCTCTCTGTATATTCTCTAACCCCTTTTCTCTCTCTATAAATAACGTTACAGTATATTCTCTAATCCCCCTCTCCCCTTTTCTCTCTCTATATAAAACGTTACAGTATATTCTCTAACCTCCTTTTCTCTCTGTATAAATAACGTTACAGTATATTCTCTAACCCCCTTTTCTCTCTGTATAAATAACGTTACAGTATATTCTCTAATCCCCTTTTCTCTCTGTATATATAACGTTACAGTATATTCTCTAATCCCCCTCTCCCCCTTTTCTCTCTCTATATAAAACGTTACAGTGTATTCTCTAATCCCCTTTTCTCTCTCTATATATATAACATTACGGTATATTCTCTAACCCCCTTTTCTCTCTCTATATATATAACATTACGGTATATTCTCTAATCCCCTTTTCTCTCTCTATATATATAACATTACGGTATATTCTCTAACCCCCTTTTCTCTCTCTATATAACGTTACAGTATATTCTCTAAACCCTTTTCTCTCTGTATATATAACGTTACAGTATATTCTCTAATCCCCTTTTCTCTCTCTATATAACGTTACAGTATATTCTCTAACCCCCTTTTCTCTCTGTATATATAACGTTACAGTATATTCTCTAATCCCCCTCTCCCCCTTTTCTCTCTCTATAAAAACGTTACAGTGTATTCTCTAATCCCCCTTTCTCTCTATATATATAACATTACGGTATATTCTCTAACCCCCTTTTCTCTCTCTATATAACGTTACAGTATATTCTCTAACTGTCACGACTTCCGCCGAAGTTGGCTCTCCTGCCTGTTCGGGCGGTGCTCGGCGGTCGTCGTCACCGTCCTACTAGCCACTACCGATCCCTTTTCCGTTTGTCTGTTGGTTTTGTCTTATTAGTTTCACCTGTGTGTATTTTAGTTTAATTAACGTCCTTATATGTAGTAGGTTGTCCCGCCCTTGTTTTGTGCGGGATTGTTTTTGTATTCATGTCATCTGGTGTAGTACTTGTGTTTTATTCTCCGGTCTATTTTTGATCCTGTGTTGGATTATTCACCCTGTGTGTTGGGTTGACCGTGTTTTTTGTGCGCCGGAGAATAAACTGTCGAATCACTGAAACCTGCTCTCTGCGCCTGATTCCACCCACCTTGATAAAACGTGACACTAACCCCCTTTTCTCTATATATATACTGTTTAACGTTACAGTATATTCTCTAATCCCCCTCTCCCCCTTTTCTCTCTCTATATATAACGTTACAGTATATTCTCTAACCCCCTCCTCTCTATATATAACGTTACGGTATATCCTCTAATCCTCCTCTCACCCTTCACTATCTCTCCCTCCTCCACCCTCCATTCTCACTCACTCCTTTCTTTTCCTCCCCTGTCATCTCTCTCTCCCCCTCCTCTGTCCATACAAGCAGGGTGCATAGCCCGGTGGCTGTGTAATGGTCTGGAAATATGGAGGAGGAAGTGTAAACCATGATCTCCTCAGCTGTGGTTGAAAAGTAATGGACTGAAACACAACAAGCTCAGCCTCTACGCAAATTGGCTTCAGGCAGGGTGAAGGTATGTAAAACACACACGTAGACACACACACACCAACACACAAGCAGTTCTTCCTGCCTGCTGGACAGAGAATCTCCAGGTGTCCTGCAGGGTCACTGATCCCACTGATAATTCTGATCGTTCTTCTGACCAACTATGTTATGCAGCTGTAGAACCTTTTGAGGATCTGAGGACCAATGCCAAATCTTTTCATTCTCCTGAGGGGGAATAGGTTATGTCTTGCCCTCTTCACGACTGTCTTGGTGTGTTTGGACCACGATAGTTCGTTGGTGATGTGGACACCAAGGAACTTGAAACTCTCTACCCATTACCCCGTCAATAGTAATGGGGGCCTGTTCAGCCCTCCTTTTCCTGTAGTCCACGATCAGCTCCTTTGTCTTGCTCACATTGAGGGAGAGGTTGTTGTCCTGGCACCACACTGCCAGGTCTCTGACCTCCTCCCTATAAGCTGTCTCATCGTTGTCGGTGATCAGGCCTACCACTGTTGTGTCGTCAGTAAACTTAATGACGGTGTTGGAGTCGTGTTTGGCCACGCAGTCATGGGTGAACAGGAAGTACAGGAGGGGACTAAGCACACACCCCTAAGGGGCCCCCATGTTGACAATCAGCATGGCGGATGTGTTGTTACCTATCCTTACCACCTGGGGGCAGCCAGAAGATAAAAGCACTTGAGAAACAGGTGCGCGAAATGGCGGAGCACATTGATGACTTGGATAATCGAGGACACAGATGCAATATTCGTGTTGTGGGACTCCCGGAAAATTCAAATGGACACTAAGGCTGGTCGTGTGAAGCTGGACAGAACCCATCGCTCTCAAGCACCAATACCCGGTCCCAATCACGGTGGTTATAAAGTTCCACAACTTCACCGACAAGCAGCGTGTCATGGACGCGGCTAGAAACATCGGCTCTGATGGTAGTCAACGTAAAAGTCCAAAGGTCTCATTCTTCAATGATTATTCCACTGCGGTTGTACGAAGACGCAAAGCGTTTGATGAGGCGAAGGCTCGACTCAGGAGAATGAAGATGGACTATGCACTGTTGTACCCGGCCACATTGAAGATTATGGTCAACCGATCGCCAAAAAGCTCTACACACCTGAAGAGGCTGCTGCGTTTACTGACTCTCTCGGGTAAATAACTTTAAGCTGCACCTCCACAGCATTGAATAACTTTGTTTATTTTTGGTTGAATCTGATCATGAAACAGTGGTGTGAGTCCTCACGTACTCCGGCTCAGTAATATTCGTATCTTTATTATTTTTCTTGCTAAAGTAATAGCCGCTATAGCTCAGGCTGAGATATGTGTGAATCCATATTGGTGCCCAGGCTTGGTTTTAGGTGGAAGAGCCTCAATCTTCTTCTATTGATTTTCTTTTCTATACATATAAAGGATGAGGCTATTGAGCGGCAATGCGGACTTAAGTGTCTACATTGGAGAGTTGAAATCCCTGCATGTTAGCTAGTGGGAAAACCCCCTTTTGGATCTTTACATGTTTAATTTTTGGGTTTAGTATAGTTCGAGTTCAGGCTTCATGTCGTTTGTTTATGCTCGGTGAGATAGAGGAGAGTTCAACACATGGAAAAAGGTACCACCCCACTTTTACAGTAGGATCCAGTCGGGATATTGAATGGTCAAGACACAATGGCAGGTAACAGACTGTGTGTATGTACATGGAACATTAGAGGGAGCCATAACCCCATTAAAAGGAAGAAGGTACTGTCTTTTTTGAAAAAAGAAAATATTGATCTTGCCCTGTTGCAAGAAACTCATTTGGATGATAAGGAGCACCTGAAATTACAACAAGGGGGGGTTTGGTCAAGTGTTTTTCTCATCATTTACATCCAGAAGTAGAGATGTAGCAATTCTGGTGAAAAATAACTTACCACTTAAGGTCTTGAATTGTGTGAAAGATACATTTGGTCGCTTTGTTATAATTCATGGTACTTTACAAGGGCAGAACATTTCCATAATGAATATTTACTTCCCCCCTGCTCACCCCCCTGATTTCCTCACTAAGGTATTTCTAGACTTTTCAGAATTAAACTCAGACACTGCAGTGGTTGGAGGAGATTTTAACTGCTTGTTGAACCCCCTTATTGATAGGTTTCCCAGTGGTATAGCTTCACTCTCTCCTCAAGCTAAGTCACTTAAAGCTATTTGTGATGATCTGGGGTATGCGGATGTCTGGAGAGCTTTTCATCCCTCCAACAGAGAGTTCACTTTTTTCTCTGCACCTCATGGATGTCAGACTAGAATAGATTACTTTCTTATGCCCAGGACGTCTTTGCAGTCTGTTTTATCCGCTAGGATTGGAAGCATAGTCATATGTTTACCCTCCACTACACACTGACCCTTAGTGTTTACCCTCCACTACACTACTGGCCCTTAGTATTTACCCTCCACTACACTACGGGCCCTTAGTGTTTACCCTCCACTACACCACTGACCCTTAGTGTTTGTCCTCCACTACACCACTGGCCCTTAGTGTTTGCCCTCCACTACACTACTGGCCCTTAGTGTTTGCCCTCCACTACACTAAACACAAAGGGCCAGTGGTGTAGTGGAGGACAAACACTAAGGGCCAGTGGTGTAGTGGAGGACAAACACTAAGGGCCAGTAGTGTAGTGGAGGGCAAACACTAAGGGCCAGTGGTGTAGTGGAGGACAAACACTAAGGGTCAGTGGTGTAGTGGAGGGTAAACACTAAGGGCCCATAGTGTAGTGGAGGGTAAATACTAAGGGCCAGTAGTGTAGTGGAGGGTAAACACTAAGGGTCAGTGTGTAGTGGAGGGTAAACACTAAGGGCCAGTGGTGTAGTGGAGGGTAAACACTAAGGGCCAGTAGTGTAGTGGAGGGTAAACACTAAGGGCCAGTGGTGTAGTGGAGGGTAAACACTAAGGGCCAGTGGTGTAGTGGAGGGTAAACACTAAGGGCCAGTAGTGTAGTGGAGGGTAAACACTAAGGGCCAGTAGTGGAGGGTAAACACTAAGGGTCAGTGGTGTAGTGGAGGGCAAACACTAAGGGCCAGTGGTGTAGTGGAGGGTAAACACTAAGGGCCAGTAGTGTAGTGGAGGGTAAACACCAAGGGTCAGTAGTGTAGTGGTGTAGTGGAGGGTAAACACTAAGGGCCAGTAGTGTAGTGGAGGGTAAACACTAAGGGTCAGTAGTGTAGTGGAGGGTAAACACAAAGGGCCAGTAGTGTAGTGGAGGGTAAACACTAAGGGCCAGTGGTGTAGTGGAGGGTAAACACTAAGGGTCAGTGGTGTAGTGGAGGGTAAACACTAAGGGCCAGTAGTGTAGTGGAGGGTAAACACTAAGGGTCAGTGGTGTAGTGGAGGGTAAACACTAAGGGTCAGTGGTGTAGTGGAAGGTAAACACTAAGGGCCAGTAGTGTAGTGGAGGGTAAACACTAAGGGTCAGTGGTGTAGTGGAGGGTAAACACTAAGGGCCAGTAGTGTAGTGGAGGGTAAACACTAAGGGCCAGTAGTGTAGTGGAGGGTAAACACCAAGGGTCAGTAGTGTAGTGGTGTAGTGGGGGTAAACACTAAGGGCCAGTGGTGTAGTGGATGGTAAACACTAAGGGCCAGTGGTGTAGTGGAGGGTAAACACTAAGGGCCAGTAGTGTAGTGGAGGGTAAACACTAAGGGCCAGTAGTGTAGTGGAGGGTAAACACTAAGGGCCAGTAGTGTAGTGGAGGGTAAACACTAAGGGCCAGTGGTGTAGTGGTGGGGTAAACACTAAGGGCCAGTAGTGGAGGGTAAACACTAAGGGTCAGTGGTGTAGTGGAGGGTAAACACTAAGGGCCAGTGGTGTAGTGGAGGGTAAACACTAAGGGCCAGTAGTGTAGTGGTGTAGTGGAGGGTAAACACTAAGGGCCAGTAGTGTAGTGGTGTAGTGGAGGGTAAACACTAAGGGCCAGTAGTGTAGTGGAGGGTAAACACTAAGGGTCAGTGGTGTAGTGGAGGGTAAACACAAAGGGCCAGTAGTGTAGTGGAGGGTAAACACTAAGGGCCAGTAGTGTAGTGGAGGGTAAACACTAAGGGCCAGTAGTGTAGTGGAGGGTAAACACTAAGGGCCAGTGGTGTAGTGGTATAGTGGAGGGTAAACACTAAGTGCCAGTGGTGTAGTGGTGTAGTGGAGGGTAAACACCAAGGGCCAGTGGTGTAGTGGTGGGGTAAACACAAAGGGCCAGTGGTGTAGTGGTGGGGTAAACACAAAGGGCCAGTGGTGTAGTGGAGGGCAAACACTAAGGGCCAGTTGTGTAGTGGTGTAGTGGTGGGGTAAACACTAAGGGCCAGTAGTGTAGTGGAGGGTAAACACTAAGGGCCAGTAGTGTAGTGGAGGGTAAACACTAAGGGCCAGTAGTGGAGGGTAAACACTAAGGGCCAGTAGTGTAGTGGAGGGTAAACACTAAGGGCCAGTAGTGTAGTGGAGGGTAAACACTAAGGGCCAGTGGTGTAGTGGAGGGTAAACAATAAGGGCCAGTAGTGTAGTGGAGGGTAAACACTAAGGGCCAGTAGTGGAGGGTAAACACTAAGGGTCAGTGGTGTAGTGGAGGGCAAACACTAAGGGCCAGTGGTGTAGTGGAGGGTAAACACCAAGGGTCAGTAGTGTAGTGGTGTAGTGGAGGGTAAACACTAAGGGCCAGTAGTGTAGTGGAGGGTAAACACTAAGGGTCAGTAGTGTAGTGGAGGGTAAACACAAAGGGCAAGTAGTGTAGTGGAGGGTAAACACTAAGGGCCAATGGTGTAGTGGAGGGTAAACACTAAGGGTCAGTGGTGTAGTGGAGGGTAAACACTAAGGGCCAGTAGTGTAGTGGAGGGTAAACACTAAGGGCCAGTAGTGTAGTGGAGGGTAAACACTAAGGGTCAGTGGTGTAGTGGAGGGTAAACACTAAGGGCCAGTAGTGTAGTGGAGGGTAAACACTAAGGGCCAGTAGTGTAGTGGAGGGTAAACACCAAGGGTCAGTAGTGTAGTGGTGTAGTGGAGGGTAAACACTAAGGGCCAGTGGTGTAGTGGATGGTAAACACAAAGGGCCAGTAGTGTAGTGGAGGGTAAACACTAAGGGCCAGTAGTGTAGTGGAGGGTAAACACTAAGGGCCAGTAGTGTAGTGGAGGGTAAACACTAAGGGCCAGTGGTGTAGTGGAGGGTAAACACTAAGGGCCAGTAGTGTAGTGGAGGGTAAACACTAAGGGCCAGTGGTGTAGTGGTGGGGTAAACACAAGGGCCAGTGGTGTAGTGGTGGGGTAAACACAAAGGGCCAGTGGTGTAGTGGTGTAGTGGTGGGGAAACACAAAGGGCCTGTAGTGTAGTGGAGTGTAAACACTAAGGGCCAGTAGTGTAGTGGAGGGTAAACACTAAGGGCCAGTGGTGTAGTGGAGGGTAAACACTAAGGGCCAGTAGTGTAGTGGAGGGTAAATACTAAGGGCCAGTAGTGTAGTGGAGGGTAAACACTAAGGGTCAGTGTGTAGTGGAGGGTAAACACTAAGGGCCAGTGGGGTAGTGGAGGGTAAACACAAAGAGCCAGTGGTGTATTGGAGGGTAAACACTAAGGGCCAGTGGTGTAGTGGAGGGTAAACACTAAGGGCCAGTAGTGTAGTGGAGGGTAAACACTAAGGGCCAGTAGTGGAGGGTAAACACTAAGGGTCAGTGGTGTAGTGGAGGGTAAACACTAAGGGCCAGTGGTGTAGTGGAGGGTAAACACTAAGGGCCAGTAGTGTAGTGGAGGGTAAACACTAAGGGCCAGTAGTGTAGTGGTGTAGTGGAGGGTAAACACTAAGGGCCAGTAGTGTAGTGGTGTAGTGGAGGGTAAACACTAAGGGCCAGTAGTGTAGTGGAGGGTAAACACTAAGGGTCAGTGGTGTAGTGGAGGGTAAACACAAAGGGCCAGTAGTGTAGTGGAGGGTAAACACTAAGGGCCAGTAGTGGAGGGTAAACACTAAGGGCCAGTAGTGGAGGGTAAACACTAAGGGTCAGTGGTGTAGTGGAGGGTAAACACTAAGGGCCAGTGGTGTAGTGGAGGGTAAACACTAAGGGCCAGTAGTGTAGTGGAGGGTAAACACTAAGGGCCAGTAGTGTAGTGGTGTAGTGGAGGGTAAACACTAAGGGCCAGTAGTGTAGTGGAGGGTAAACACTAAGGGTCAGTGGTGTAGTGGAGGGTAAACACAAAGGGCCAGTAGTGTAGTGGAGGGTAAACACTAAGGGTCAGTGGTGTAGTGGAGGGTAAACACTAAGGGCCAGTGGTGTAGTGGAGGGTAAACACTAAGGGTCAGTGTGTAGTGGAGGGTAAACACTAAGGGCCAGTAGTGTAGTGGAGGGTAAACACTAAGGGCCAGTAGTGTAGTGGAGGGTAAACACAAAGGGCCAGTGGTGTAGTGGAGGGCAAACACTAAGGGCCAGTGGTGTAGTGGAGGACAAACACTAAGGGCCAGTAGTGTAGTGGAGGGCAAACACTAAGGGCCAGTGGTGTAGTGGAGGACAAACACTAAGGGTCAGTGGTGTAGTGGAGGGTAAACACTAAGGGCCCATAGTGTAGTGGAGGGTAAATACTAAGGGCCAGTAGTGTAGTGGAGGGTAAACACTAAGGGTCAGTGTGTAGTGGAGGGTAAACACTAAGGGCCAGTGGGGTAGTGGAGGCTAAACACAAAGAGCCAGTGGTGTAGTGGAGGGTAAACACTAAGGGCCAGTGGTGTAGTGGAGGGTAAACACTAAGGGCCAGTAGTGTAGTGGAGGGTAAACACTAAGGGCCAGTGGTGTAGTGGAGGGTAAACACTAAGGGCCAGTAGTGTAGTGGAGGGTAAACACTAAGGGCCAGTAGTGGAGGGTAAACACTAAGGGCCAGTAGTGTAGTGGAGGGTAAACACTAAGGGCCAGTGGTGTAGTGGAGGGTAAACACTAAGGGCCAGTAGTGTAGTGGAGGGTAAACACTAAGGGCCAGTAGTGGAGGGTAAACACTAAGGGCCAGTAGTGTAGTGGAGGGTAAACACTAAGGGCCAGTAGTGGAGGGTAAACACTAAGGGTCAGTGGTGTAGTGGAGGGTAAACACTAAGGGCCAGTGGTGTAGTGGAGGGTAAACACTAAGGGCCAGTAGTGTAGTGGAGGGTAAACACAAAGGGCCAGTAGTGTAGTGGAGGGTAAACACTAAGGGCCAGTGGTGTAGTGGAGGGTAAACACTAAGGGTCAGTGGTGTAGTGGAGGGTAAACACTAAGGGCCAGTAGTGTAGTGGAGGGTAAACACTAAGGGTCAGTGGTGTAGTGGAGGGTAAACACTAAGGGCCAGTAGTGTAGAGGAGGGTAAACACTAAGGGCCAGTAGTGTAGTGGTGTAGTGGAGGGTAAACACTAAGGGCCAGTAGTGTAGTGGAGGGTAAACACTAAGGGTCAGTGTGTAGTGGAGGATAAACACTAAGGTTCAGACAGTGGTGTAGTGGAGGGTAAACACTAAGGGCCAGTGGGGTAGTGGAGGGTAAACACAAAGAGCCAGTGGTGTAGTGGAGGGTAAACACTAGGGGCCAGTGGTGTAGTGGAGGGTAATCACTAAGGGCCAGTAGTGTAGTGGAGGGTAAACACTAAGGGACAGTAGTGTAGTGGAGGGTAAACACTAAGGGTCAGTGGTGTAGTGGAGGGTAAACACTAAGGGCCAGTGGTGTAGTGGAGGGTAAACACTAAGGGCCAGTGGTGTAGTGGAGGGTAAACACTAAGGGCCAGTAGTGTAGTGGAGGGTAAACACTAAGGGTCAGTGGTGTAGTGGAGGGTAAACACTAAGGGTCAGTAGTGTAGTGTAGTGGAGGGTAAACACTAAGGGCCAGTAGTGGGGGTAAACACAAAGGGCCAGTGGTGTAGTGGAGGGTAAACACTAAGGGCCAATGGTGTAGTGGAGGGTAAACACTAAGGGCCAATGGTGTAGTGGAGGGTAAACACTAAGGGTCAGTAGTGTAGTGGTGTAGTGGAGGGTAAACACTAAGGGTCAGTGGTGTAGTGGAGGGTAAACACTAAGGGCCAATGGTGTAGTGGAGGGTAAACACTAAGGGCCAATGGTGTAGTGGAGGGTAAACACTAAGGGCCAGTGGTGTAGTGGAGGGTAAACACTAAGGGCCAGTGGTGTAGTGGAGGGTAAACACTAAGGGCCAGTAGTGTAGTGGAGGGTAAACACTAAGGGTCAGTGGTGTAGTGGAGGGTAAACACTAAGGGCCAGTAGTGTAGTGGAGGGTAAATACTAAGGGCCAGTGGTGTAGTGGAGGGTAAACACTAAGGGTCAGTGGTGTAGTGGAGGGTAAACACTAAAGGCCAGTAGTGTAGTGGTGTAGTGGAGGGTAAACACTAAGGGTCAGTGGTGTAGTGGAGGGTAAACACTAAGGGCCAGTGGTGTAGTGGAGGGTAAACACTAA
Organism: Oncorhynchus tshawytscha; assembly: GCF_018296145.1. NCBI lineage: Eukaryota > Metazoa > Chordata > Actinopteri > Salmoniformes > Salmonidae > Oncorhynchus > Oncorhynchus tshawytscha. The sequence goes on from NC_056434.1 coordinate 1,309,143, forward strand.
GGGCAGGTATTTCTTGTCCAAACACAAGGACTCTTTCCCACTCTGTATTGCGATAGAATTTTCACAAATGCTTTACTATACATCATTCTCAAACATCAGAATTTAAGAAAATGTGAAAATGACCTTATATAAGTGGTCAAGTATCAGATGTTTCTGTTTTTTAAGAGTCACATTCTTCCTGGGGGTGTAAATGAACAGATTTGAATAAGATGTCATGTTGCTGAAATGCTGTCAGTTCCACTTTAAATGTAACAATGTTTCACACACAAGTTATTTTCAAAGAGATGGCTGACAGCAGCACTGCAGTAAGAATCAGTCTCACCTTAAGTGGTTTCTGACACAACACTGTTCACCATAGTACCCTCAAAACACATCACTAAGCTAAGGACCCTGGGACTAAACACCTCCTCTCTGCAACTGGATCCTGGACTTCCTGATGGGCCACCCCCAGGTGGTGAGAGTAGGCAACAACACATCCGCCACACTGATCCTCAACACGGGGGTCTCTCAGGGGTGCGTGCTCTGTCCCCTCCTGTACTCCCTTTTCACCCACGACTGCATGGCCAAACACGACTCCAACACCATCATTAAGTTTGTTGACGACACAACAGTGGTAGGCCTGATCACCAACAACGATGAGACAGCCTATAGGGAGGAGGTCAGAGACCTGGGAGTGTGATGCCAGAATAACAACCTATCCCTCAACGTAACCAAGACTAAGGAGATGATTGTGGACTACAGGAAAAGGAGGACCGAGCACGCCCCCATTCACATCAACAGGTCTGTAGGGGAGCAGGTTGAGAGCTTCAAGTTCCTTGGTGTCCACATCCCCAACAAACTATCATTGTCCAAAGGCACTACAGAGGGTAGTGTGTACAGCCCAGTACATCACTGGGGCCAAGCTTTCTGCCATCCAGGACCTCTATACCAGGCAGTGTCAGAGGAAGGCCCTAAAAATTGTCAAAGACTCCAGCCACCCTAGTCATAGACAATTTTCTCTGCTACCGCACAGCAAGTGGTACTGGAGCACCAAGTCTAGGTCCAAAAGGCAGCTTCTTCTAACAGCTTCTATCCCCAAGCCATAAGACTGCTGAACAGTTATTCAAATAATTACCCAGACTATTTGCATTGATCCCCCCCTTTTTACGCTGCTGCTACTCGCTGTTTATTATCTATGCAAAGTCACTTTACCCCTACCTACACCTACCATAGTGCCCTCAAAGCTCATCACAAAGTTAAGGACCTTGGGACTAAACACCTCCCTCTGCAACTGGATCCTGGACTTCCTGGACATCCCACTATTCACATCGACGGGACAGCAGTGGAGAAGGTGGAAAGTTTTAAGTTCCTCTGCATACACATCACGGACAAACTGAAATGGTCCACCCACACAGACAGTGTGGTGAAGAAGGAGCAACAGTGCCTCGACATTTGGCTTGTCACCTTAAACCCTCACAAACTTTTACAGATGCACAATTGAGAGCATCCTGTCGGGCTGTATCACCGCCTGGCAAACTACCTGCCCCCCAGGACACCCACAAAACCCAATGTCACAGGAAGGCCAAAACGATCATCAAGGACAACAACCACCCGAGCCACTGCCTGTTCACCCCGTTACCATTCAGAAGGCGAGGTCAGTACAGGTGCATCAAAGCGGGGACCGAGAGACTGAAAAACAGCTTCTATCAAGGCCATCCAACTGTTAAACAGCCATCATCAACCCTGGTGTGCTGGCTAAATTCCCAATCTGTCCCTCATACCATCATGGCCACCTAATCATCCCCAGTATACAAATGGCTCATTCATCCCCCCTCCTCTCCCCTGTAACTATTCCCCAGGTCGTTGTTGTAAATGAGAATGTGTTCTCAGTTGATTTACCTGGTAAAATACAAAATAAAAATCCATATATTTATATGTACATATTCTCATTCCATCCCTTTAGATTTGTGTGTATAAGTCAGTTGTTGTGGAATTGTTAGATTACTTGTTAGATATTACTGCACTGTTGGAACAAGAAGCACAAGCATTTCGTTACACTCCATTAACATCTGCTAACCATGTGTATGTGACCATTAAAATTTAATTTGATGATTTAATTTGACATTTTACCTCAATTACCTCGACTAACCTGTACCCCCGCACATTGACTCGGTACCGGGGTGTATAGCCTTGTTATTGTCATTCAAAGACTCAATCATGGACACTCTTACTGACAGTTGTTGCTGCTTCATGTGATGTATTGTTGCCTTTACCTTCTTGCCCTTTGTGCTGCTACCATGTTGTGTTGCTACCATGCTGTGTTTATGTGTTGCTGCCTTGCTATGTTGTTGTCTTATGTCTCTCTTTAGGTGGTGTTGTGGTGTCTCTTGTCATGTGTGTTTCTCCTATATTTTTATTACATAAAAAAAAAAATTACCAGACCCCATCCCTGCACAAGTCCTTTTGTATTCTGGTAGGCCGTCATTGTAAATAAGAATGTCTTCTTAACTGACTTGCCTAGTTTAAAAAAAAAATGTTTTGAAATGCGGGCTTTTATTTTGAAGGTTTTCTCATTACCATAGGACAGTGACGTCATCGTTAGCGTTGCTAGTAGTCGAGAAGTTGTTGCATGAAGATAGCTAGCTATTATAATAAACAGTAACGGCAGAGAGCTGAAACAAATTAATTCATTGCAACGTCTTCTGATGCATAAATAATGCATGCAACGATTTCATTTCTCTAGTTTAGTATCATAACTTCAAGGGACGTGTTTTTAGGCCTTTACTCGTTGCTAACGCGTAGCTAGCTAGCTCCCACTGTTTCCACAGAATGAATTTCAACGCAACGGCCAGCTAATAAGCTGGCTAGCTAATTGAAAAAGATTTAGCTGGCACTATCCGACGATACAGCATCAAGAGTCCAGCTATCAATACATGCAGTTTCTTCGTTGGTGAATTTTACAGCACAGTGAATGTATTAGCTTGCTAACTAGCTAACGCTAGCCAAATTGGTCACAACAATGTCACAGGCGCACTGGACCAAATTCGAAAAGGAGACCGAGGAAGAGGTGAAGAACCTGGTCAAACACATCAGTGGGATTCAAGATGAAGAAGAGCAGAACTTTCAACTGGCACTGAAATTTACCTGGTCCAATTTCAGGTAAGGATGCCACATTTTAATTATGATTACACAGCTGCTTTAGAAAAGGTGATATGGTCAAAGATGAACTGTTATGATGGTCATCGTGGTTTGTCTCTGTTGGCAGGTTTCACCGTTTCCTAGATGCCAATAGTCATAAAGTTCAACGCAGTGTGAATGGGTGAGTTGGCAAACAGGTTATATGATTTGTGTATGTAGAATTAACGTTACCTGTTCATTATGAGCATGATGAAATACCACTTTCAGGATCTATGAGAAACTGATGGTGCATTCAGACCTGAGTAAAGCAGAGAGCTGGGTCAGACTGACAGAAGAGTTCCTCAACTCACCTCTACCCAACACAGATGGAACTAAGGTATGGTTGGACAAGAAACATACTGCACACAGACTGTATAATTACAAGTGAGGTGGGGGTGGGGGGGCAGGAAGCATAGTGTGGCACCAGTTACAGAAAGGTCAATGTAAATAGTCTGGGTGGGCATTTGATTAGTTGTTCAGCAGTCTTCTGTCTTGGGGGTAGAAGCTGTTTAGGAACATTTTGGTCTTAGACTTGGGGCTCCGGTACCACTTGCTGTGCGGTTGTAGAGAGAACAGTTTTTGACTTGCGTGACTGGAGTCTTTGACAATTTTTTGGGGCCTTCCTCTGACACTGCCTGGTATAGAGGTCCTGGATGTCAAGAAGCTTGGCCCTGGTTATGTACTGGGCCGTACGCATTACCCTCTGTAGAGCCTTGCGGACGGAGGCCAAGCAGTTGCCATACCAGGCAGTGATGCAACCAGTCAGGATGCTCTCGATGTTGCAGCTGTAGATTTTTTTGAGGATCTGAGGACCCATGCCAAATCTTTTCAGTCTCCTGAGGGGGAAACGGTGTTGTCGTGCCCTCTTCACGATGGTCTTTGTGTGTTTGGAACATGACAGTTTGTGGTGTAAAAATGTCAGGGAAGACACTTGCTGGTTGGTCTGTGCTCTCAGTACACGTCCTGGTAATCTGACTGGCCCCGCGGCTTTGTGAATGTTGACCTGTTTAAAGGTCTTGCTCACATCGGCTACGGAGAGCGTGATCACACAGTCGTCTGGAACAGCTAGTGCTCTCATGCATGCTTCAGTGTTTCTTGCCTCAAAGCTAGCGTAAAAGGCATTTAACTCATCTGGCAGGCTCGCATATGATCAACATAATGCACACAGCCTGTATCATAAAATGAACCTGTACGCTTAGTTTGCAGTGCAGTGAATGACCTACCTTGTGTCCTCCTATGTTTTGTTACAGACTGATGTTCATCACAGTCTCCTGGACCTTCTCCTACACCTCTCCGACTCTCCCCTTAACTCCAACTACAGCGAGACACCCAGACTGAAGGAGACTGGTGAGTACATAACCCCTTCCTTCCTCTGATGTTCATCTTACTCCTGATGTGTTCTCAGTCTGGACTACATGATCTCCTGTGTCTGTGTAGAGAAAGAAGACGACTTTGACTGGTGTGGATATTTACAGGAAGGAGAGCTAGACACAGATCCATATCCTGACACCCCAGTGAGTAAAACATGCTTCAACTCTTTCTTCTGCTTATTTTCCATTTCAAACATGTTCCATGATGTTCAGCCCTTCATTTATATTATTACCAGAATCTACTGTACTGTTTTGAAACTGTGGTGCCGTCCAAATGCCACCCTTATTGACCAGAGCCATCTCTCTCCAAGCCCTCTGTCTGATTCAGTCAGTTCTAATGGGATGGCTGATTTGCTGTAGTGTGTAGTACTCTCTTACTCTTCCTGGCCTTGTTTTGATGCTAACTGTTAACTGTCTCTAACAGGAGTCTCTCTCTCTTACTACTGAGTGATTAGTGCTTTTTGAGGTCAGTTTCGGTTCCAATATAAAAAAATTATAGATTTTTTTACAACATCAAATGCATTATAAAATGACGACATTAAATTGATTGAAATTGATTTTAATTGAAATTCCAAAGCCAAAAATAGTGGAAGAAAATATTCCATTGTCTTTGTCAGGTCCACATTGGGTAGACATCAATTGAAAAATAGGAAATTCCTATGAAGTAATACAATATTTCAGTTGTGTATATTGCATTTTGTATTTGATGACTTTATTATTTTCATTCCTTAAAGTCATCATCTAATCTCTGCTAAGGCAGTAGCAGCCAGCCAGACCATCTAACGTTATCTCTGAAGACAGCACGGGGAAAACAGTCATCCTATTTAGCTAGCCTACCTCAGTACGCTTCATAGTTGTCTGACCAAATAATTTGACTAGTTCTTCAAAGTAGATACGGCATACTTCCACAAACTGTCTCTATTCCTCGTCCTTGTACATTCCTCTCATGCGGTTTGTGTGTATCTACCTCTCTACCATAGGAGCGGTCTGTTAAACATCTCTACCATAGGAGCTGTCTGTTAAACATCTCTACCATAGGAGCTGTCTGTTAAACATCTCTCTCTCTAGGAGTGGTCTGTTAAACATCTCTCTATCTAGGAGTGGTCTGTTAAACATCTCTACCATAGGAGCTGTCTGTTAAACATCTCTCTATCTAGGAGCGGTCTGTTAAACATCTCTCTATCTAGGAGTGGTCTGTTAAACATCTCTACCATAGGAGCTGTCTGTTAAACATCTCTACCATAGGAGCTGTCTGTTAAACATCTCTACCATAGGAGCTGTCTGTTAAACATCTCTACCATAGGAGCTGTCTGTTAAACATCTCTCTACCATAGGAGCTGTCTGTTAAACGTCTCTCTATCTAGGAGCGGTCTGTTAAACATCTCTATATCTTGGAGTGGTCTGTTAAACATCTCTACCATAGGAGCGGTCTGTTAAACATCTTTCTATCTAGGAGTGGTCTGAGGAGGAGAGCGAGGACGAGGACAGTCAGCAGCCGCTCAGCAGAGAGGATTCTGGGATACAGGTGGACCGTACCCCCCAGGAGGACCAGGAGAAGACGGTCCCTGTTACCTGGACAGGTACAGATCATATACTCTCAATACCTGAAGCCCAATCTTGTGATTACGGGGGGTTTATTGTGTTGTGGTTATAGCGGGTTTATTGTCTTGTGATTACAGTGGGTTTATTGTGACTACAGTGGGTTTATTGTGACTACAGTGGGTTTATTGTGACTACAGTGGGTTTATTGTGACTACAGTGGGTTTATTGTGACTACAGTGGGTTTATTGTGATTACAGTGGGTTTATTGTATTGTGAGTTTATTGTGATTACAGTAGGTTATTGTGACTACAGTGGGTTTATTGTGGTTACAGTGGGTTTGTGATTACAGTGGGATTATTGTGTTGTGACTACAGCGGGTTTATTGTCTTGTGGGTTTATTGTGACTACAGTGGGTTTATTGTGTTGTGACTACAGTGGGTTTATTGTGTTGTGATTACAGTGGGTTTGTGATTTACAGTGGGTTTATTGTGGTTACAGTGGGTTTATTGTGATTACAGTGGGTTTATTGTGATTACAGTGGGTTTATTGTGTTGTGGGTTTATTGTCTTGTGGTTACAGTGGGTTTATTGTGACTACAGTGGGTTTATTGTGGTTACAGTGGGTTTGTGATTACTGTGGGTTTATTGTGTTGTGACTACAGCGGGTTTGTCTTGTGGGTTTATTGTGGTTACAGTGGGTTTATTGTGTTGTGACTACAGTGGGTTTATTGTGTTGTGGGTTTATTGTGGGTTTATTGTGACTACAGTGGGTTTATTGTGACTACAGTGGGTTTATTGTGACTACAGCGGGTTTATTTTGTTGTGACTACAGTGGGTTTATTGTATTGTGATTACAGTGGGTTTATTGTGACTACAGTGGGTTTATTGTGACTACAGTGGGTTTATTGTGGTTACAGTGGGTTTATTGTGTTGTGACTACAGCGGGTTTATTGTGACTACAGTGGGTTTATTGTGTTGTGACTACAGTGGGTTTATTGTGATTACAGTGGGTTTATTGTGACTACAGTGGGTTTATTGTGGTTACAGTGGGTTTATTGTATTGTGATTACAGTGGGTTTATTGTGACTACAGTGGGTTTATTGTGACTACAGTGGGTTTATTGTGACTACAGTGGGTTTATTGTGACTACAGTGGGTTTATTGTGACTACAGTGGGTTTATTGTGGTTACAGCGGGTTTATTGTTTTGTGATTACAGCGGGTTTATTGTTTTGTGGTTACAGTGGGTTTATTGTGATTACAGTGGGTTTATTGTGATTACAGTGGGTTTATTGTGGTTACAGTGGGTTTATTGTGGTTACAGTAGGTTTATTGTCTTGTGATTACAGCAGGTTTATTGTTTTGTGACTACAGTGGGTTTATTTTGATTACAGTGGGTTTATTGTGGGTTTATTGTCTTGTGATTACAGTGGGTTTATTGTGATTACAGTGGGATTGTTTTGTGATTACAGTGGGTTTAGTGTGATTACAGTGGTTTTATTGTGGGTTTATTGTCTTGTGATTACAGTGGGTTTATTGTGATTACAGTGGGTTTATTGTCTTGTGATTACAGTGGGTTTATTGTATTGTGGTTACAGTGGGTTTATTGTCTTGTGGATACAGTGGGTTTATTGTGTTGTGGTTATAGCAGGTTTATTGTCTTGTGATTACAGTGGGTTTATTGTGATTACAGTGGGTTTATTGTGGTTACAGTGGGTTTATTGTGATTACAGTGGGTTTATTGTGATTACAGTGGGTTTATTGTCTTGTGACTACAGTGGGTTTATTGTGGTTACAGTGGGTTTATTGTGGGTACAGTGGGTTTATTGTGGTTACAGTGGGTTTATTGTCTTGTGACTACAGTTGGTTTATTGTGGTTACAGTGGGTTTATTGTGGTTACAGTGGGTTTATTGTATTGTGATTACAGTGGGTTTATTGTGACTACAGTGGGTTTATTGTGGTTACAGCGGGTTTATTGTTTTGTGGTTACAGTGGGTTTATTGTGATTACAGTAGGTTTATTGTGGTTACAGTAGGTTTATTGTCTTGTGATTACAGCAGGTTTATTGTTTTGTGACTACAGTGGGTTTATTTTGATTACAGTGGGTTTATTGTGGGTTTGTTGTGTTGTGATTACAGTGGGTTTATTGTGATTACAGTGGGATTGTTTTGTGATTACAGTGGGTTTATTGTGATTACAGTGGGTTTATTGTGGGTTTATTGTCTTGTGATTACAGTGGGTTTATTGTGATTACAGTGGGTTTATTGTGATTACAGTGGGTTTATTGTCTTGTGGTTACAGTGGGTTTATTGTCTTGTGGATACAGTGGGTTTATTGTGTTGTGGTTATAGCAGGTTTATTGTCTTGTGATTACAGTGGGTTTATTGTGATTACAGTGGGTTTATTGTGGTTACAGTGGGTTTATTGTGATTACAGTGGGTTTATTGTGATTACAGTGGGTTTATTGTCTTGTGACTACAGTGGGTTTATTGTGGTTACAGTGGGTTTATTGTGGTTACAGTGGGTTTATTGTGGTTACAGTGGGTTTATTGTCTTGTGACTACAGTTGGTTTATTGTGGTTACAGTGGGTTTATTGTGGTTACAGTGGGTTTATTGTCTTGTGATTACAGTGGGTTTATTGTGGTTACAGTGGGTTTATTGTGGTTACAGTGGGTTTATTGTCTTGTGATTACAATGGGTTTATTGTGGTTACAGTGGGTTTATTGTGGTTACAGTGGGTTTATTGTGGTTACAGTGGGTTTATTGTCTTGTGATTACAGTGGGTTTATTGTGATTACAGTGGGTTTATTGTGGTTACAGCGGGTTTATTGTTTTGTGATTACAGCGGGTGTATTGTTTTGTGGTTACAGTGGGTTTATTGTGATTACAGTGGGTTTATTGTGATTACAGTGGGTTTATTGTGATTACAGTGGGTTTATTGTGGTTACAGTAGGTTTATTGTCTTGTGATTACAGCAGGTTTATTGTTTTGTGACTACAGTGGGTTTATTTTGATTACAGTGGGTTTATTGTGGGTTTATTGTCTTGTGATTACAGTGGGTTTATTGTGATTACAGTGGGTTTATTGTGGTTACAGCGGGTTTATTGTTTTGTGATTACAGCGGGTGTATTGTTTTGTGGTTACAGTGGGTTTATTGTGATTACAGTGGGTTTATTGTGATTACAGTGGGTTTATTGTGGTTACAGTGGGTTTATTGTGGTTACAGTAGGTTTATTGTCTTGTGATTACAGCAGGTTTATTGTTTTGTGACTACAGTGGGTTTATTTTGATTACAGTGGGTTTATTGTGGGTTTATTGTCTTGTGACTACAGTGGGTTTATTGTGATTACAGTGGGTTTATTGTGGGTTTATTGTCTTGTGATTACAGTGGGTTTATTGTCTTGTGGTTACAGTGGGTTTATTGTCTTGTGGTTACAGTGGGTTTATTGTCTTGTGGTTACAGTGGGTTTATTGTCTTGTGGTTACAGTGGGTTTATTGTCTTGTGGATACAGTGGGTTTATTGTGTTGTGGTTATAGCAGGTTTATTGTCTTGTGATTACAGTGGGTTTATTGTGATTACAGTGGGTTTATTGTGATTACAGTGGGTTTATTGTGGTTACAGTGGGTTTATTGTGGTTACAGTGGGTTTATTGTGGCTACAGTGGGTTTATTGTGATTACAGTGGGTTTATTGTCTTGACTACAGTGGGTTTATTGTGGTTACAGTGGGTTTATTGTGGTTACAGTGGGTTTATTGTGGTTACAGTGGGTTTATTGTGGTTACAGTGGGTTTATTGTCTTGTGGGTTTATTGTGGTTACAGTGGGTTTATTGTGGTTACAGTGGGTTTATTGTGGTTACAGTGGGTTTATTGTGATTACAGTGGGTTTATTGTGGTTACAGTGGGTTTATTGTCTTGTGATTACAGTGGGTTTATTGTCTTGTGATTACAGTGGGTTTATTGTGGTTACAGTGGGTTTATTGTGGTTACAGTGGGTTTATTGTCTTGTGATTACAGTGGGTTTATTGTGGTTACAGTGGGTTTATTGTCTTGTGATTACAGTGGGTTTATTGTGATTACAGTGGGTTTATTGTCTTGTGATTACAGTGGGTTTATTGTCTTGTGATTACAGTGGGTGAGCCTGATGCCAGGTCCTGGTTAGAGCAACATGTGGTTACTCCGTACTGGCAGGGCCACACTCCCCGCTTCCCTCACAGTCTCCATCTACACTCCAACCTGCTCAACGTCTGGTATGACCCCTGAACCCAGAATGCAACCTGGGTTACAGTCCAGCCATGAAAACCTGAGTCCCAAATAGAACACGATTCCCTATATAGTACACTACTTTTGTCCTGGCCCAAATGGCTCTGGGCAGACATGGTTATCTGTGCATGCTGTGTTGATGTTTGTGAAGAGATTGTAATTGAAATCCTAAAGCTTTATTGTGTTGTTTTTCTCCACAGGGACCAACACGTGTACAACACTGACCCATTGTATCTGCCTGAAGAGAAAGCCTTTGTCACCGAGACGCAAGTGATCCGGGAGACACTGTGGTAAGATGGGATGGTTGATCCGGGAGACACTGTGGTAAGATGGGATGGTTGATCCGGGAGACACTGTGGTAAGATGGGATGGTTGATCCGGGAGACACTGTGGTAAGATGGGATGGTTGATCCGGGAGACACTGTGGTAAGATGGGATGGTTGATCCGGGAGACACTGTGGTAAGATGGGATGGTTGATCCGGGAGACACTGTGGTAAGATGGGATGGTTGATCCGGGAGACACTGTGGTAAGATGGGATGGTTGATCCGGGAGACACTGCGGTAAGATGGGATGGTTGATCCGGGAGACACTGTGGTAAGATGGGATGGTTGATCTGGGAGACACTGTGGTAAGATGGGATGGTTGATCCGGGAGACACTGCGGTAAGATGGGATGGTTCTCTAGCGACTGTCGACATTTCCGTGCTGGCAGGTTGTGTAATTCCACTGAGACATTTTGTTGTCATCGTGGTCCAATTTCCATGCTGATGCTCTCAGGCGTGACTCAGGATAGTCTTTACCATGGTAACCTTCTTAGACAATGAGCTGTGGACTTCTCCTCCTTCAGCCTTTATACTGGATAGAATATTTTCTTTCTGAACTATATGAGCGGGAAAAAACTAATGATCAGGTGAATGGCCTATATAGTGAGGGCTGGTGAAAGGCCGATATAGTGGTGGCTGGTGAATTGTCTTTATAGTGGGGGCTGGTGAATGGCCTATATAGTGGGGGCTGGTGAATGGTGTATATAGTGGGGGCTGGTGAATGGCCGATATAGTGGGGGCTGGTGAATTGTCTATATAGTGGGGGCTGGTGAATTGTCTATATAGTGGGGGCTGGTGAATTGTCTATATAGTGGGGGCTGGTGAATTGTCTATATAGTGGGGGCTGGTGAATTGTCTATATAGTGAGGGCTGGTGAATTGTCTATATAGTGGGGGCTGGTGAATGGCCGATATAGTGGGGGCTGGTGAATGGCCGATATAGTGGGGGCTGGTGAATGGCCGATATAGTGGGGGCTGGTGAATGGCCGATATAGTGGGGGCTGGTGAATGGCCGATATAGTGGGGGCTGGTGAATGGCCTATATAGGGGGCTGGTGAATGGCCGATATAGTGGGGGCTGGTGAATGGCCGATATAGTGGGGGCTGGTGAATGGCCGATATAGGGGGCTGGTGAATGGCCTGTAATGACTTCAACTGTAGCTAGACATCAGTCAGAGCTGTCGGTCAGAGCTGTCTGCTGACAGAATGCCGGTTCTGAATTTTCACCCAAGTTTAGAAGTGCTACTGAAGAACAAAACGAGTCTGAAGCTGAGCAGAAATGACATTAAGAAGCTTTTTAGATCTGTGTTTACTAAACACAGCAAGATATTAGTTTTGCGGTTTTTATCTTTATCTCCTGCTTGAAAAACACGACCCCTCAGTTTAAGTATGTAAGTGGCTGAATTAATAAGGGGATGGGGCATCATCTTGTGTTCGCTTCCTGCCATGTTTGAGAAGTCAAAGCCCTTTGGATCAGTTATTTTACAATACTATGTAAATAGCCAGGAAACACCAGGACTGTCACTCTGGACTAGCAGGTAAATTAGACTTCTATGCCTGTGTGCTTCTAAAAATGAATCTTACAGCACAGTTCACACAGCAGGGCAGTTCACACAGGGCAGTTCGCACAGCGCAGTTCGCACAGGGCAGTTCGCACAGGGCAGTTCGCACAGGGCAGTTCGCACAGGGCAGTTCGCACAGGGCAGTTCGCACAGCGCAGTTCGCACAGGGCAGTTCGCACAGGGCAGTTCGCACAGGGCAGTTCTCACAGGGCAGTTCTCACAGGGCAGTTTGCACAGGGCAGTTTGCACAGGGCAGTTTGCACAGGGCAGTTTGCACAGGGCAGTTTGCACAGGGCAGTTTGCACAGGGCAGTTTGCACAGGGCAGTTTGCACAGGGCAGTTTGCACAGGGCAGTTTGCACAGGGCAGTTTGCACAGGGCAGTTTGCACAGGGCAGTTTGCACAGGGCAGTTTGCACAGGGCAGTTTGCACAGGGCAGTTTGCACAGGGCAGTTTGCACAGGGCAGTTTGCACAGGGCAGTTTGCACAGGGCAGTTTGCACAGGGCAGTTTGCACAGGGCAGTTTGCACAGGGCAGTTTGCACAGGGCAGTTTGCACAGGGCAGTTTGCACAGGGCAGTTTGCACAGGGCAGTTCGCACAGGGCAGTTCGCACAGGGCAGTTCGCACAGGGCAGTTTGCACAGGGCAGTTTGCACAGGGCAGTTCACACAGTCACACACCTGTTTTTAGTCACATGCGTTTAAAATGGTCGCACTAGAGCCCTGGCTCCAGAACTTTGGCGTCTACGTAAGTATTTTTTTTAAACCTCTCGCTTTGGGCTGGATGTATCAATTTGTAGTTCATACATGCAGAATCTATGAACAGAATTACGGTTTTACCTTAATTAGCCACAAAATCCTTTGTTTGAAAGTGACTGTTTTCTGAAAGCTGTGCACTGCCGTTTCCCCCTCGTACGCCAGCCCCCTAGCAATGCGAGTTCCAGCCAATGAGCTTCAGCCCCTCGCCATTTGAGTGACAGCTAGCAAGATGCACACACAGCAGAGAAAGAGGGAGCCAACGACGTAGTACTCCCGTTTTGGCTCATGAGCGCTACGGTCAGAGCTACTGGTTAAAAATGATGCAAATCTTCCGGAAAGTCTCTTTTAGGGCTTCAGTTGATCCATGATTGTTTGTCCCCAGGCTGCTCTCTGGGGTGAAGAAACACTTTATATTCCAGCATCAGGATGGAAAAGTGGTGGTCAGGAATGATGTGGTGGTCACTCACCTGACTAACGTAAGACTACAGTCTAATCATTACATGTGTATATTAACAATCTGGAACAAATTGGTCTCATAAATTGGAATTCCCTGTCTAACCCCATCTCTCTCTCCTCTCTATCTGTCCTTTCTCTCCTCTCCTCTTTCTCGTGTCTCGGTCTCTCTCCTCTTTCTTCTCTCTCTCTCCTCTTTCTCCTCTCTTTCTCTCTCTCTCTCCTCTTTCTACTTTCTCTCTCTTCTCTCTGTCTTTCTCTTTCTCTCCTCTTTCTCGTGTCTGTCTCTCCTCTCTCTTTTTTCTCCTCTTTCTACTCTCTCTTTCTGTCTCTCTCTCTGTCTCTCTCCTCTTTCTCCTCTCTTTCTCTCTCTCTCTCCTCTTTCTCCTCTCTCTCTCCCCTCGCTCTCCTCTTTCTACTTTCTCTCTCTTCTCTCTGTCTTTCTCTTTCTCTCCTCTTTCTCGTGTCTGTCTCTCCTCTCTCTTTTTTCTCCTCTTTTTCTACTCTCTCTTTCTGTCTCTCTGTCTCTCTCCTCTTTCTCCTCTCTTTTTCTACTCTCACTCTTTCTGTCTCTCTCTCTTTCTCCTCTCTCTTTTTCTACTCTCTCTCTTTCTCTCTGTCTCTCTCTTCTTTCTCTGTCTCTCTCTCCTCTTTCTCTGTCTCTCTCTCTCTCTCCTTTCTCTGGCTCTCTCCTCTCTGTCTTTCTCTCTGTCTCTCTCTTCTTTCTCTGTCTTTCTCTCTGTCTTTCTCTTTCTCTCCTCTTTCTCGTGTCTCTCTCCTCTCTCCTTTTTCTCCTCTCTCTCTCTTTCTCCTCTCTTTCTCCTCTCTCTTTCTCTCTTTCTCTGTCTCTCTCTCTGTCTCTCGCCTTTCTCCTCTTTCTCCTCTCTTTCTCGGTCTCTCTCCTCTTTCTACTCTCTCTGTCTCTTTCTGTTTCTTTCTGTCTCTCTGTCTCCTCTTTCTCTGCTCTCTCTGTCTCTCTTTCTCTGTCTCTCTGTCTCTCTCTTCTCTGCTCTCTCTGTCTCTCTTTCTCTGCTCTCTCTGTCTCTCTGTCTCTCTCTCCTCTCTCTCTCTTTCTCATCTCTCTCTCTGTCTCTCTCCCTGCTAGAACTGCCTACGGTCCGTGTTGGAGCACATAGCAGTCTATGGACAGGCAGTGTTCCGGCTGCAGAGGTTTATAGACGAGGTAACGGGGTACGACACTGAGCCCTGCCCTCCAGGCTCCTACTCCTCTAAGCAGGGCACCGAGCCTCCCTTCAGGACTTACCAGGCTTTTGTCTGGGCTCTCTACAAATACTTCACCTCCTTCAAACAGGAGCTCACCACCATAGAAAGAGACCTCATAGGAAAAGGCAGGTTTACCTTTCATCGTTATACGTTGATGAGTTTCTTGTGGCTTTTGTCTGATGTATACTGTAATTACACTGCTATTACAGTTGCAAAATTCAGCTAACTTCCATGTCGTGGTCGGAGGTGACGCTGTTATAACCTCTAGATGAGACTGTGACCCTGTTATAACCTCTAGATGAGACGGTGACCCTGTTATAACCTCTAGATGAGACGGTGACCCTGTTATAACCTTTGTAGATGAGACGGTGACCCTGTCATAACCTCTGTAGATGAGCCGGTGACCCTGTTATAATCTCTAGATGAGACAGTGACCCTGTTATAACTTCTGTAGATGAGACGGTGACCCTGTTATAACCTCTAGATGAGACGGTGACCCTGTTATAACCTCTAGATGAGACGGTGACCCTGTCATAACCTCTGTAGATGAGACGGTGACCCTGTTATAACCTCTGTAGATGAGACGGTGACCCTGTTATAACCTCTGTAGATGAGACGGTGACCCTGTTATAACCTCTAGATGAGACGGTGACCCTGTTATAACCTCTAGATGAGACGGTGACTCTGTTATAACCTCTGTAGATGAGACGGTGACTCTGTCATAACCTCTGTAGATGAGACGGTGACCCTGTTATAACCTCTAGATGAGACGGTGACCCTGTTATAACCTCTAGATGAGACGGTGACCCTGTCATAACCTCTGTAGATGAGACGGTGACCCTGTCATAACCTCTGTAGATGAGACGGTGACCCTGTTATAACCTGTAGATGAGACGGTGACCCTGTTATAACCTCTAGATGAGACAGTGACCCTGTTATAACCTCTAGATGAGACGGTGACCCTGTTATAACCTCTAGATGAGACGGTGACCCTGTTATAACCTCTAGATGAGACGGTGACCCTGTTATAACCTCTAGATGAGACCGTGACCCTGTCATAACCTCTCTAGATGAGACGGTGACCCTGTTATAACCTTTGTAGATGAGACGGTGACCCTGTCATAACCTCTGTAGATGAGACGGTGACCCTGTTATAACCTCTGTAGATGAGACGGTGACCCTGTTATAACCTCTGTAGATGAGACGGTGACCCTGTTATAACCTCTAGATGAGACGGTGACCCTGTTATAACCTCTAGATGAGACGGTGACTCTGTTATAACCTCTGTAGATGAGACGGTGACTCTGTCATAACCTCTGTAGATGAGACGGTGACCCTGTTATAACCTCTAGATGAGACGGTGACCCTGTTATAACCTCTAGATGAGACGGTGACCCTGTTATAACCTTTGTAGATGAGACGGTGACCCTGTCATAACCTCTGTAGATGAGCCGGTGACCCTGTTATAATCTCTAGATGAGACAGTGACCCTGTTATAACTTCTGTAGATGAGACGGTGACCCTGTTATAACCTCTAGATGAGACGGTGACCCTGTTATAACCTCTAGATGAGACGGTGACCCTGTCATAACCTCTGTAGATGAGACGGTGACCCTGTCATAACCTCTGTAGATGAGACGGTGACCCTGTTATAACCTGTAGATGAGACGGTGACCCTGTTATAACCTCTAGATGAGACAGTGACCCTGTTATAACCTCTAGATGAGACGGTGACCCTGTTATAACCTCTAGATGAGACGGTGACCCTGTTATAACCTCTAGATGAGACGGTGACCCTGTTATAACCTCTAGATGAGACCGTGACCCTGTCATAACCTCTCTAGATGAGACGGTGACCCTGTTATAACCTTTGTAGATGAGACGGTGACCCTGTCATAACCTCTGTAGATGAGACGGTGACCCTGTTATAACCTCTGTAGATGAGACGGTGACCCTGTTATAACCTCTGTAGATGAGACGGTGACCCTGTTATAACCTCTAGATGAGACGGTGACCCTGTTATAACCTTTGTAGATGAGACGGTGACCCTGTCATAACCTCTGTAGATGAGCCGGTGACCCTGTTATAATCTCTAGATGAGACAGTGACCCTGTTATAACTTCTGTAGATGAGACGGTGACCCTGTTATAACCTCTAGATGAGACGGTGACCCTGTTATAACCTCTAGATGAGACGGTGACCCTGTCATAACCTCTGTAGATGAGACGGTGACCCTGTTATAACCTCTGTAGATGAGACGGTGACCCTGTTATAACCTCTGTAGATGAGACGGTGACCCTGTTATAACCTCTAGATGAGACGGTGACCCTGTTATAACCTCTAGATGAGACGGTGACTCTGTTATAACCTCTGTAGATGAGACGGTGACTCTGTCATAACCTCTGTAGATGAGACGGTGACCCTGTTATAACCTCTAGATGAGACGGTGACCCTGTTATAACCTCTAGATGAGACGGTGACCCTGTCATAACCTCTGTAGATGAGACGGTGACCCTGTCATAACCTCTGTAGATGAGACGGTGACCCTGTTATAACCTGTAGATGAGACGGTGACCCTGTTATAACCTCTAGATGAGACAGTGACCCTGTTATAACCTCTAGATGAGACGGTGACCCTGTTATAACCTCTAGATGAGACGGTGACCCTGTTATAACCTCTAGATGAGACGGTGACCCTGTTATAACCTCTAGATGAGACCGTGACCCTGTCATAACCTCTCTAGATGAGACGGTGACCCTGTTATAACCTTTGTAGATGAGACGGTGACCCTGTCATAACCTCTGTAGATGAGACGGTGACCCTGTTATAACCTCTGTAGATGAGACGGTGACCCTGTTATAACCTCTGTAGATGAGACGGTGACCCTGTTATAACCTCTAGATGAGACGGTGACCCTGTTATAACCTCTAGATGAGACGGTGACTCTGTTATAACCTCTGTAGATGAGACGGTGACTCTGTCATAACCTCTGTAGATGAGACGGTGACCCTGTTATAACCTCTAGATGAGACGGTGACCCTGTTATAACCTCTAGATGAGACGGTGACCCTGTTATAACCTTTGTAGATGAGACGGTGACCCTGTCATAACCTCTGTAGATGAGCCGGTGACCCTGTTATAATCTCTAGATGAGACAGTGACCCTGTTATAACTTCTGTAGATGAGACGGTGACCCTGTTATAACCTCTAGATGAGACGGTGACCCTGTTATAACCTCTAGATGAGACGGTGACCCTGTCATAACCTCTGTAGATGAGACGGTGACCCTGTCATAACCTCTGTAGATGAGACGGTGACCCTGTTATAACCTGTAGATGAGACGGTGACCCTGTTATAACCTCTAGATGAGACAGTGACCCTGTTATAACCTCTAGATGAGACGGTGACCCTGTTATAACCTCTAGATGAGACGGTGACCCTGTTATAACCTCTAGATGAGACGGTGACCCTGTTATAACCTCTAGATGAGACCGTGACCCTGTCATAACCTCTCTAGATGAGACGGTGACCCTGTTATAACCTTTGTAGATGAGACGGTGACCCTGTCATAACCTCTGTAGATGAGACGGTGACCCTGTTATAACCTCTGTAGATGAGACGGTGACCCTGTTATAACCTCTGTAGATGAGACGGTGACCCTGTTATAACCTCTGTAGATGAGACGGTGACCCTGTTATAACCTCTGTAGATGAGACGGTGACCCTGTTATAACCTCTGTAGATGAGACGGTGACCCTGTTATAACCTCTGTAGATGAGACGGTGACCCTGTCATAACCTCTGTAGATGAGACGGTGACCCTGTCATAACCTCTGTAGATGAGACGGTGACCCTGTTATAACCTGTAGATGAGACGGTGACCCTGTTATAACCTCTAGATGAGACGGTGACCCTGTTATAACCTCTAGATGAGACGATGACCCTGTTATAACCTCTAGATGAGACCGTGACCCTGTCATAACCTCTCTAGATGAGACGGTGACCCTGTTATAACCTTTGTAGATGAGACGGTGACCCTGTCATAACCTCTGTAGATGAGACGGTGACCCTGTTATAACCTCTGTAGATGAGACGGTGACCCTGTTATAACCTCTGTAGATGAGACGGTGACCCTGTTATAACCTCTGTAGATGAGACGGTGACCCTGTTATAACCTCTGTAGATGAGACGGTGACCCTGTTATAACCTCTAGATGAGACGGTGACCCTGTTATAACCTCTAGATGAGACGGTGACTCTGTTATAACCTCTGTAGATGAGACGGTGACCCTGTTATAACCTCTAGATGAGACGGTGACCCTGTTATAACCTCTAGATGAGACGGTGACTCTGTTATAACCTCTGTAGATGAGACGGTGACCCTGTTATAACCTCTGTAGATGAGACGGTGACTCTGTCATAACCTCTGTAGATGAGACGGTGACCCTGTTATAACCTCTGTAGATGAGACGGTGACCCTGTTATAACCTCTGTAGATGAGACGGTGACTCTGTCATAACCTCTGTAGATGAGACGGTGACCCTGTTATAACCTCTGTAGATGAGACGGTGACTCTGTCATAACCTCTGTAGATGAGACGGTGACCCTGTTATAACCTCTAGATGAGACGGTGACTCTGTTATAACCTCTGTAGATGAGACGGTGACCCTGGCGGGGGTGCTGGACAGACTGACCCCTCACCTGGCCCAGATCAAGGTGCTCCACAAGGTGTTCTGTACGGGTGTGGCAGAGGTCCCCCCTGAGACCCCTAACGTGGTGCGGGCCTCACACCTGCTCAACACACTGTACAAGGCTATCATAGAGTACGACAGCGTGGGAGAGGCATCCCAACAGGCCGTGAGTGTTTGTGTTTACATGTCTGTGTCTGTGAGTGTGACCGTGTCTGTGTCTGTGAGTGTGTCTGTGAGTGTGTCTGTGAGTGTGTCTGTGAGTGTGTCTGTGAGTGTGTCTGTGAGCGTGTCTGTGAGCGTGTCTGTGAGCGTGTCTGTGAGCGTGTCTGTGAGTGTGTCTGTGAGTGTGACCGTGTCTGTGAGTGTGACCGTGTCTGTGACCGTGTCTGTGGGTGTGACCGTGTCTGTGAGTGTGTCTGTGAGTGTGACCGTGTCTGTGAGTGTGACCGTGTCTGTGACCGTGTCTGTGAGTGTGACCGTGTCTGTGAGTGTGACCGTGTCTGTGAGTGTGTCTGTGTCTGTGAGTGTGACCGTGTCTGTGGGTGTGTCTGTGAGTGTAACCGTGTCTGTGAGTGTGTCTGTGAGTGTGACCGTGTCTGTGAGTGTGACCGTGTCTGTGAGTGTGACCGTGTCTGTGAGTGTGACCGTGTCTGTGAGTGTGTCTGTGAGTGTGACCGTGTCTGTGAGTGTGTCTGTGAGTGTGACCGTGTCTGTGACCGTGTCTGTGAGTGTGACCGTGTCTGTGAGTGTGTCTGTGAGTGTGACCGTGTATGTGAGTGTGACCGTGTCTGTGAGTGTGACCGTGTCTGTGAGTGTGACCGTGTCTGTGAGTGTGACCGTGTCTGTGAGTGTGTCTGTGAGTGTGACCGTGTCTGTGAGTGTGTCTGTGAGTGTAACCGTGTCTGTGAGTGTGTCTGTGAGTGTGACCGTGTCTGTGAGTGTGACCGTGTCTGTGAGTGTGACCGTGTCTGTGAGTGTGACCGTGTCTGTGAGTGTGACCGTGTCTGTGAGTGTGACCGTGTCTGTGAGTGTGACCATGTCTGTGAGTGTGTCTGTGAGTGTGACCGTGTCTGTGAGTGTGTCTGTGAGTGTGACCGTGTCTGTGACCGTGTCTGTGAGTGTGACCGTGTCTGTGAGTGTGACCGTGTCTGTGAGTGTGACCGTGTCTGTGAGTGTGTCTGTGAGTGTGACCGTGTATGTGAGTGTGACCGTGTCTGTGAGTGTGACCGTGTCTGTGAGTGTGACCGTGTCCGTGAGTGTGACCGTGTCTGTGAGTGTGTCTGTGAGTGTGTCTGTGTCTGTGGCCGTGTCTGTGAGTGTGACCGTGTCTGTGAGTGTGTCTGTGTCTGTGAGTGTGACCTTGTCTGTGAGTGTGACCGTGTCTGTGAGTGTGTCTGTGTCTGTGACCGTGTCTGTGAGTGTGACCGTGTCTGTGAGTGTGACCGTGTCTGTGAGTGTGTCTGTGTCTGTGAGTGTGACCTTGTCTGTGAGTGTGACCGTGTCTGTGAGTGTGACCGTGAGTGTGTGTGTGACCTTGTCTGTGAGTGTGTGTGTGTCTGTGACCGTGTCTGTGAGTGTGTTTGGTTTCGTGCATGTCTTTGAGTGAGAGTTAATAAACTCCAAACAGCCAGGTGTGTAACTGTCTAACTACCCTGACCTCTGACCTAGGTGGCTCTGTTATTCTCTCTGTGGACAGAGACAGTCAGACCATACCTAGAGATCGTGGATGAATGGATCGTTCATGGTCACCTGTTTGACCCCGCTAAAGAGTTCATCATTCAGAGGTATGGAACAAGCCTCGCTTCTGGCCATGTCATGAAAATATTTAGGCACTCAGGGTACATGGGCCGGTGATGAAGGCTCTCTTTGCATGTCCTGACAGTGTTGGGTGTCATCTGTCGTCACCCTATTCGCTATATAGTGCACTACTTTAGACCAGAGCCCTATTCCCTATATAGTGCACTACTTTAGACCAGAGCCCTATTCCCTATATAGTGCACTACTTTAGACCAGAGCCCTAGTCCCTATATAGTGCACTACTTTAGACCAGAGCCCTATTCCCTATATAGTGCACTACTTTAGACCAGAGCCCTAGTCCCTATATAGTGCACTACTTTAGACCAGAGCCCTATTCCCAATATAGTGCACTACTTTAGACCAGAGCCCTAGTCCCTATATATTGCACTACTTTAGACCAGAGCCCTATTCCCTATATAGTGCACTATATACCAGAGCCCATAGGGAATAGTGCACTACTTTAGACCAGAGCCCATAGGGAATAGTGCACTACTTTAGACCAGCGCCCATAGGGAATAGTGCACTACTTTAGACCAGAGCCCATAGGGAATAGTGCACTACTTTAGACCAGAGCCCATAGGGAATAGTGCACTACTTTACACCAGAGCCCATAGGGAATAGTGTACTACTTTAGACCAGAGCCCATAGGGAATAGTGCACTACTTTAGACCAGAGCCCATAGGGAATAGTGCACTACTTTAGACCAGAGCCCATAGGGAATAGTGCATTTCAGGGAATAGGGTGCCATTTTAGAGACATATTATATGTCTGTTAGTTGATCCTATTTTAACACTGAAAAGGCTTTTTCCAAAATGAGAATATCCATGTGACATGGCTCCATACGACATGCCTCTTCAAATTCTGAATTGAATAAAACAACCAGGTTTTCAATGTGGTTTTTATGATATGATTTGTATATAAAAGCTCACATAGTACAATGTACAGTGTCTGTAATGGAATAAACATGGTATAAATGAATGTAGACCTTCATAAAGTGGGGGGTACCAAGATGGAGGCGTGTTGGCTTCAACACAGCACCCCCTATATTAGTCATCTAGTGTGTATATATAAATCAATGGTCCTGACCCCTACCTTGTCTGTATCTCCCAACCCAGGAACAAAGACGTACCAGTGAATCACAGAGACTTTTGGTATGCCACCTACACCTTGTACAGTATCTCCGAGACGGTGGAGAGCGAGGACAAGCTGAGTGACGCAGCCAGCGGGAGCAGCGCAGGGGAGCAGGGATCGAAGTCTCAGCTCACCATGGTGTCCTTCCTCAAGCCGGTCCTCAAACAGATCATCATGGCTGGGAAGAGCATGCAGCTCCTCAAGAACCTGGACTGTAAAGAGGCTGAGCAGACCGATGGCTCCACTAGAGGTCAGTGTTGGTCTATAGAGGCTGAGCAGACCGATGGCTCCACTAGAGGTCAGTGTTGGTCTGTAGAGGCTGAGCAGACCGATGGCTCCACTAGAGGTCAGTGTTGGTCTATAGAGGCTGAGCAGACCGATGCCTGCACTAGAGGTCAGTGTTGGTCTGTAGAGGCTGAGCAGACCGATGGCTCCACTAGAGGTCAGTGTTGGTCTATAGAGGCTGAGCAGACCGATGGCTCCACTAGAGGTCAGTGTTGGTCTATAGAGGCTGAGCAGACCGATGGCTCCACTAGAGGTCAGTGTAGGTCTGTAGAGGCTGAGCAGACCGATGGCTGCACTAGAGGTCAGTGTTGGTCTGTAGAGGCTGAGCAGACCTATGGCTCCACTAGAGGTCAGTGTTTATCTGTAGAGGCTGAGCAGACAGGTGGCTCCACTAGAGGTCAGTGTTGGTCTATAGAGGCTGAGCAGACCGATGGCTCCACTAGAGGTCAGTGTTGGTCTATAGAGGCTGAGCAGACCGATGGCTCCACTAGAGGTCAGTGTTGGTCTATAGAGGCTGAGCAGACCGATGGCTCCACTAGAGGTCAGTGTTGGTCTATAGAGGCTGAGCAGACCGATGGCTCCACTAGAGGTCAGTGTTGGTCTATAGAGGCTGAGCAGACCGATGGCTCCACTAGAGGTCAGTGTTGGTCTGTAGAGGCTGAGCAGACCGATGGCTCCACTAGAGGTCAGTGTAGGTCTGTAGAGGCTGAGCAGACAGGTGGCTCCACTAGAGGTCAGTGTTGGTCTATAGAGGCTGAGCAGACCGATGCCTGCACTAGAGGTCAGTGTTGGTCTGTAGAGGCTGAGCAGACCGATGGCTCCACTAGAGGTCAGTGTTGGTCTGTAGAGGCTGAGCAGACCGATGGCTCCACTAGAGGTCAGTGTTGGTCTATAGAGGCTGAGCAGACCGATGGCTCCACTAGAGGTCAGTGTTGGTCTATAGAGGCTGAGCAGACCGATGGCTCCACTAGAGGTCAGTGTTGGTCTGTAGAGGCTGAGCAGACCGATGGCTCCACTAGAGGTCAGTGTAGGTCTGTAGAGGCTGAGCAGACAGGTGGCTCCACTAGAGGTCAGTGTTGGTCTATAGAGGCTGAGCAGACCGATGCCTGCACTAGAGGTCAGTGTTGGTCTGTAGAGGCTGAGCAGACCGATGGCTCCACTAGAGGTCAGTGTTGGTCTGTAGAGGCTGAGCAGACCGATGGCTCCACTAGAGGTCAGTGTTGGTCTATAGAGGCTGAGCAGACCGATGGCTCCACTAGAGGTCAGTGTTGGTCTATAGAGGCTGAGCAGACCGATGGCTCCACTAGAGGTCAGTGTTGGTCTATAGAGGCTGAGCAGACCGATGGCTCCACTAGAGGTCAGTGTTGGTCTGTAGAGGCTGAGCAGACCGATGGCTCCACTAGAGGTCAGTGTTGGTCTATAGAGGCTGAGCAGACCGATGGCTCCACTAGAGGTCAGTGTTGGTCTGTAGAGGCTGAGCAGACCGATGGCTCCACTAGAGGTCAGTGTAGGTCTGTAGAGGCTGAGCAGACCGATGGCTCCACTAGAGGTCAGTGTTTATCTGTAGAGGCTGAGCAGACAGGTGGCTCCACTAGAGGTCAGTGTTGGTCTATAGAGGCTGAGCAGACCGATGGCTCCACTAGAGGTCAGTGTTGGTCTATAGAGGCTGAGCAGACCGATGGCTCCACTAGAGGTCAGTGTTGGTCTATAGAGGCTGAGCAGACCGATGGCTCCACTAGAGGTCAGTGTTGGTCTATAGAGGCTGAGCAGACCGATGGCTCCACTAGAGGTCAGTGTTGGTCTATAGAGGCTGAGCAGACCGATGGCTCCACTTGAGGTCTGTAGCTTGTCTGTAGTTCATCTTTAGCTGGTCTGTAGCTTGTCTGTAGTTCATCTTTAGCTGGTCTGCAGCCGGTCTGAAGTTCATCTTTAGCTGATCTGTAGCTGTTCTGTAGTTCATCTTTAGCTGGTCTGTTGCTGGTCTGTAATTGGTCACCAGGCTAGTGTTTCTAGTGCAGAGTGTGGTACAGAGAGATGTGTTTGAGAAGGGAGACAGGGGAGTTTGAGTACTGCTTATGCCTGAAAAACACAGTTTGTGTTTTTCAGAATATACAGTATTATGGAACCATAAAATTGTTCCTATCATCCCTAAGCCTTGAGCTATAATCTAGCGAAGCATGGCCGTATGGTACAAAACACCTGCTTTCTGCTTGGGTTCCTAATGTTCTGTGTTTTAGATACTTTCTGCTTGGGTTCCTAATGTTCTCTGTGTGTTTTAGATGCTTTCTGTTTGGATTCCTAATGTTCTCTGTGTGTTTTAGATGCTTTCTGTTTGGATTCCTAATGTTCTCTGTGTGTTTTAGATGCTTACTGCTTGGATTCCTAATGTTCTCTGTGTGTGTTAGATGCTTACTGCTTGGGTTCCTAATGTTCTCTGTGTGTTTTAGATGCTTACTGCTTGGATTCCTAATGTTCTCTGTGTGTTAGATGCTTACTGCTTGGATTCCTAATGTTCTCTGTGTGTTAGATGCTTACTGCTTGGATTCCTAATGTTCTCTGTGTGTTTTAGATGCTTACTGCTTGGATTCCTAATGTTCTCTGTGTGTTTTAGATGCTTACTGCTTGGATTCCTAATGTTCTCTGTGTGTTTTAGATGCTTACTGCTTGGATTCCTAATGTTCTCTGTGTGTTTTAGATGCTTACTGCTTGGATTCCTAATGTTCTCTGTGTGTTAGATGCTTACTGCTTGGATTCCTAATGTTCTCTGTGTGTTTTAGATGCTTACTGCTTGGATTCCTAATGTTCTCTGTGTGTTTTAGATGCTTACTGCTTGGATTCCTAATGTTCTCTGTATGTTTTAGATGCAGAAAGGAAGAGCTTGTACACTCTTTTTCTGGAGTCTGTTCAGTCCCGCCTCCGTTGCCGGGTCGACTCCCCCGTGGATACGGTCACCGAGCAACAGGCCACTAAGCAGAGCCTGATCAAGATGCAGTCGATTGTAGCTCAGCATCTACAGATGGATGACATACATGACCCTCTACTGGCCATCAACTTCGCCAGGTGAGTGGAGGAGAGTATACTTGGAGCGGGGTAGGGACCGAGGCGGCGTGGGATAGGGATGAAACATTTCCAAGATGGCGTAGCAGTGGGGATGTCTGTTTTGATTGTCTTGTCCCGTCCCTTGTATACATCGTTTTTCTTCGTATATATTTTTAAAATATTTTTTTATCTCATTTTCCATCTACGGACTGAACATACTCTCCTGCAACCCGCCTCACGCAATGTGGTATGGATCTGCTTTTGAACCGGAACCCCTTCAGGAGCTAGCCAATAACTAGATAGTAGTTAGCCTGGAGCTAGCCTCAAACTAGGCCCATCTCCCAGCTAGCCGAAGAGATTCCTTCAAGCAATCCTTGTGCTTCAATTATCTCTTTTGCCAATTGGCCTGGAACCTCAGCCCCGCTGATTCATCACAACTGGTCTACCGAGTTAACCGTCCGAGGGTTTTCTGTCCTGAAGCAAGCGCCAGTTAGCCTGGAGCTAGCCTCGAGCTAGGCCCTTCTCCCGGCTAGCCAAAGAATTCCATAAGATAATTCCTGGGCTTCAATACCTCTTTTGCCAATTGGCCTGGATCCTTTGCTGCCGACAAGGAGCCCCGCCTATCCATCACGACTGGTCAGCCGACGTGACCGCCCGAGGGGGTTTCAACAGACTCTCCCGTTGCGACGTCCCCCTGAGGCCCATCTACTAGCCTTCTGATAGCCCCGTTCTGCTAGCTGTCTGAATCACCGTGTCTCCAGCTCGCCTAGGTACTCACTGGACCCTATGATCACTCGGCTACACATGCCTCTCCCTAAAGTCAATATGCCTTGTCTGTTGCTGTTTTGGTTAGTTATTTTTGTCTTATTTCACTGTAGAGCCTCCAGCCCTGCTCATTATCCCTTAGCTAGCCCTTATGTTCCACCCCCCACACATGCAGTGACGGCACCTGGCTTAAATGGTGCCTCTAGAGACAAAATCTCTCATCGTCACTCAATGCCAAGGTTTACCTCCACGGTATTCACATCCTACCATATCTTTGTCTGTACGTTGTCTTGAATTTATTATTCCGCGCCCAGAAACCTGCTCCTTTTACTCCCTGTTCCAAACGTACTAGACAACCAGTTCTTATAGCCTTTAGCTGTACCCTCATCCTACTCCTCTGTTCCAAACGCACTAGACGACCAGTTCTTATATCCTTTAGCCGTACCCTCATCCTACTCCTCCTCTGTTCCAAACGTACTAGACGACCAGTTCTTATAGACTTTAGCTGTACCCTCATCCTACTCCTCCTCTGTTCCAAAATCACTAGACGACCAGTTCTTATAGCCTTTAGCCATACCCTTATCCTACTCCTCCTCTGGTGATGTAGAGGTGAATCCGGCCCTGCAGTTCCTACCTCCACTCCCATCCCCCAGGCGCTCTCATTTGTTGACTTCTGTAACCGTAAAAGCATTGGTTTCATGCATGTTAACATTAAAAGCCTCCTCCCTAAGTTTGTTTTATTCACTGCTTTAGCACACTCCAACCCAGATGTTCTAGCCGTATCTGAATCCTGACTTAGGAAGGCCACCAAAAATCCTGAATTGTCCATCCCTAACTAACATTTTATGACAAGATAGAACTACCAAAGGGGGCGGAGTTGCAATCTATTGCAGAGATAGCCAGCAGAGTTCTGTCTTACTATCCAGGTCTGTACCCAAACAATTTGAGCTTCTACTTTTAAAAATCCACCTTTCCAGAAACAAGTCTCTCGCCGTTGCCGCTTGTTTATAGACCCCCTTCAGCCCCCAGCTGTGCCCTGGACACCATATGTGAACTGATTGCCCCCCATCTATCTTCAGAGTTCGTACTGTTAGGTGACCTAAACTGGGATATGCTTAACACCCCGGCCGTCCTTCAATCTAAGCTGGATGCCCTCAATCTCACACAAATCATCAAGAAACCTACCGGGTACATCCCTAAATCCGTAACCATGGGCACCCTCTTAGATATCATCCTGACCAACCTGCCCTCAATACACCTGTGCTGTCTTCAACCAGGATTTCAGCGATCACTGCTTCATTGCCTGAGTGCACACTGGGTCCGCGGTCATACGACCACCCTCGTCACTGTCAAATGCTCCTAAAACACTTCAGCGAGCAGGCCTTTCTAATCGACCTGGCCCGGGTATCCTGGAAGGATATTGACCTCATTCCGTCAGTTGAGGATGCTGGTTATTCTTTAAAAGTGCCTTCCTCACCACCTTAAATAAGCATGCCCCGTTCAAAAAATGTAGAACTATGAACAGATATAGTCCTTGGTTCACTCCAGACCCGACTGCCCTTGACCAGCACAAAAACATCCTGTGGCGTTCTGCATTAGCATCGAATAGCCCCCACGATATGCAACTTTTCAGGGAAGTCAGGAACCAATATACACAGGCAGTTAGGAAAGTTAAGGCTAGCTTTTTCAAACAGAAATTTGCTTCCTGTTGCACTTATTCCAAAACACTTATTAAATGTTTTGGGACACTGTAATGTCCATGGAGAATACGAGCACCTCCTTCCAGCTGCCCACTGCATTGTGGCTAGGAAACACTGTCACTACCAATAAATCTACGAAAATCGATAATTTCAATAAGCATTTTTCCGCAGCTGGCCATGCTTTCCATCTGGCTACCCCTACCCTGGCCATCATCTCAGCACCCCTGCAGCCACTTCAACACTCTACTCAGCAAACTGGATGTAGTCTATCACAGTGCCACCCGTTTTGTCACCAAAGCCCCATAATCTACCCACCACTACGACGTGTACACGCCGTTGGCTGGCCCTCACTACATATCGGTCGCCAACCCCACTGGCTCCAGGTCATCTGTAAGTCTTTGCTAGGTAAAGCTCCGCCTTATCTCAGCTCACTGGTCACCATAGCAACAACCACCCGTAGCACATGCTCCAGCAGGTATATCTCACTGGTCATCCCCAAATCCAACACCACCTTTGGCCAACTTTCCTTCCAGTTCTTTGCTGCCAATGACTGGAACGAATTGCAAAAATCACTGAAGCTGAAGACTCATATCTCTCTAACTTTAAGCACCAGCTGTCAGAGCTGCTTACCGATCACTGTACCTGTACACAGCCCATCTGTAAATAGCCCATCCAACAACCTCATCCCCATATTATTACTTACCCTCTTGGTCTTTTGCACCCCAGTATCTCTTCTTGCAGATTCATCATCTGCACATCTATCACTCCAGTATTAATGCTACATTGTAATTATTTTCGCTACCTCCCCCTTTCTACATTTGAACACTGTGCATAAATAGAAAAATCTTTATTTTCTATTGTGTTACTGACTGTACGCTTGTTTATTTGTGTAACTCTGTATTGTTGTTTGTGCTGCACTGCTTTGCTTTATCTTGGCCAGGTCACAGTTGTAAATGAGAACTTGTTCTCAACTAGCCTACCTGGGGGCGGCAGGGTAGCCTAGTGGTTAGAGTGTTGGAAATCTGTGTTACAATCTGTCGTTCTGCCCCTGAACAGGCAGTTAACCCACTGTTCCTAGGCCGCCATTGAAAATAAGAATTTGTTCTTAACTGACTTGCCTAGTAAAATAAAGGTGAAATAAAATACAAATTGTTCAAAAGACCAATTAGTGGAAAAACTATAATTGAATTAAAATATCTTGATTATGTTAAGTTTTAGCTTGTTTGGTGGCTCCAGAAAGAGTAACCCAGCTCTGGTAACTCCTAATCCCCCCCACCAGGCTGTACCTGGAGCAGAGTGACTTCCACGAGAGGTTCTCAGGCGGTGACGTGATCGTGGACCGTTCGTCTGAGTCGGTGACGTGTCAGACATTTGAGCTGACGCTGCGTTCCTGCCTCTACCCACACATCCAGAAGAGATACATTGAGTGCTGTGGCAACCTCATGACCACCCTGAAGAAGGACTACAGGTAAACTCAATACATCTGTCAGTCAGTACTCTGTCTCATGTCTCTAGTCCTCCAGGTGTCTGTCAGTCAGTACTCTGTCTCATGTCTCTAGTCCTCCAGGTGTCTGTCAGTCAGTACTCTGTCTCATGTCTCTAGTCCTCCAGGTGTCTGTCAGTCAGTACTCTGTCTCATGTCTCTAGTCCTCCAGGTGTCTGTCAGTCAGTACTCTGTCTCATGTCTCTAGTCCTCCAGGTGTCTGTCAGTCAGTACTCTGTCTCATGTCTCTAGTCCTCCAGGTGTCTGTCAGTCAGTACTCTGTCTCATGTCTCTAGTCCTCCAGGGCCAGGTATTCATTCTTCCCTTGTACTTCATTCATCAATTAAGGTGATTGAAACATACCAGGTACCGTATCATTGAGTGGGTATAGGCTTCATCCCAAATGACACGCTGTTTCCTATATAGTGCACTACTGTTGATAACTATTTCCTATATCAGGGCTGCCCAACCCTCTTCCTGGAGATCTACCGTCCTGTAGGTTATCAGTCCAACCCTCTTCCTGGAGATCTACTGTCCTGTAGGTTATCAGTCCAACCCTCTTCCTGGAGATCTACCGTTCTGTAGGTTTTCAGTCCAACCCTCTTCCTGGAGGTCTACCGTCCTGTAGGTTTTCAGTCCAACCCTCTTCCTGGAGATCTACTGTCCTGTAGGTTATCAGTCCAACCCTCTTCCTGGAGATCTACCGTCCTGTAGGTTCTCAGTCCAACCATCTTCCTGGAGATCTACTGTCCTGTAGGTTTTCAGTCCAACCCTCTTCCCGGAGGTCTACTATCTTGTAGGTTTTCAGTCCAACCCTCTTCCTGGAGATTTACCGTCCTGTAGGTTTTCAGTCCAACCCTCTTCCTGGAGATTTACCGTCCTGTAGGTTTTCAGTCCAATCCTAATTTAACACACATGATTCTACTAATTAGCTGCTCAACAAGACCTTAACTAGCTGAATCAGATATGCTAAATTAGGATTGGGCTGATAACCTACAGGACAGTAGATCTCCAATAAGATGGTTGGGCTGCCCTATAAAGTGCACCACAGCCCTATTGGCCCTGGTCAAAGTAGTGCACTATATAGAGAATATCGTATCAATTGGGACTCATTAATAGTTCCATAACCTTTAACCCCCAGACTGCTGAGGTCCCCCAGTATGACTTCTACAGCTGTTATAGGCCCTATACTCACCCTAACCTTTAACCCCCAGACTGCTGGAGTACCTTCAGGCCATGAGGAACTACTTCCTGTTGGAGGCAGGAGACACCATGTATGACTTCTATACAGCCATCTTTGATAAGGTCCTGGAGAAGGAGAGCTGGCAGCAGCTGGCGTTCCTCAACGTTCAACTGCAGGAAGCTGTGGGACAGCGGTGTCCAGAGGACAGCAGCAGGTACTGCAACACAACCTCCTCACACTGACTGGGCTCTCATTGGTTACACCCCACACTGACTGGGCTCTCATTGGTTAGCCTTTGCTCTGGTTTTGAGAGATTTCAGAGTTGATAGGCTAACTGATCACACAGGATGTAATATCAACAATAGTGATAGGCATATAGTTGTGATGTTTTTCCATTTTGATGGCATTGAATTTATTGTCACAATAAAGTAATAGAAAAATGTCTGTTTTCCAGGTTGTCCATCTTCCTGGAGACGATAGACCCAGTCAGAAAGAAACAGCCGATTAATAATCTGGATGGTTTGACCCTCAGTTACAAGGTGAGTCTCCTACCAACCTTATCCACATGATAACAGGTTGGCTGTGGTAGAAACAGACTTAATAATCTGGATGGTTTGACCCTCAGTTACAAGGTGAGTCTCCTACCAACCTTATCCACAATACTGATAACATTTTCGCTGCAGATCCGACTTTTCCCTGACAATTTTTTCGCCGGATTAAAGGTCCCGAAGTTTCTTCTTTCTGTGGTGTCCTTCCCTTCACGTTTCTGTGGTGTCCTTCCCTACACGTTTCTGTGGTGTCCTTCCCTTCACGTTTCTGTGGTGTCCTTCCCTTCACGTTTCTGTGGTGTGCTTCCCTACACGTTTCTGTGGTGTCCTTCCCTTCATGTTTCTGTGGTGTCCTTCCCTTCACGTTTCTGTGGTGTCCTTCCCTTCACGTTTCTGTGGTGTCCTTGCCTTCACGTTTCTGTGGTGTCCTTCCCTACACGTTTCTGTGGTGTCCTTCCCTTCACGTTTCTGTGGTGTCCTTCCCTTCACGTTTCTGTGGTGTCCTTCCCTTCACGTTTCTGTGGTGTCCTTCCCTTCACGTTTCTGTGGTGTCCTTCCCTACACGTTTCTGTGGTGTCCTTCCCTTCACGTTTCTGTGGTGTCCTTCCCTTCACGTTTCTGTGGTGTCCTTCCCTTCACGATTCTGTGGTTTCCTTCCCTTCACGTTTCTGTGGTGTCCTTCCCTTCACGTTTCTGTGGTGTCCTTCCCGTCACGTTTCTGTGGTGTCCTTCCCTTCACGTTTCTGTGGTGTCCTTCCCTTCACGTTTCTGTGGTGTCCTTCCCTTCACGTTTCTGTGGTGTCCTTCCCTTCACGTTTCTGTGGTGTCCTTCCCTTCACGTTTCTGTGGTGTCCTTCCCTTCACGTTTCTGTGGTGTCCTTCCCTTCACGTTTCTGTGGTGTCCTTGCCTTCACGTTTCTGTGGTGTCCTTCCCTACACGTTTCTGTGGTGTCCTTCCCTTCACGTTTCTGTGGTGTCCTTCCCTTCACGTTTCTGTGGTGTCCTTCCCTTCACGTTTCTGTGGTGTCCTTCCCTTCACGTTTCTGTGGTGTCCTTCCCTACACGTTTCTGTGGTGTCCTTCCCTTCACGTTTCTGTGGTGTCCTTCCCTTCACGTTTCTGTGGTGTCCTTCCCTTCACGATTCTGTGGTTTCCTTCCCTTCACGTTTCTGTGGTGTCCTTCCCTTCACGTTTCTGTGGTGTCCTTCCCGTCACGTTTCTGTGGTGTCCTTCCCTTCACGTTTCTGTGGTGTCCTTCCCTTCACGTTTCTGTGGTGTCCTTCCCTTCACGTTTCTGTGGTGTCCTTCCCTTCACGTTTCTGTGGTGTCCTTCCCTTCACGTTTCTGTGGTGTCCTTCCCTTCACGTTTCTGTGGTGTCCTTCCCTTCACGTTTCTGTGGTGTCCTTCCCTTCACGTTTCTGTGGTCTCCTTCCCTTCACGTTTCTGTTGTGGCCTTCCCTTCACGTTTCTGTGGTCTCCTTCCCTTCACGTTTCTGTTGTGGCCTTCCCTTCACGTTTCCTTCGTGAAAGTTTTTCCGAGTTATGTTTTTTCTAGTTTTTTTGACGGGGTATTTTCTTTAAACAGTTTTTACATAGTTCAAATCAAATTTTATTTGTCACATGCGCCAAATACAACAAACCTTACTTACAAGCCCTTAACCAACAGCGGTTAAGGGCTTGTAAGTAAGCATTAAGGTTTGTTGTATTTGGCGCATGTGACAAATAAAATTTGATTTGAACTATGTAAAAACTGCATACATAAAGCCAACAAATAAAAAACATTTCAGCCTGCAGGTAGAAAATATCCTGATAAAAATAAATGTCCTATAAATCACATTGGCTACACATGGCCTTCTTGCAACCAACTTGAAACATTGTATCTACTATTAACCTAGGTCAAACCTGAAGCTTGTGGAAGTGAAGTTGCAACATTGTATCAAATATTCTGGGCCCTCAGAGCTTCCTGCTCCAGTGAGATCAGGACAGACACAGCTGTAGACTATTTGATCAAGGGATAAGAAGCAGTGGTCGACTTGAGCAGGAGTTCAGCGGAGTAGAACTTGACTTCCGGCGCCGACAGAGATGGCCGCCTCGCTTCGCGTTCCTAGGAAACTATGCAGTTTTTTGTTTTTTTACGTGTTATTTCTTACACTAGTACCCCAGGTCATCTTAGGTTTCTTTACATACAGCCGACAAGAACTACTGAATATAAGATCAGCGTCAACTCACCATCAGTACGACCAAGAATATGTTTTTCGCGATGCGGATCCTGAGTTCTGCCTTACAACCAGTGTAACCGAGTGGATCACATGCAGCGACCAAAAAAAAAAAAAAAAACGACTCAGAAAAAGAGGGAAACGAAGCGGTCTTCTGGTCAGACTCCGGAGACGGGCACATCGTGCACCACTCCCCAGCATTCTTCTTGCCAATGTCCAGTCTCTTGACAACAAGGTTGATGAAATCCGAGCAAGGGTAGCATTCCAGAGGGACATCAGAGACTGTAACGTTCTCTGCTTCACGGAAACATGGCTCACTGGAGAGACGCAATCCGAAGCGGTGCAGCCAGCGGGTTTCTCCACGCATCGCGCCGACAGAAACAAACATCTCTCTGGTAAGAAGACGGGCGGGGGCGTATGCCTTATGGCCAACGTGACATGGTGTGATGAAGGAAACATACAGGAACTCAAATCCTTCTGTTCACCTGATTTAGAATTCCTCACAATCAAATGTAGACCGCATTATCTACCAAGAGAATTCTCTTCGATTATAATCACAGCCGTATATATCCCCCCAAGCAGACACATCGATGGCTCTGAACGAACTTTATTTAACTCTCTGCAAACTGGAAACGATTTATCCGGAGGCTGCATTCATTGTAGCTGGGGATTTTAACAAGGCTAATCTGAAAACAAGACTCCCTAAATTTTATCAGCATATTGATTGCGCAACCAGGGGTGGAAAGACCCTGGATCATTGTTACTCTAACTTCCGCGACGCATATAAGGCCCTGCCCCGCCCCCTTTCGGAAAAGCTGACCACGACTCCATTTTGTTGATCCCTGCCTACAGACAGAAACTAAAACAAGAAGCTCCCACGCTGAGGTCTGTCCAACGCTGGTCCGACCAAGCTGACTCCACACTCCAAGACTGCTTCCATCACGTGGACTGGGAGATGTTTCGTATTGCGTCAGACAACAACATTGACGAATACGCTGATACGGTGTGCGAGTTCATTAGAACGTGCGTTGAAGATGTCGTTCCCATAGCAACGATTAAAACATTCCCTAACCAGAAACCGTGGATTGATGGCAGCATTCGTGTGAAACTGAAGGCACGAACCACTGCTTTTAATCAGGGCAAGGTGTCTGGTAACATGACTGAATACAAACAGTGCAGCTATTCCCTCCGCAAGGCTATCAAACAAGCTAAGCGCCAGTACAGAGACAAAGTAGAATCTCAATTCAACGGCTCAGACACAAGAGGTATGTGGCAGGGTCTACAATCAATCACGGACTACAGGAAGAAACCCAGCCCAGTCACGGACCAGGATGTCTTGCTCCCAGGCAGACTAAATAACTTTTTTGCCCGCTTTGAGGACAATACAGTGCCACTGACACGGCCTGCAACGGAATCATGCGGTCTCTCCTTCACTGCAGCCGAAGTGAGTAAGACATTTAAACGTGTTAACCCTCGCAAGGCTGCAGGCCCAGACGGCATCCCCAGCCGCGCCCTCAGAGCATGCGCAGACCAGCTGGCCGGTGTGTTTACGGACATATTCAACCAATCCCTATACCAGTCTGCTGTTCCCACATGCTTCAAGAGGGCCACCATTGTTCCTGTTCCCAAGAAAGCTAAGGTAACTGAGCTAAACGACTACCGCCCCGTAGCACTCACATCCGTCATCATGAAGTGCTTTGAGAGACTAGTCAAGGACCATATCACCTCCACCCTACCTGACACCCTTGACCCACTCCAATTTGCTTACCGCCCAAATAGGTCCACAGACGATGCAATCTCAACCACACTGCACACTGCCCTAACCCATCTGGACAAGAGGAATACCTATGTGAGAATGCTGTTCATCGACTACAGCTCGGCATTCAACACCATAGTACCCTCCAAGCTCGTCATCAAGCTCGAGACCCTGGGTCTCGACCCCGCCCTGTGCAACTGGGTACTGGACTTCCTGACGGGCCGCCCCCAGGTGGTGAGGGTAGGCAACAACATCTCCTCCCCGCTGATCCTCAACACTGGGGCCCCACAAGGGTGCGTTCTGAGCCCCCTCCTGTACTCCCTGTTCACCCACGACTGCGTGGCCATGCACGCTCCAACTCAATCATCAAGTTTGCGGACGACACAACAGTGGTAGGCTTGATTACCAACAACGACGAGACGGCCTACAGGGAGGAGGTGAGGGCCCTCGGAGTGTGGTGTCAGGAAAATAACCTCACACTCAACGTCAACAAAACTAAGGAGATGATTGTGGACTTCAGGAAACAGCAGAGGGAACACCCCCCCATCCACATCGATGGAACAGTAGTGGAGAGGGTAGCAAGTTTTAAGTTCCTCGGCATACACATCACAGACAAACTGAATTGGTCCACTCACACAGACAGCATCGTGAGGAAGGCGCAGCAGCGCCTCTTCAACCTCAGGAGGCTGAAGAAATTCGGCTTGTCACCAAAAGCACTCACAAACTTCTACAGATGCACAATCGAGAGCATCCTGGCGGGCTGTATCACCGCCTGGTATGGCAACTGCACCGCCCTCAACCGTAAGGCTCTCCAGAGGGTAGTGAGGTCTGCACAACGCATCACCGGGGGCAAACTACCTGCCCTCCAGGACACCTACACCACCCGATGCTACAGGAAGGCCATAAAGATCATCAAGGACATCAACCACCCGAGCCACTGCCTGTTCACCCCGCTGTCATCCAGAAGGCGAGGTCAGTACAGGTGCATCAAAGCTGGGACCGAGAGACTGAAAAACAGCTTCTATCTCAAGGCCATCAGACTGTTAAACAGCCACCACTAACATTGAGTGGCTACTGCCAACACACTGTCAATGACACTGACTCTACTCCAGCCACTTTAATCATGGGAATTGATGGGAAATTATGTAAATATATCACTAGCCACTTTAAACAATGCTACCTTATATAATGTTACTTACCCTACATTGTTCATCTCATATGCATACGTTGATACTGTACTCTATATCATCGACTGCATCCTTATGTAATACATGTATCACTAGCCACTTTAACTATGCCACTTGGTTTACATACTTATCTCATATGT
This sequence comes from Oncorhynchus tshawytscha, assembly GCF_018296145.1. NCBI lineage: Eukaryota > Metazoa > Chordata > Actinopteri > Salmoniformes > Salmonidae > Oncorhynchus > Oncorhynchus tshawytscha. Next base: position 1,345,710 of record NC_056434.1, read on the forward strand.
ATATACTGTACTCGATATCATCTACTGTATCTTGCCTATGCTGCTCTGTACCATCACTCATTCATATATCCTTATGTACATATTCTTTACCCCCTTACACTG
>NC_056434.1:1345911-1415266 GCF_018296145.1 Oncorhynchus tshawytscha
AGTGTAGTGGAGACACATAAGGGCCAGTAGTGTAGTGGAGGGTAAACACTAGGGGCCAGTAGTGGTGGGAGTAGCACTGAGGCCAGTGGTAGGGTGAGTAGAGCATAAGGGGCAGTAGTGTGAGTGGAGGTAACACTAGGGCCAGTGGTGTAGTGGAGGGTAAACACTAAGGGCCAGTGGTGTAGTGGAGGGTAAACACTAAGGGCCAGTAGTAGTGGAGGGTAAACACTAAGGGCCAGTAGTGGAGGGGTAAACACTATAGGGTCAGTGGTGTAGTGGAGGGCAAACACTAAGGGCCAGTGGTGTAGTGGAGGGTAAACACTAGGGCCAGTAGTGTAGTAGAGGGTAAACACCAAGGGTCAGTAGTGTAGTGGTGTAGTGTAGGGTAAACACTAAGGGCCAGTAGTGTAGTGGAGGGTAAACACTAAGGGTCAGTAGTGGTAGTGGAGGGTAAACACATGGGCCAGTAGTGTATGGAGGGTAAACACTAGCGAGCCAGTGGTGTAGTGGAGGGTAAACACTAAGGGTCAGTGGTGTAGTGGAGGGTAAACACTAAGGGCCAGTAGTGTAGTGGAGGGTAAACACTAAGGGCCAGTGGTGTAGTGGAGGGTAAAACACTGAGGCCAGTGGTGTAGTGGAGGGTAAAACACTAAGGGCCAGTAGTGTAGTGGATGGCAAACACTAAGGGTCAGTGGTGTAGTGGAGGGTAAACACTAAGGGCCAGTAGTGTAGTGGAGGGTAAACACTAAGGGCCAGTAGTGTAGTGGAGGGTAAACACCAAGGGTCAGTAGTGTAGTGGTGTAGTGGGGGGTAAACACTAAGGGCCAGTGGTGTAGTGGAGGGTAAACACTAAGGGTCAGTGGTGTAGTGGAGGGTAAACACTAAGGGCCAGTAGTGTAGTGAAACACTAAGGGCCAGTAGTGTAGTGGAGGGTAAACACTAAGGGCCAGTAGTGTAGTGGAGGTAAACACTAAGGGCCAGTGGTGTAGTGGGTGGGGTAAACACTGCCAGTAGTGGAGGTAAACACTAGGGTCAGTGGTAGTGGAGGTAAACACTAGCCAGTGGTGTAGTGGAGGATCAGAACGACCAGCGGGCCAGTAGTGCAGTGGAGGGCAAACACTGGCACAGTGGTGTAGTGGAGGACAAACACCATGGGTCAGTGGTGTAGTGGAGGGAAACACATGGGCCCATAGTGTAGTGGAGGGTAAAACACTAAGGGTCAGTGTGTAGTGGAGGTAAACACTAAGGGCCAGTGGGGTAGTGGAGGGTAAAACACAAAGAGCCAGTGGTGTAGTGAGGGTAAACACTATGGGCCAGTGGTGTAGTGGAGGGTAAACACCATGGGCCAGTGGTAGTGGAGGGTAAACACAGTGTAGTGGAGGGTAAACACTATGGGTCAAGGGCAAACACTATAAATAGTGGTAGTGGAGGGTAAACACTAAGGGTCAGTGGTGTAGTGGAGGCAAAACACTAAGGGCCAGTGGTGTAGTGGAGGGTAAACACTAAGGGCCAGTGGTGTGTAAACAAGGGCCAGTGGTGTAGTGGAGGGAGCAACTAAGGGCCAGTGGTGTAGTGGAGGACAAACACAGGGCCAGTAGTGGAGGGTAAACACTAAGGGTCAGTGGTGTAGTGGAGGGGCAAACACTAAGGGCCAGTGGTGTAGTGGAGGGTAAACACTAAGGGCCAGTAGTGTAGTGGAGGGTAAACACCAAGGGTCAGTAGTGTAGTGGAGGGTAAACACTAAGGGCCAGTGGTGTAGTGGAGGGTAAACAACACTGGGCCAGTGGGTAGTGGAGGGTAAACAAAGGGCCAGTGGTGTAGTGGAGGGGTAAACACTAATGGGCCAGTGGTGTAGTGGAGGGTAAACACTAAGGGCCAGTGGTGTAGTGGGGGTAAACACTAAGGGCCAGTAGTGTAGTGGAGGGTAAACACTGGGGTCAGTGGTGTAGTGGAGGGTAAACATTAAGGGCCAGTGGTGTAGTGGAGGGTAAACACTAGGGTCAGTGGTGTGTAGTGGAGGGTAAACAGGGCCAGTAGTATGGGCCAGTGGTGTAGTGGAGGGTAAACACTAAGGGCCAGTAGTGTAGTGGAGGTAAACACTAAGGGCCAGTGGTGTAGTGGAGGTAAAAACACCAAGGGTCAGTAGTGTAGTGGCAAACACTAAGGGCCAGTAGTGTAGTGGAGGGTAAACACTAAGGGCCAGTAGTGTAGTGGAGGTGGTAAACACTAAGGGCCAGTAGTGTAGTGGAGGGTAAAACACAGTGTGTAGTGGAGGGTAAAGCACTAGGGCCAGTGGTGTAGTGGAGGGTAAACACTAAGGGCCAGTGGTGTAGTGGAGGGTAAACACTAAGGGCCAGTGGTGTAGTGGAGGGTAAACACCAAGGGCCAGTAGTGTAGTGGAGGGTAAGGGAGTGAGTGGAGGGTAAACACTAAGGGTCAGTGGTGTAGTGGAGGGTAAACACTAAGGGCCAGTAGTGTAGTGGAGGGTAAACACTAAGGGTCAGTGGTGTAGTGGAGGGTAAACATTAAGGGTCAGTGGTGTAGTGGAGGGTAAACACTAAGGGCCAGTAGTGTAGTGGAGGGTAAACACTAAGGGTCAGTGGTAGTGGAGGGTAAACACTAAGGGCCAGTAGTGTAGTGGAGGGTAAACACTAAGGGCCAGTAGTGTAGTGGAGGGTAAACACCAAGGGTCAGTAGTGTAGTGGTGTAGTGGAGGGTAAACACTAAGGGCCAGTAGTGTGTAGTGGATGGTAAACACTAAGGGCCAGTGGTGTAGTGGAGGGTAAACACTAAGGGCCAGTAGTGTAGTGGAGGGTAAACACTAAGGGCCAGTAGTGTAGTGGAGGGTAAACACTAAGGGCCAGTAGTGTAGTGGAGGGTAAACACTAAGGGCCAGTGGTGTAGTGGTGGGGTAAACACTAAGGGCCAGTGGTGTAGTGGAGGGTAAACACTAAGGGTCAGTGGTGTAGTGGAGGGTAAACACTAAGGGCCAGTGGTGTAGTGGAGGGTAAACACTAAGGGCCAGTAGTGTAGTGGTGTAGTGGAGGGTAAACACTAAGGGCCAGTAGTGTAGTGGTGTAGTGGAGTGGGTAAACACTAAGGGCCAGTAGTGTAGTGGAGGTAAACACTAAGGGTCAGTGGTGTAGTGGAGGGTAAACACAAAGGGCCAGTAGTGTAGTGGAGGGTAAACACTAAGGGCCAGTAGTGTAGTGGAGGGTAAACACTAAGGGCCAGTAGTGTAGTGGAGGGTAAACACTAAGGGCCAGTGGTGTAGTGGTAAACACAAGGGCCAGTGGTGTAGTGGAGGGTAAACACTAAGTGTAAACACTAAGGGCCAGTGGTGTAGTGGAGGGTAAACACCAAGGGCCAGTGGTGTAGTGGTGGGGGTAAACACAAAGGGCCAGTGGTGTAGTGGAGGGTAAACACAAGGGCCAGTGGTGTAGTGGAGGGTAAACACTAAGGGCCAGTAGTGTGTAGTGGCCAGTAGTGGAGGGTAAACACTAAGGGCCAGTAGTGTAGTGGAGGGTAAACACTAAGGGCCAGTGGTGTAGTGGAGGGTAAACACTAAGGGCCAGTAGTGTAGTGGAGGGTAAACACTAAGGGCCAGTAGTGTAGTGGAGGGTAAACACTAAGGGTCAGTGGTGTAGTGGAGGGCAAACACTAAGGGCCAGTGGTGTAGTGGAGGGGTAAACACTAAGGGTCAGGTGGTGTAGTGGAGGGTAAACACTAAGGGCCAGTAGTGTAGTGGAGGGTAAACACTAAGGGCCAGTAGTGTAGTGGAGGGTTAACACTAAGGGCCAGTGGTGTAGTGGAGGGTAAACACTAAGGGCCAGTAGTGTAGTGGAGGGTAAACACAGGGCCAATGGTGTAGTGGAGGGCACTAAGGGTCAGTGGTGTAGTGGAGGGTAAACACTAAGGGCCAGTGGTGTAGTGGAGGGTAAACACTAAGGGCCAGTAGTGTAGTGGAGGGTAAACACTAAGGGCCAGTAGTGTAGTGGAGGGTAAACAAAGGGCCAGTGGTGTAGTGGAGGGTAAACACAGGGTCAGTGGTGTAGTGGAGGGTAAACACTAAGGGCCAGTAGTGTAGTGGAGGGTAAACACTAAGGGTCAGTAGTGTAGTGGAGGGTAAACACTGAGGGCCAGTAGTGTAGTGGTGAGTGGAGGGTAAACACTAAGGGCCAGTGTAGTGGTGTAGTGGAGGGTAAAGTAAGGGCCAGTAGTGTAGTGTGAGTGGGGTAAACACTAAGGGCCAGTAGTGTAGTGGAGGGTAAACACTAAGGGCCAGTGGTGTAGTGGAGGGTAAACACTAAGGGCCAGTAGTGTAGTGGAGGGTAAACACTAAGGGCCAGTAGTGTAGTGGAGGGTAAACACTAAGGGCCAGTGGTGTAGTGGTATAGTGGAGGGTAAACACTAAGTGCCAGTGGTGTAGTGGTGTAGTGGAGTGGTGGTGGAGGTAAACACTAAGGGCCAGTGGTGTAGTGGAGGGTAAACACAAAGGGCCAGTAGGTGTAGTGGTGGGGGGTAAACACAAGGGCCAGTGGTGTAGTGGAGGGCAAACACAAGGGCCAGTGGTGTGTAGTGGTGTAGTGGTGAGGGTAAACACTAAGGGCCAGTAGTGTAGTGGAGGGTAAACACTAAGGGCCAGTAGTGTAAGGGCCAGTGGAGTGGGTAAACACTAAGGGCCAGTAGTGGAGGGTAAACACTAAGGGCCAGTGGTGTAGTGGAGGGTAAACAATAAGGGCCAGTAGTGTAGTGGAGGGTAAACACTAAGGGCCAGTGGTGTAGTGGAGGGTAAACACTAAGGGTCAGTGGTGTAGTGGAGGGTAAACACTAAGGGCCAGTGGTGTAGTGGAGGGTAAACACTAAGGGCCAGTGGTGTAGTGGAGGGTAAACACTAAGGGCCAGTAGTGTAGTGGAGGGTAAACACTAAGGGTCAGTGGTGTAGTGGAGGGTAAACACTAAGGGCCAGTGGTGTAGTGGAGGGTAAACACTAAGGGCAGGTATTTCTTGTCCAAACACAAGGACTCTTTCCCACTCTGTATTGCGATAGAATTTTCACAAATGCTTTACTATACATCATTCTCAAACATCAGAATTTAAGAAAATGTGAAAATGACCTTATATAAGTGGTCAAGTATCAGATGTTTCTGTTTTTAAGAGTCACATTCTTCCTGGGGGTGTAAATGAACAGATTTGAATAAGATGTCATGTTGCTGAAATGCTGTCAGTTCCACTTTAAATATAACAATGTTTCACACAGAAGTTATTTTCAAAGAGATGGCTGACAGCAGCACTGCAGTAAGAATCAGTCTCACCTTAAGTGGTTTCTGACACAACACTGTTCACCATAGTACCCTCAAAACGCATCACTAAGCTAAGGACCCTGGGACTAAACACCTCCTCTCTGCAACTGGATCCTGGACTTCCTGATGGGCCACCCCAGGTGGTGAGTAGGCAACAACACATCCGCCACACTGATCCTCAACACGGGGGTCTCTCAGGGGTGCGTGCTCTGTCCCCTCCTGTACTCCCTTTTCACCCACGACTGCATGGCCAAACACGACTCCAACACCATCATTAAGTTTGTTGACGACACAACAGTGGTAGGCCTGATCACCAACAACGATGAGACAGACTATAGGGGAGGAGGTCAGAGACCTGGGAGTGTGATGCCAGAATAACAACCTATCCCTCAACGTAACCAAGACTAAGGAGATGATTGTGGACTACAGGAAAAGGAGGACCGAGCACGCCCCCATTCACATCAACAGGTCTGTAGGGGAGCAGGTTGAGAGCTTCAAGTTCCTTGGTGTCCACATCCCCAACAAACTATCATTGTCCAAAGGCACTACAGAGGGTAGTGTGTACAGCCCAGTACATCATTGGGGCCAAGCTTTCTGCCATCCAGGACCTCTATACCAGGCGGTGTCAGAGGAAGGCCCTAAAAATTGTCAAAGACTCCAGCCACCCTAGTCATAGACAATTTTCTCTGCTACCGCACAGCAAGTGGTACTGGAGCACCAAGTCTAGGTCCAAAAGGCAGCTTCTTCTAACAGCTTCTATCCCCAAGCCATAAGACTGCTGAACAGTTATTCAAATAATTACCCAGACTATTTGCATTGACCCCCCTTTTACGCTGCTGCTACTCGCTGTTTATTATCTATGCAAAGTCACTTTACCCCTACCTACACCTACCATAGTGCCCTCAAAGCTCATCACAAAGTTAAGGACCTTGGGACTAAACACCTCCCTCTGCAACTGGATCCTGGACTTCCTGGACATCCCACTATTCACATCGACGGGACAGCAGTGGAGAAGGTGGAAAGTTTTAAGTTCCTCTGCATACACATCACGGACAAACTGAAATGGTCCACCCACACAGACAGTGTGGTGAAGAAGGAGCAACAGTGCCTCGACATTTGGCTTGTCACCTTAAACCCTCACAAACTTTTACAGATGCACAATTGAGAGCATCCTGTCGGGCTGTATCACCGCCTGGCAAACTACCTGCCCCCCAGGACACCCACAAAACCCAATGTCACAGGAAGGCCAAAACGATCATCAAGGACAACAACCACCCGAGCCACTGCCTGTTCACCCCGTTACCATTCAGAAGGCGAGGTCAGTACAGGTGCATCAAAGCGGGGACCGAGAGACTGAAAAACAGCTTCTATCAAGGCCATCCAACTGTTAAACAGCCATCATCAACCCTGGTGTGCTGGCTAAATTCCCCAATCTGTCCCTCATACCATCATGGCCACCTAATCATCCCCAGTATACAAATGGCTCATTCATCCCCCCTCCTCTCCCCTGTAACTATTCCCCAGGTCGTTGTTGTAAATGAGAATGTGTTCTCAGTTGATTTACCTGGTAAAATACAAAATAAAAATCCATATATTTATATGTACATATTCTCATTCCATCCCTTTAGATTTGTGTGTATAAGTCAGTTGTTGTGGAATTGTTAGATTACTTGTTAGATATTACTGCACTGTTGGAACAAGAAGCACAAGCATTTCGTTACACTCCATTAACATCTGCTAACCATGTGTATGTGACCATTAAAATTTAATTTGATGATTTAATTTGACATTTTACCTCAATTACCTCGACTAACCTGTACCCCCGCACATTGACTCGGTACCGGGGGTGTATAGCCTTGTTATTGTCATTCAAAGACTCAATCATGGACACTCTTACTGACAGTTGTTGCTGCTTCATGTGATGTATTGTTGCCTTTACCTTCTTGCCCTTTGTGCTGCTACCATGTTGTGTTGCTACCATGCTGTGTTTATGTGTTGCTGCCTTGCTATGTTGTTGTCTTATGTCTCTCTTTAGGTGGTGTTGTGGTGTCTCTTGTCATGTGTTTCTCCTATATTTTTATTACATAAAAAAAAAATTACCAGACCCCATCCCTGCACAAGTCCTTTTGTATTCTGGTAGGCCGTCATTGTAAATAAGAATGTCTTCTTAACTGACTTGCCTAGTTTAAAAAAAATGTTTTGAAATGCGGGCTTTTATTTTGAAGGTTTTCTCATTACCATAGGACAGTGACGTCATCGTTAGCGTTGCTAGTAGTCGAGAAGTTGTTGCATGAAGATAGCTAGCTATTATAATAAACAGTAACGGCAGAGAGCTGAAACAAATTAATTCATTGCAACGTCTTCTGATGCATAAATAATGCATGCAACGATTTCATTTCTATAGTTTAGTATCATAACTTCAAGGGACGTGTTTTTAGGCCTTTACTCGTTGCTAACGCGTAGCTAGCTAGCTCCCACTGTTTCCACAGAATGAATTTCAACGCAACGGCCAGCTAATAAGCTGGCTAGCTAATTGAAAAAGATTTAGCTGGCACTATCCGACGATACAGCATCAAGAGTCCAGCTATCAATACATGCAGTTTCTTCGTTGGTGAATTTTACAGCACAGTGAATGTATTAGCTTGCTAACTAGCTAACGCTAGCCAAATTGGTCACAACAATGTCACAGGCGCACTGGACCAAATTCGAAAAGGAGACCGAGGAAGAGGTGAAGAACCTGGTCAAACACATCAGTGGGATTCAAGATGAAGAAGAGCAGAACTTTCAACTGGCACTGAAATTTACCTGGTCCAATTTCAGGTAAGGATGCCACATTTTAATTATGATTACACAGCTGCTTTAGAAAAAGGTGATATGGTCAAAGATGAACTGTTATGATGGTCATCGTGGTTTGTCTCTGTTGGCAGGTTTCACCGTTTCCTAGATGCCAATAGTCATAAAGTTCAACGCAGTGTGAATGGGTGAGTTGGCAAACAGGTTATATGATTTGTGTATGTAGAATTAACGTTACCTGTTCATTATGAGCATGATGAAATACCACTGTTTCAGGATCTATGAGAAACTGATGGTGCATTCAGACCTGAGTAAAGCAGAGAGCTGGGTCAGACTGACAGAAGAGTTCCTCAACTCACCTCTACCCAACACAGATGGAACTAAGGTATGGTTGGACAAGAAACATACTGCACACAGACTGTATAATTACAAGTGAGGTGGGGGTGGGGGGGCAGGAAGCATAGTGTGGCACCAGTTACAGAAAGGTCAATGTAAATAGTCTGGGTGGGCATTTGATTAGTTGTTCAGCAGTCTTCTGTCTTGGGGTAGAAGCTGTTTAGGAACATTTTGGTCTTAGACTTGGGGCTCCGGTACCACTTGCTGTGCGGTTGTAGAGAGAACAGTTTTTGACTTGCGTGACTGGAGTCTTTGACAATTTTTTGGGGCCTTCCTCTGACACTGCCTGGTATAGAGGTCCTGGATGTCAAGAAGCTTGGCCCTGGTTATGTACTGGGCCGTACGCATTACCCTCTGTAGAGCCTTGCGGACGGAGGCCAAGCAGTTGCCATACCAGGCAGTGATGCAACCAGTCAGGATGCTCTCGATGTTGCAGCTGTAGATTTTTTGAGGATCTGAGGACCCATGCCAAATCTTTTCAGTCTCCTGAGGGGGAAACGGTGTTGTCGTGCCCTCTTCACGATGGTCTTTGTGTGTTTGGAACATGACAGTTTGTGGTGTAAAAATGTCAGGGAAGACACTTGCTGGTTGGTCTGTGCTCTCAGTACACGTCCTGGTAATCTGACTGGCCCCGCGGCTTTGTGAATGTTGACCTGTTTAAAGGTCTTGCTCACATCGGCTACGGAGAGCGTGATCACACAGTCGTCTGGAACAGCTAGTGCTCTCATGCATGCTTCAGTGTTTCTTGCCTCAAAGCTAGCGTAAAAGGCATTTAACTCATCTGGCAGGCTCGCATATGATCAACATAATGCACACAGCCTGTATCATAAAATGAACCTGTACGCTTAGTTTGCAGTGCAGTGAATGACCTACCTTGTGTCCTCCTATGTTTTGTTACAGACTGATGTTCATCACAGTCTCCTGGACCTTCTCCTACACCTCTCCGACTCTCCCTTAACTCCAACTACAGCGAGACACCCAGACTGAAGGAGACTGGTGAGTACATAACCCCTTCCTTCCTCTGATGTTCATCTTACTCCTGATGTGTTCTCAGTCTGGACTACATGATCTCCTGTGTCTGTGTAGAGAAAGAAGACGACTTTGACTGGTGTGGATATTTACAGGAAGGAGAGCTAGACACAGATCCATATCCTGACACCCCAGTGAGTAAAACATGCTTCAACTCTTTCTTCTGCTTATTTTCCATTTCAAACATGTTCCATGATGTTCAGCCCTTCATTTATATTATTACCAGAATCTACTGTACTGTTTTGAAACTGTGGTGCCGTCCAAATGCCACCCTTATTGACCAGAGCCATCTCTCTCCAAGCCCTCTGTCTGATTCAGTCAGTTCTAATGGGATGGCTGATTTGCTGTAGTGTGTAGTCCTTACTCTTCCTGGCCTTGTTTTGATGCTAACTGTTAACTGTCTCTAACAGGAGTCTCTCTCTCTTACTACTGAGTGATTAGTGCTTTTTGAGGTCAGTTTCGGTTCCAATATAAAAAAATTATAGATTTTTTTTACAACATCAAATGCATTATAAAATGACGACATTAAAATGATTTCAGAGCTTTTTAATTGAAATTCCAAAGCCAAAAATAGTGGAAGAAAATATTCCATTGTCTTTGTCAGGTCCACATTGGGTAGACATCAATTGAAAAATAGGAAATTCCTATGAAGTAATACAATATTTCAGTTGTGTATATTGCATTTTGTATTTGATGACTTTATTATTTTTCATTCCTTAAAGTCATCATCTAATCTCTGCTAAGGCAGTAGCAGCCAGCCAGACCATCTAACGTTATCTCTGAAGACAGCACGGGGAAAACAGTCATCCTATTTAGCTAGCCTACCTCAGTACGCTTCATAGTTGTCTGACCAAATAATTTGACTAGTTCTTCAAAGTAGATACGGCATACTTCCACAAACTGTCTCTATTCCTCGTCCTTGTACATTCCTCTCATGCGGTTTGTGTGTATCTACCTCTCTACCATAGGAGCGGTCTGTTAAACATCTCTACCATAGGAGCTGTCTGTTAAACATCTCTACCATAGGAGCTGTCTGTTAAACATCTCTCTCTCTAGGAGTGGTCTGTTAAACATCTCTACCATAGGAGCTGTCTGTTAAACATCTCTCTGTTAAACATCTCTCTATCTAGGAGCGGTCTGTTAAACATCTCTCTATCTAGGAGTGGTCTGTTAAACATCTCTACCATAGGAGCTGTCTGTTAAACATCTCTACCATAGGAGCTGTCTGTTAAACATCTCTACCATAGGAGCTGTCTGTTAAACATCTCTACCATAGGAGCTGTCTGTTAAACATCTCTACCATAGGAGCTGTCTGTTAAACATCTCTCTACCATAGGAGCTGTCTGTTAAACGTCTCTCTATCTAGGAGCGGTCTGTTAAACATCTCTATATCTTGGAGTGGTCTGTTAAACATCTCTACCATAGGAGCGGTCTGTTAAACATCTTTCTATCTAGGAGTGGTCTGAGGAGGAGAGCGGGACGAGGACAGTCAGCAGCCGCTCAGCAGAGAGGATTCTGGGATACAGGTGGACCGTACCCCCAGGAGGACCAGGAGAAGACGGTCCCTGTTACCTGGACAGGTACAGATCATATACTCTCAATACCTGAAGCCCAATCTTGTGATTACGGGGGGTTTATTGTGTTGTGGTTATAGCGGGTTTATTGTCTTGTGACTACAGTGGGTTTATTGTGACTACAGTGGGTTTATTGTGACTACAGTGGGTTTATTGTGACTACAGTGGGTTTATTGTGATTACAGTGGGTTTATTGTATTGTGAGTTTATTGTGATTACAGTAGGTTATTGTGACTACAGTGGGTTTATTGTGGTTACAGTGGGTTTGTGATTACAGTGGGATTATTGTGTTGTGACTACAGCGGGTTTATTGTCTTGTGGGTTTATTGTGACTACAGTGGGTTTATTGTGTTGTGACTACAGTGGGTTTATTGTGTTGTGGTTACAGTGGGTTTGTGATTACAGTGGGTTTATTGTGATTACAGTGGGTTTATTGTGGTCACAGTGGGTTTGTGATTACTGTGGGTTTATTGTGTTGTGACTACAGCGGGTTTGTCTTGTGGGTTTATTGTGGTTACAGTGGGTTTATTGTGTTGTGACTACAGTGGGTTTATTGTGTTGTGGCTACAGTGGGTTTATTGTGGGTTTATTGTGACTACAGTGGGTTTATTGTGACTACAGTGGGTTTATTGTGACTACAGTGGGTTTATTGTGGCTACAGTGGGTTTATTGTGGGTTTATTGTGACTACAGTGGGTTTATTGTGACTACAGTGGGTTTATTGTGACTACAGCAGGTTTATTTTGTTGTGACTACAGTGGGTTTATTGTGACTACAGTGGGTTTATTGTGACTACAGTGGGTTTATTGTGGTTACAGTGGGTTTATTGTGTTGTGACTACAGTGGGTTTATTGTGTTGTGACTACAGTGGGTTTATTGTCTTGTGATTACAGTGGGTTTATTGTGACTACAGTGGGTTTATTGTGGTTACAGTGGGTTTATTGTATTGTGATTACAGTGGGTTTATTGTGACTACAGTGGGTTTATTGTGGTTACAGCGGGTTTATTGTTTTGTGGTTACAGTGGGTTTATTGTGATTACAGTAGGTTTATTGTGGTTACAGTAGGTTTATTGTCTTGTGATTACAGTGGGTTTATTGTGGTTACAGTGGGTTTATTGTGGTTACAGTAGGTTTATTGTCTTGTGATTACAGTGGGTTTATTTTGATTACAGTGGGTTTATTGTGGGTTTATTGTCTTGTGATTACAGTGGGTTTATTGTGATTACAGTGGGTTTATTGTGATTACAGTGGGTTTATTGTGGGTTTATTGTCTTGTGATTACAGTGGGTTTATTGTGATTACAGTGGGTTTATTGTCTTGTGGTTACAGTGGGTTTATTGTCTTGTGGTTACAGTGGGTTTATTGTCTTGTGGATACAGTGGGTTTATTGTCTTGTGGATACAGTGGGTTTATTGTGATTACAGTGGGTTTATTGTGGTTACAGTGGGTTTATTGTGGTTACAGTGGGTTTATTGTGATTACAGTGGGTTTATTGTGATTACAGTGGGTTTATTGTGATTACAGTGGGTTTATTGTCTTGTGACTACAGTGGGTTTATTGTGGTTACAGTGGGTTTATTGTGGTTACAGTGGGTTTATTGTGGTTACAGTGGGTTTATTGTGGTTACAGTGGGTTTATTGTGGTTACAGTGGGTTTATTGTGGTTACAGTGGGTTTATTGTGGTTACAGTGGGTTTATTGTCTTGTGACTACAGTTGGTTTATTGTGGTTACAGTGGGTTTATTGTGGTTACAGTGGGTTTATTGTGGTTACAGTGGGTTTATTGTGGTTACAGTGGGTTTATTGTTTTGTGATTACAGCGGGTTTATTGTTTTGTGGTTACAGTGGGTTTATTGTGATTACAGTGGGTTTATTGTGATTACAGTGGGTTTATTGTGATTACAGTGGGTTTATTGTGATTACAGTGGGTTTATTGTGATTACAGTGGGTTTATTGTGGTTACAGTGGGTTTATTGTGGTTACAGTAGGTTTATTGTCTTGTGATTACAGCAGGTTTATTGTTTTGTGACTACAGTGGGTTTATTTTGATTACAGTGGGTTTATTGTGGGTTTATTGTCTTGTGATTACAGTGGGTTTATTGTGATTACAGTGGGATTGTTTTGTGATTACAGTGGGATTATTGTGGTTACAGTGGGTTTATTGTCTTGTGATTACAGTGGGTTTATTGTCTTGTGGTTACAGTGGGTTTATTGTCTTGTGGTTACAGTGGGTTTATTGTCTTGTGGTTACAGTGGGTTTATTGTCTTGTGGTTACAGTGGGTTTATTGTGTTGTGGTTATAGCAGGTTTATTGTCTTGTGATTACAGTGGGTTTATTGTGATTACAGTGGGTTTATTGTGATTACAGTGGGTTTATTGTGGTTACAGTGGGTTTATTGTGGTTACAGTGGGTTTATTGTGGCTACAGTGGGTTTATTGTGATTACAGTGGGTTTATTGTCTTGGTTACAGTGGGTTTATTGTGGTTACAGTGGGTTTATTGTGGTTACAGTGGGTTTATTGTGGTTACAGTGGGTTTATTGTCTTGTGGTTACAGTGGGTTTATTGTCTTGTGGTTACAGTGGGTTTATTGTGGTTACAGTGGGTTTATTGTGGTTACAGTGGGTTTATTGTCTTGTGATTACAGTGGGTTTATTGTGGTTACAGTGGGTTTATTGTGGTTACAGTGGGTTTATTGTCTTGTGGTTACAGTGGGTTTATTGTGGTTACAGTGGGTTTATTTTCTTGTGATTACAGTGGGTTTATTGTGGTTACAGTGGGTTTATTTTCTTGTGATTACAGTGGGTTTATTGTGATTACAGTGGGTTTATTGTGGTTACAGTGGGTTTATTGTCTTGTGATTACAGTGGGTGAGCCTGATGCCAGGTCCTGGTTAGAGCAACATGTGGTTACTCCGTACTGGCAGGGCCACACTCCCCGCTTCCCTCACAGTCTCCATCTACACTCCAACCTGCTCAACGTCTGGTATGACCCCTGAACCCAGAATGCAACCTGGGTTACAGTCCAGCCATGAAAACCTGAGTCCCAAATAGAACACGATTCCCTATATAGTACACTACTTTTGTCCTGGCCCAAATGGCTCTGGGCAGACATGGTTATCTGTGCATGCTGTGTTGATGTTTGTGAAGAGATTGTAATTGAAATCCTAAAGCTTTATTGTGTTGTTTTTTCTCCACAGGGACCAACACGTGTACAACACTGACCCATTGTATCTGCCTGAAGAGAAAGCCTTTGTCACCGAGACGCAAGTGATCCGGGAGACACTGTGGTAAGATGGGATGGTTGATCCGGGAGACACTGTGGTAAGATGGGATGGTTGATCCGGGAGACACTGTGGTAAGATGGGATGGTTGATCCGGGAGACACTGTGGTAAGATGGGATGGTTGATCCGGGAGACACTGTGGTAAGATGGGATGGTTGATCCGGGAGACACTGTGGTAAGATGGGATGGTTGATCCGGGAGACACTGTGGTAAGATGGGATGGTTGATCCGGGAGACACTGTGGTAAGATGGGATGGTTGATCCGGGAGACACTGTGGTAAGATGGGATGGTTGATCCGGGAGACACTGTGGTAAGATGGGATGGTTGATCCGGGAGACACTGTGGTAAGATGGGATGGTTGATCTGGGAGACACTTTGTCACCGAGACGCAAGAGAAAGCCTTTGTCACCGAGACGCAAGTGATCCGGGAGACACTGTGGTAAGATGGGATGGTTGATCCGGGAGACACTGTGGTAAGATGGGATGGTTGATCCGGGAGACACTGTGGTAAGATGGGATGGTTGATCCGGGAGACACTGTGGTAAGATGGGATGGTTGATCCGGGAGACACTGTGGTAAGATGGGATGGTTGATCTGGGAGACACTTTGTCACCGAGACGCAAGAGAAAGCCTTTGTCACCGAGACGCAAGTGATCCGGGAGACACTGTGGTAAGATGGGATGGTTGATCCGTGACACTGCGGTAAGATGGGATGGTTGATCCGGGAGACACTGCGGTAAGATGGGATGGTTCTCTAGCGACTGTCGACATTTCCGTGCTGGCAGGTTGTGTAATTCCACTGAGACATTTTGTTGTCATCGTGGTCCAATTTCCATGCTGATGCTCTCAGGCGTGACTCAGGATAGTCTTTACCATGGTAACCTTCTTAGACAATGAGCTGTGGACTTCTCCTCCTTCAGCCTTTATACTGGATAGAATATTTTCTTTCTGAACTATATGAGCGGGAAAAAACTAATGATCAGGTGAATGGCCTATATAGTGAGGGCTGGTGAAAGGCCGATATAGTGGTGGCTGGTGAATTGTCTTTATAGTGGGGGCTGGTGAATGGCCTATATAGTGGGGGCTGGTGAATGGTGTATATAGTGGGGCTGGTGAATGGCCGATATAGTGGGGGCTGGTGAATTGTCTATATAGTGGGGGCTGGTGAATTGTCTATATAGTGAGGGCTGGTGAATTGTCTATATAGTGGGGGCTGGTGAATGGCCGATATAGTGGGGGCTGGTGAATGGCCGATATAGTGGGGGCTGGTGAATGGCCGATATAGTGGGGGCTGGTGAATGGCCGATATAGTGGGGGCTGGTGAATGGCCGATATAGTGGGGCTGGTGAATGGCCGATATAGTGGGGGCTGGTGAATGGCCGATATAGTGGGGCTGGTGAATGGCCTATATAGGGGGCTGGTGAATGGCCGATATCGTGGGGGCTGGTGAATGGCCGATATAGTGGGGGCTGGTGAATGGCCGATATAGTGGGGGCTGGTGAATGGCCGATATAGTGGGGGCTGGTGAATGGCCGATATAGTGGGGCTGGTGAATGGCCGATATAGTGGGGCTGGTGAATGGCCTATATAGGGGGCTGGTGAATGGCCGATATAGTGGGGGCTGGTGAATGGCCGATATAGTGGGGGCTGGTGAATGGCCGATATAGGGGGCTGGTGAATGGCCTGTAATGACTTCAACTGTAGCTAGACATCAGTCAGAGCTGTCGGTCAGAGCTGTCTGCTGACAGAATGCCGGTTCTGAATTTTCACCCAAGTTTAGAAGTGCTACTGAAGAACAAAACGAGTCTGAAGCTGAGCAGAAATGACATTAAGAAGCTTTTTAGATCTGTGTTTACTAAACACAGCAAGATATTAGTTTTGCGGTTTTTATCTTTATCTCCTGCTTGAAAAACACGACCCCTCAGTTTAAGTATGTAAGTGGCTGAATTAATAAGGGGATGGGGCATCATCTTGTGTTCGCTTCCTGCCATGTTTGAGAAGTCAAAGCCCTTTGGATCAGTTATTTTACAATACTATGTAAATAGCCAGGAAACACCAGGACTGTCACTCTGGACTAGCAGGTAAATTAGACTTCTATGCCTGTGTGCTTCTAAAAATGAATCTTACAGCACAGTTCACACAGCACAGTTCATACAGCAGGGCAGTTCACACAGGGCAGTTCGCACAGCGCAGTTCACACAGGGCAGTTCGCACAGCGCAGTTCGCACAGGGCAGTTCGCACAGGGCAGTTCGCACAGGGCAGTTCGCACAGGGCAGTTCGCACAGGGCAGTTCGCACAGGGCAGTTCGCACAGGGCAGTTCGCACAGGGCAGTTCTCACAGGGCAGTTCGCACAGGGCAGTTTGCACAGGGCAGTTTGCACAGGGCAGTTTGCACAGGGCAGTTTGCACAGGGCAGTTTGCACAGGGCAGTTTGCACAGGGCAGTTTGCACAGGGCAGTTTGCACAGGGCAGTTTGCACAGGGCAGTTCGCACAGGGCAGTTCACACAGTCACACACCTGTTTTTAGTCACATGCGTTTAAAATGGTCGCACTAGAGCCCTGGCTCCAGAACTTTGGCGTCTACGTAAGTATTTTTTTAAACCTCTCGCTTTGGGCTGGATGTATCAATTTGTAGTTCATACATGCAGAATCTATGAACAGAATTACGGTTTTACCTTAATTAGCCACAAAATCCTTTGTTTGAAAGTGACTGTTTTCTGAAAGCTGTGCACTGCCGTTTCCCCTCGTACGCCAGCCCCCTAGCAATGCGAGTTCCAGCCAATGAGCTTCAGCCCCTCGCCATTTGAGTGACAGCTAGCAAGATGCACACACAGCAGAGAAAGAGGGAGCCAACGACGTAGTACTCCCGTTTTGGCTCATGAGCGCTACGGTCAGAGCTACTGGTTAAAAATGATGCAAATCTTCCGGAAAGTCTCTTTTAGGGTTTCAGTTGATCCATGATTGTTTGTCCCCAGGCTGCTCTCTGGGGTGAAGAAACACTTTATATTCCAGCATCAGGATGGAAAAGTGGTGGTCAGGAATGATGTGGTGGTCACTCACCTGACTAACGTAAGACTACAGTCTAATCATTACATGTGTATATTAACAATCTGGAACAAATTGGTCTCATAAATTGGAATTCCCTGTCTAACCCCATCTCTCTCTCCTCTCTATCTGTCCTTTCTCTCCTCTCCTCTTTCTCGTGTCTCGGTCTCTCTCCTCTTTCTTCTCTCTCTCTCCTCTTTCTCCTCTCTTTCTCTCTCTCTCTCCTCTTTCTCTCTCTCTCTCCTCTTTCTCCTCTCTCTCTCCCCTCTCTCTCCTCTTTCTCCTCTCTCTCTCCCCTCTCTCTCCTCTTTCTCCTCTCTCTCTCTCCCCTCGCTCTCCTCTTTCTACTTTCTCTCTCTTCTCTCTGTCTTTCTCTTTCTCTCTCTTTTTTCTCCTCTCTTTCTACTCTCTCTTTCTGTCTCTCTCTCTCTCTCTCCTCTTTCTCCTCTCTTTTCTACTCTCTCTTTCTGTCTCTCTCTCTCTGTCTCTCTCCTCTTTCTCCTCTCTCTTTTTCTACTCTCACTCTTTCTGTCTCTCTCTCTTTCTCCTCTCTCTTTTTCTACTCTCTCTCTTTCTCTCTGTCTCTCTCTTCTTTCTCTGTCTCTCTCTCCTCTTTCTCTGTCTCTCTCTCTCTCTCCTTTCTCTGGCTCTCTCCTCTCTGTCTTTCTCTCTGTCTCTCTCTTCTTTCTCTGTCTTTCTCTCTGTCTTTCTCTTTCTCTCCTCTTTCTCGTGTCTCTCTCCTCTCTCCTTTTTCTCCTCTCTCTCTCTTTCTCCTCTCTTTCTCTCTCTCTCTCCTCTTTCTCCTCTCTCTCTCCCCTCGCTCTCCTCTTTCTACTTTCTCTCTCTTCTCTCTGTCTTTCTCTTTCTCTCCTCTTTCTCGTGTCTGTCTCCTCTCTTTTTCTCCTCTCTTTCTACTCTCTCTTTCTGTCTCTCTCTCTCTCTCTCCTCTTTCTCCTCTCTTTTTCTACTCTCTCTTTCTGTCTCTCCTCTTTCTCTCTTTCTCTGTCTCTCTCTCTGTCTCTCGCCTTTCTCCTCTTTCTCCTCTCTTTCTCGGTCTCTCTCCTCTTTCTACTCTCTCTGTCTCTTTCTGTTTCTTTCTGTCTCTCTGTCTCCTCTATCTCTGCTCTCTCTGTCTCTTTCTCTGCTCTCTCTGTCTCTCTGTCTCTCTCTTCTCTGCTCTCTCTGTCTCTCTTTCTCTGCTCTCTCTGTCTCTCTGTCTCTCTCTCCTCTCTCTCTCTTTCTCATCTCTCTCTCTGTCTCTCTCCCTGCTAGAACTGCCTACGGTCCGTGTTGGAGCACATAGCAGTCTATGGACAGGCAGTGTTCCGGCTGCAGAGGTTTATAGACGAGGTAACGGGGTACGACACTGAGCCCTGCCCTCCAGGCTCCTACTCCTCTAAGCAGGGCACCGAGCCTCCCTTCAGGACTTACCAGGCTTTTGTCTGGGCTCTCTACAAATACTTCACCTCCTTCAAACAGGAGCTCACCACCATAGAAAGAGACCTCATAGGCAAAGGCAGGTTTACCTTTCATCGTTATACGTTGATGAGTTTCTTGTGGCTTTTGTCTGATGTATACTGTAATTACACTGCTATTACAGTTGCAAAATTCAGCTAACTTCCATGTCGTGGTCGGAGGTGACGCTGTTATAACCTCTAGATGAGACTGTGACCCTGTTATAACCTCTAGATGAGACGGTGACCCTGTTATAACCTCTAGATGAGACGGTGACCCTGTTATAACCTTTGTAGATGAGACGGTGACCCTGTCATAACCTCTGTAGATGAGCCGGTGACCCTGTTATAATCTCTAGATGAGACAGTGACCCTGTTATAACTTCTGTAGATGAGACGGTGACCCTGTTATAACCTCTAGATGAGACGGTGACCCTGTTATAACCTCTAGATGAGACGGTGACCCTGTCATAACCTCTGTAGATGAGACGGTGACCCTGTCATAACCTCTGTAGATGAGACGGTGACCCTGTTATAACCTGTAGATGAGACGGTGACCCTGTTATAACCTCTAGATGAGACAGTGACCCTGTTATAACCTCTAGATGAGACGGTGACCCTGTTATAACCTCTAGATGAGACGGTGACCCTGTTATAACCTCTAGATGAGACGGTGACCCTGTTATAACCTCTAGATGAGACTGTGACCCTGTCATAACCTCTCTAGATGAGACGGTGACCCTGTTATAACCTTTGTAGATGAGACGGTGACCCTGTCATAACCTCTGTAGATGAGCCGGTGACCCTGTTATAACCTCTAGATGAGACGGTGACCCTGTTATAACCTCTGTAGATGAGACGGTGACCCTGTTATAACCTCTAGATGAGACGGTGACCCTGTTATAACCTCTGTAGATGAGACGGTGACCCTGTTATAACCTCTGTAGATGAGACGGTGACCCTGTTATAACCTCTAGATGAGACGGTGACTCTGTTATAACCTCTGTAGATGAGACGGTGACCCTGGCGGGGTGCTGGACAGACTGACCCCTCACCTGGCCCAGATCAAGGTGCTCCACAAGGTGTTCTGTACGGGTGTGGCAGAGGTCCCCCTGAGACCCCTAACGTGGTGCGGGCCTCACACCTGCTCAACACACTGTACAAGGCTATCATAGAGTACGACAGCGTGGGAGAGGCATCCCAACAGGCCGTGAGTGTTTGTGTTTACATGTCTGTGTCTGTGAGTGTGACCGTGAGTGTCTGTGAGTGTGACCGTGTCTGTGAGTGTGACCGTGAGTGTGTCTGTGAGTGTGACCGTGAGTGTGTCTGTGAGTGTGACCGTGTCTGTGTCTGTGAGTGTGTCTGTGAGTGTGTCTGTGAGTGTGACCGTGTCTGTGTCTGTGAGTGTGTCTGTGAGTGTGTCTGTGAGTGTGTCTGTGAGTGTGTCTGTGAGTGTGACCGTGTCTGTGAGTGTGACCGTGTCTGTGAGTGTGCCCGTGTCTGTGAGTGTGTCTGTGAGTGTGACCGTGTCTGTGAGTGTGACCGTGTCTGTGAGTGTGACCGTGTCTGTGAGTGTGACCGTGTCTGTGAGTGTGACCGTGTCTGTGAGTGTGACCGTGTCTGTGAGTGTGACCGTGTCTGTGAGTGTGTCTGTGTCTGTGAGTGTGACCGTGTCTGTGAGTGTGTCTGTGAGTGTGTCTGTGAGTGTGTCTGTGAGTGTGTCTGTGAGTGTGACCGTGTCTGTGAGTGTGTCTGTGAGTGTGACCGTGTCTGTGAGTGTGACCGTGTCTGTGACCGTGTCTGTGACCGTGTCTGTGAGTGTGACCGTGTCTGTGAGTGTCTGTGAGTGTGACCGTGTCTGTGAGTGTGTCTGTGAGTGTGTCTGTGAGTGTGACCGTGTCTGTGAGTGTGACCGTGTCTGTGAGTGTGACCGTGTCTGTGAGTGTGACCGTTTCTGTGAGTGTGACCGTGTCTGTGAGTGTGACCTTGTCTGTGACCTTGTCTGTGAGTGTGACCGTGTCTGTGAGTGTGACCGTGTCTGTGAGTGTGACCGTGTCTGTGAGTGTGTCTGTGAGTGTGACCGTGTCTGTGACCGTGTCTGTGAGTGTGACCGTGTCTGTGAGTGTGACCGTGTCTGTGAGTGTGACCGTGTCTGTGAGTGTGACCGTGTCTGTGACCGTGTCTGTGGGTGTGACCGTGTCTGTGAGTGTGACTGTGAGTGTGACCGTGTCTGTGAGTGTGACCGTGTCTGTGAGTGTGTCTGTGAGTGTGACCGTGTCTGTGAGTGTGTCTGTGAGTGTGACCGTGTCTGTGAGTGTGTCTGTGAGTGTGACCGTGTCTGTGAGTGTGTCTGTGAGTGTGTCTGTGAGTGTGACCGTGTCTGTGAGTGTGTCCGTGAGTGTGAGTGTGTCCGTGAGTGTGTCTGTGTCTGTGACCGTGTCTGTGAGTGTGACCGTGTCTGTGAGTGTGACCGTGTCTGTGAGTGTGACCGTGTCTGTGAGTGTGACCGTACCTGTGACCTTGTCTGTGAATGTAACCGTGAGTGTGTGTGTGACCTTGTCTGTGAGTGTGTGTGTGTCTGTGACCGTGTCTGTGAGTGTGTTTGGTTTCGTGCATGTCTTTGAGTGAGAGTTAATAAACTCCAAACAGCCAGGTGTGTAACTGTCTAACTACCCTGACCTCTGACCTAGGTGGCTCTGTTATTCTCTCTGTGGACAGAGACAGTCAGACCATACCTAGAGATCGTGGATGAATGGATCGTTCATGGTCACCTGTTTGACCCCGCTAAAGAGTTCATCATTCAGAGGTATGGAACAAGCCTCGCTTCTGGCCATGTCATGAAAATATTTAGGCACTCAGGGTACATGGGCCGGTGATGAAGGCTCTCTTTGCATGTCCTGACAGTGTTGGGTGTCATCTGTCGTCACCCTATTCGCTATATAGTGCACTACTTTAGACCAGAGCCCTATTCCCTATATAGTGCACTACTTTAGACCAGAGCCCTATTCCCTATATAGTGCACTACTTTAGACCAGAGCCCTAGTCCCTATATAGTGCACTACTTTAGACCAGAGCCCTATTCCCTATATAGTGCACTACTTTAGACCAGAGCCCTAGTCCCTATATAGTGCACTACTTTAGACCAGAGCCCTATTCCCAATATAGTGCACTACTTTAGACCAGAGCCCTAGTCCCTATATATTGCACTACTTTAGACCAGAGCCCTATTCCCTATATAGTGCACTATATACCAGAGCCCATAGGGAATAGTGCACTACTTTAGACCAGCGCCCATAGGGAATAGTGCACTACTTTAGACCAGAGCCCATAGGGAATAGTGCACTACTTTAGACCAGAGCCCATAGGGAATAGTGCACTACTTTACACCAGAGCCCATAGGGAATAGTGCACTATTTTAGACCAGCGCCCATAGGGAATAGTGTACTACTTTAGACCAGAGCCCATAGGGAATAGTGTACTACTTTAGACCAGAGCCTATAGGGAATAGTGCACTACTTTAGACCAGAGCCCATAGGGAATAGTGCACTACTTTAGACCAGAGCCCATAGGGAATAGTGCACTTCAGGGAATAGGGTGCCATTTTAGAGACGTATTACAGTGCCTTGCGAAAGTATTCGGCCCCCTTGAACTTTGCGACCTTTTGCCACATTTCAGGCTTCAAACATAAAGATATAAAACTGTATTTTTGTGAAGAATCAACAACAAGTGGGACACAATCATGAAGTGGAACGACATTTATTGGATATTTCAAACTTTTTTAACAAATCAAAAACTGAAAAATTGGGCGTGCAAAATTATTCAGCCCCCTTAAGTTAATACTTTGTAGCGCCACCTTTTGCTGCGATTACAGCTGTAAGTCGCTTGGGGTATGTCTCTATCAGTTTTGCACATCGAGAGACTGAAATTCTTTCCCATTCCTCCTTGCAAAACAGCTCGAGCTCAGTGAGGTTGGATGGAGAGCATTTGTGAACAGCAGTTTTCAGTTCTTTCCACAGATTCTCGATTGGATTCAGGTCTGGACTTTGACTTGGCCATTCTAACACCTGGATATGTTTATTTTTGAACCATTCCATTGTAGATTTTGCTTTATGTTTTGGATCATTGTCTTGTTGGAAGACAAATCTCCGTCCCAGTCTCAGGTCTTTTGCAGACTCCATCATGTTTTCTTCCAGAAGGGTCCTGTATTTGGCTCCATCCATCTTCCCATCAATTTTAACCATCTTCCCTGTCCCTGCTGAAGAAAAGCAGGCCCAAACCATAATGCTGCCACCACCATGTTTCACTGTGGGGATGGTGTGTTCAGGGTCATGAGCTGTGTTGCTTTTTACGCCAAACATAACGTTTTGCATTGTTGCCAAAAAGTTCAATTTTGGTTTCATCTGACCAGAGCACCTTCTTCCACATGTTTGGTGTGTCTCCCAGGTGGCTTGTGGCAAACTTTAAACAACACTTTTTATGGTTATCTTTAAGAAATGGCTTTCTTCTTGCCACTCTTCCATAAAGGCCAGATTTGTGCAATATACGACTGATTGTTGTCCTATGGACAGAGTCTCCCACCTCAGCTGTAGATCTCTGCAGTTCATCCAGAGTGATCATGGGCCTCTTGGCTGCATCTCTGATCAGTCTTCTCTTTGTATGAGCTGAAAGTTTAGAGGGACGGCCAGGTCTTGGTAGATTTGCAGTGGTCTGATACTCCTTCCATTTCAATATTATCGCTTGCACAGTGCTCCTTGGGATGTTTAAAGCTTGGGAAATCTTTTTGTATCCAAATCCGGCTTTAAACTTCTTCACAACAGTATCTCGGACCTGCCTGGTGTGATCCTTGTTCTTCATGATGCTCTCTGCGCTTTTAACGGACCTCTGAGACTATCACAGTGCAGGTGCATTTATACGGAGACTTGATTACACACAGGTGGATTGTATTTATTATCATTAGTCATTTAGGTCAACATTGGATCATTCAGAGATCCTCACTGAACTTCTGGAGAGAGTTTGCTGCACTGAAAGTAAAGGGGCTGAATAATTTTGCAAGCCCAATTTTTCAGTTTTTGATTTGTTAACAAAGTTTGAAATATCCAATAAATGTCGTTCCACTTCATGATTGTGTCCCACTTGTTGTTGATTCTTCACAAAAAAAATAGTTTTATATCTTTATGTTTGAAGCCTGAAATGTGGCAAAAGGTCGCAAAGTTCAAGGGGGCCGAATACTTTCGCAAGGCACTGTATATGTCTGTTAGTTGATCCTATTTTAACACTGAAAAGGCTTTTTCCAAAATGAGAATATCCATGTGACATGGCTCCATACGACATGCCTCTTCAAATTCTGAATTGAATAAAACAACCAGGTTTTCAATGTGGTTTTTATGATATGATTTGTATATAAAAGCTCACATAGTACAATGTACAGTGTCTGTAATGGAATAAACATGGTATAAATGAATGTAGACCTTCATAAAGTGGGGGGGGGGGTACCAAGATGGAGGCGTGTTGGCTTCAACACAGCACCCCCTATATTAGTCATCTAGTGTGTATATATAAATCAATGGTCCTGACCCCTACCTTGTCTGTATCTCCCAACCCAGGAACAAAGACGTACCAGTGAATCACAGAGACTTTTGGTATGCCACCTACACCTTGTACAGTATCTCCGAGACGGTGGAGAGCGAGGACAAGCTGAGTGACGCAGCCAGCGGGAGCAGCGCAGGGGAGCAGGGATCGAAGTCTCAGCTCACCATGGTGTCCTTCCTCAAGCCGGTCCTCAAACAGATCATCATGGCTGGGAAGAGCATGCAGCTCCTCAAGAACCTGGACTGTAAAGAGGCTGAGCAGACCGATGGCTCCACTAGAGGTCAGTGTTGGTCTATAGAGGCTGAGCAGACCGATGGCTCCACTAGAGGTCAGTGTTGGTCTGTAGAGGCTGAGCAGACCGATGGCTCCACTAGAGGTCAGTGTTGGTCTATAGAGGCTGAGCAGACCGATGCCTGCACTAGAGGTCAGTGTTGGTCTGTAGAGGCTGAGCAGACCGATGGCTCCACTAGAGGTCAGTGTTGGTCTATAGAGGCTGAGCAGACCGATGGCTCCACTAGAGGTCAGTGTTGGTCTATAGAGGCTGAGCAGACCGATGGCTCCACTAGAGGTCAGTGTAGGTCTGTAGAGGCTGAGCAGACCGATGGCTGCACTAGAGGTCAGTGTTGGTCTGTAGAGGCTGAGCAGACCTATGGCTCCACTAGAGGTCAGTGTTTATCTGTAGAGGCTGAGCAGACAGGTGGCTCCACTAGAGGTCAGTGTTGGTCTATAGAGGCTGAGCAGACCGATGGCTCCACTAGAGGTCAGTGTTGGTCTATAGAGGCTGAGCAGACCGATGGCTCCACTAGAGGTCAGTGTTGGTCTATAGAGGCTGAGCAGACCGATGGCTCCACTAGAGGTCAGTGTTGGTCTATAGAGGCTGAGCAGACCGATGGCTCCACTAGAGGTCAGTGTTTATCTGTAGAGGCTGAGCAGACAGGTGGCTCCACTAGAGGTCAGTTTTGGTCTATAGAGGCTGAGCAGACCGATGGATCCACTAGAGGTCAGTGTTGGTCTGTAGAGGCTGAGCACACCGATGGCTCCACTAGAGGTCAGTGTTGGTCTATAGAGGCTGAGCAGACCGATGGCTCCACTAGAGGTCAGTGTTGGTCTGTAGAGGCTGAGCAGACCGATGGCTCCACTAGAGGTCAGTGTAGGTCTGTAGAGGCTGAGCAGACAGGTGGCTCCACTAGAGGTCAGTGTTGGTCTATAGAGGCTGAGCAGACCGATGCCTGCACTAGAGGTCAGTGTTGGTCTGTAGAGGCTGAGCAGACCGATGGCTCCACTAGAGGTCAGTGTTGGTCTGTAGAGGCTGAGCAGACCGATGGCTCCACTAGAGGTCAGTGTTGGTCTATAGAGGCTGAGCAGACCGATGGCTCCACTAGAGGTCAGTGTTGGTCTATAGAGGCTGAGCAGACAGGTGGCTCCACTAGAGGTCAGTGTTGGTCTATAGAGGCTGAGCAGACCGATGGCTCCACTAGAGGTCAGTGTTGGTCTGTAGAGGCTGAGCAGACCGATGGCTCCACTAGAGGTCAGTGTAGGTCTGTAGAGGCTGAGCAGACCGATGGCTCCACTAGAGGTCAGTGTTTATCTGTAGAGGCTGAGCAGACAGGTGGCTCCACTAGAGGTCAGTGTTGGTCTATAGAGGCTGAGCAGACCGATGGCTCCACTAGAGGTCAGTGTTGGTCTATAGAGGCTGAGCAGACCGATGGCTCCACTAGAGGTCAGTGTTGGTCTATAGAGGCTGAGCAGACCGATGGCTCCACTTGAGGTCTGTAGCTTGTCTGTAGTTCATCTTTAGCTGGTCTGTAGCTTGTCTGTAGTTCATCTTTAGCTGGTCTGCAGCCGGTCTGAAGTTCATCTTTAGCTGATCTGTAGCTGTTCTGTAGTTCATCTTTAGCTGGTCTGTTGCTGGTCTGTAATTGGTCACCAGGCTAGTGTTTCTAGTGCAGAGTGTGGTACAGAGAGATGTGTTTGAGAAGGGAGACAGGGGAGTTTGAGTACTGCTTATGCCTGAAAAACACAGTTTGTGTTTTTCAGAATATACAGTATTATGGAACCATAAAATTGTTCCTATCATCCCTAAGCCTTGAGCTATAATCTAGCGAAGCATGGCCGTATGGTACAAAACACCTGCTTTCTGCTTGGGTTCCTAATGTTCTGTGTTTTAGATACTTTCTGCTTGGGTTCCTAATGTTCTCTGTGTGTTTTAGATGCTTTCTGTTTGATTCCTAATGTTCTCTGTGTGTTAGATGCTTTCTGCTTGGGTTCCTAATGTTCTCTGTGTGTTTTAGATGCTTTCTGTTTGGATTCCTAATGTTCTCTGTGTGTTTTAGATGCTTTCTGTTTGGATTCCTAATGTTCTCTGTGTGTTAGATGCTTACTGCTTGGATTCCTAATGTTCTCTGTGTGTTTTAGATGCTTACTGCTTGGATTCCTAATGTTCTCTGTGTGTTTTAGATGCTTACTGCTTGGATTCCTAATGTTCTCTGTATGTTTTAGATGCTTACTGCTTGGATTCCTAATGTTCTCTGTGTGTTTTAGATGCTTACTGCTTGATTCCTAATGTTCTCTGTGTGTTTTAGATGCTTACTGCTTGGATTCCTAATGTTCTCTGTGTGTTTTAGATGCTTACTGCTTGGATTCCTAATGTTCTCTGTGTGTTAGATGCTTACTGCTTGGATTCCTAATGTTCTCTGTATGTTTTAGATGCTTACTGCTTGGATTCCTAATGTTCTCTGTGTGTTAGATGCTTACTGCTTGGATTCCTAATGTTCTCTGTGTGTTAGATGCTTACTGCTTGGATTCCTAATGTTCTCTGTGTGTTTTAGATGCTTACTGCTGGATTCCTAATGTTCTCTAATGTTCTCTGTGTGTTTTAGATGCTTACTGCTTGGATTCCTAATGTTCTCTGTGTGTTTTAGATGCTTACTGCTTGGATTCCTAATGTTCTCTGTGTGTTTTAGATGCTTACTGCTTGGATTCCTAATGTTCTCTGTGTGTTTTAGATGCTTACTGCTTGGATTCCTAATGTTCTCTGTGTGTTTTAGATGCTTACTGCTTGGATTCCTAATGTTCTCTGTGTGTTTTAGATGCTTACTGCTTGGATTCCTAATGTTCTCTGTGTGTTTTAGATGCTTACTGCTTGGATTCCTAATGTTCTCTGTGTGTTTTAGATGCTTACTGCTTGGATTCCTAATGTTCTCTGTGTGTTTTAGATGCTTACTGCTTGGATTCCTAATGTTCTCTGTGTGTTTTAGATGCTTTGCTTGATTCTAATGTGTGTTTTAGATGCTTACTGCTTGGATTCCTAATGTTCTCTGTGTGTTTTAGATGCTTACTGCTTGGATTCCTAATGTTCTCTGTGTGTTTTAGATGCTTACTGCTTGGATTCCTAATGTTCTCTGTGTGTTAGATGCTTACTGCTTGGATTCCTAATGTTCTCTGTGTGTGTTAGATGCTTACTGCTTGGATTCCTAATGTTCTCTGTGTGTTTTAGATGCTTACTGCTTGGATTCCTAATGTTCTCTGTGTGTTTTAGATGCTTACTGCTTGGATTCCTAATGTTCTCTGTGTGTTTTAGATGCTTACTGCTTGGATTCCTAATGTTCTCTGTGTGTTTTAGATGCTTACTGCTTGGATTCCTAATGTTCTCTGTGTGTTTTAGATGCTTACTGCTTGGATTCCTAATGTTCTCTGTGTGTTTTAGATGCTTACTGCTTGATTCCTAATGTTCTCTGTGTGTTTTAGATGCTTACTGCTTGGATTCCTAATGTTCTCTGTGTGTTTTAGATGCTTACTGCTTGGATTCCTAATGTTCTCTGTGTGTTAGATGCTTACTGCTTGGATTCCTAATGTTCTCTGTGTGTTTTAGATGCTTACTGCTTGGATTCCTAATGTTCTCTGTGTGTTTTAGATGCTTCTGTTTGGATTCCTAATGTTCTCTGTGTGTTTTAGATGCTTACTGCTTGGGTTCCTAATGTTCTCTGTGTTTTAGATGCTTACTGCTTGGATTCCTAATGTTCTCTGTGTGTTTTAGATGCTTACTGCTTGGATTCCTAATGTTCTCTGTGTGTTTTAGATGCTTACTGCTTGGATTCCTAATGTTCTCTGTGTGTTTTAGATGCTTACTGCTTGGATTCCTAATGTTCTCTGTGTGTTTTAGATGCTTACTGCTTGGATTCCTAATGTTCTCTGTGTGTTTTAGATGCTTACTGCTTGGATTCCTAATGTTCTCTGTGTGTTTTAGATGCTTTCTTGGATTCTGTGTGTTTTATGATGCTTACTGCTGTGTGTTTTTGATTCCTAATGTTCTCTGTGTGTTTTAGATGCTTACTGCTTGGGTTCCTAATGTTCTCTGTGTTTTAGATGCTTACTGCTTGGATTCCTAATGTTCTCTGTGTGTTTTAGATGCTTACTGCTTGGATTCCTAATGTTCTCTGTGTGTTTTAGATGCTTACTGCTTGGATTCCTAATGTTCTCTGTGTGTTTTAGATGCTTACTGCTTGGATTCCTAATGTTCTCTGTGTGTTTTAGATGCTTACTGCTTGGATTCCTAATGTTCTCTGTGTGTTTTAGATGCTTACTGCTTGGATTCCTAATGTTCTCTGTGTGTTTTAGATGCTTACTGCTTGGATTCCTAATGTTCTCTGTGTGTTTTAGATGCTTACTGCTTGGATTCCTAATGTTCCTAATGTTCTCTGTGTGTTTTAGATGCTTACTGTTTTGGATTCCTAATGTTCTCTGTGTGTTTTAGATGCTTACTGTTCTCTTGGATTCCTTGGATTAATGTTCTCTGTGTGTTTTAGATGCTTACTGCTTGGATTCCTAATGTTCTCTGTGTGTTTTAGATGCTTACTGCTTGGATTCCTAATGTTCTCTGTGTGTTTTAGATGCTTACTGCTTGGATTCCTAATGTTCTCTGTGTGTTTTAGATGCTTACTGCTTGGATTCCTAATGTTCTCTGTGTGTTTTAGATGCTTACTGCTTGGATTCCTAATGTTCTCTGTGTGTTTTAGATGCTTACTGCTTGGATTCCTAATGTTCTCTGTGTGTTTTAGATGCTTACTGCTTGGATTCCTAATGTTCTCTGTGTGTTTTAGATGCTTACTGCTTGGATTCCTAATGTTCTCTGTGTGTTTTAGATGCTTACTGCTTGATTCCTAATGTTCTCTGTGTGTTTTAGATGCTTACTGCTTGGATTCCTAATGTTCTCTGTGTGTTTTAGATGCTTACTGCTTGGATTCCTAATGTTCTCTGTGTGTTTTAGATGCTTACTGCTTGGATTCCTAATGTTCTCTGTGTGTTAGATGCTTACTGCTTGGATTCCTAATGTTCTCTGTGTGTTTTAGATGCTTACTGCTTGGATTCCTAATGTTCTCTGTGTGTTTTAGATGCTTACTGCTTGGATTCCTAATGTTCTCTGTGTGTTTTAGATGCTTACTGCTTGGATTCCTAATGTTCTCTGTGTGTTTTAGATGCAGAAAGGAAGAGCTTGTACACTCTTTTTCTGGAGTCTGTTCAGTCCCGCCTCCGTTGCCGGGTCGACTCCCCCGTGGATACGGTCACCGAGCAACAGGCCACTCAGCAGAGCCTGATCAAGATGCAGTCGATTGTAGCTCAGCATCTACAGATGGATGACATACATGACCCTCTACTGGCCATCAACTTCGCCAGGTGAGTGGAGGAGAGTATACTTGGAGCGGGGTAGGGACCGAGGCGGCGTGGGATAGGGATGAAACATTTCCAAGATGGCGTAGCAGTGGGGATGTCTGTTTTGATTGTCTTGTCCCGTCCCTTGTATACATCGTTTTTCTTCGTATATATTTTTAAAATATTTTTTTATCTCATTTTCCATCTACGGACTGAACATACTCTCCTGCAACCCGCCTCACGCAATGTGGTATGGATCTGCTTTTGAACCGGAACCCCCTTCAGGAGCTAGCCAATAACTAGATAGTAGTTAGCCTGGAGCTAGCCTCAAACTAGGCCCATCTCCCAGCTAGCCGAAGAGATTCCTTCAAGCAATCCTTGTGCTTCAATTATCTCTTTTGCCAATTGGCCTGGAACCTCAGCCCCGCCGATTCATCACAACTGGTCTACCGAGTTAACCGTCCGAGGGGTTTTCTGTCCTGAAGCAAGCGCCAGTTAGCCTGGAGCTAGCCTCGAGCTAGGCCCTTCTCCCGGCTAGCCAAAGAATTCCATAAGATAATTCCTGGGCTTCAATACCTCATTTGCCAATTGGCCTGGATCCTTTGCTGCCGACAAGGAGCCCCGCCTATCCATCACGACTGGTCAGCCGACGTGACCGCCCGAGGGGGTTTCAACAGACTCTCCCGTTGCGACGTCCCCCTGAGGCCCATCTACTAGCCTTCTGATAGCCCCGTTCTGCTAGCTGTCTGAATCACCGTGTCTCCAGCTCGCCTAGGTACTCACTGGACCCTATGATCACTCGGCTACACATGCCTCTCCCTAAAGTCAATATGCCTTGTCTGTTGCTGTTTTGGTTAGTTATTTTTGTCTTATTTCACTGTAGAGCCTCCAGCCCTGCTCATTATCCCTTAGCTAGCCCTTATGTTCCACCCCCACACATGCAGTGACGGCACCTGGCTTAAATGGTGCCTCTAGAGACAAAATCTCTCATCGTCACTCAATGCCAAGGTTTACCTCCACGGTATTCACATCCTACCATATCTTTGTCTGTACGTTGTCTTGAATTTATTATTCCGCGCCCAGAAACCTGCTCCTTTTACTCCCTGTTCCAAACGCACTAGACAACCAGTTCTTATATCCTTTAGCCGTACCCTCATCCTACTCCTCCTCTGTTCCAAACGTACTAGACGACCAGTTCTTATAGACTTTAGCTGTACCCTCATCCTACTCCTCCTCTGTTCCAAAATCACTAGACGACCAGTTCTTATAGCCTTTAGCCATACCCTTATCCTACTCCTCCTCTGGTGATGTAGAGGTGAATCCGGCCCTGCAGTTCCTACCTCCACTCCCATCCCCCAGGCGCTCTCA
The DNA here is from genome assembly GCF_018296145.1 of Oncorhynchus tshawytscha. NCBI lineage: Eukaryota > Metazoa > Chordata > Actinopteri > Salmoniformes > Salmonidae > Oncorhynchus > Oncorhynchus tshawytscha. Next base: position 1,377,396 of record NC_056434.1, read on the forward strand.
TTTGTTGACTTCTGTAACCGTAAAAGCATTGGTTTCATGCATGTTAACATTAAAAGCCTCCTCCCTAAGTTTGTTTTATTCACTGCTTTAGCACACTCCAACCCAGATGTTCTAGCCGTATCTGAATCCTGACTTAGGAAGGCCACCAAAAATCCTGAATTGTCCATCCCTAACTAACATTTTATGACAAGATAGAACTACCAAAGGGGGCGGAGTTGCAATCTATTGCAGAGATAGCCAGCAGAGTTCTGTCTTACTATCCAGGTCTGTACCCAAACAATTTGAGCTTCTACTTTTAAAAATCCACCTTTCCAGAAACAAGTCTCTCGCCGTTGCCGCTTGTTTATAGACCCCCTTCAGCCCCCAGCTGTGCCCTGGACACCATATGTGAACTGATTGCCCCCCATCTATCTTCAGAGTTCGTACTGTTAGGTGACCTAAACTGGGATATGCTTAACACCCCGGCCATCCTTCAATCTAAGCTGGATGCCCTCAATCTCACACAAATCATCAAGAAACCTACCGGGTACATCCCTAAATCCGTAACCATGGGCACCCTCTTAGATATCATCCTGACCAACCTGCCCTCAATACACCTGTGCTGTCTTCAACCAGGATTTCAGCGATCACTGCTTCATTGCCTGAGTGCACACTGGGTCCGCGGTCATACGACCACCCCTCGTCACTGTCAAATGCTCCCTAAAACACTTCAGCGAGCAGGCCTTTCTAATCGACCTGGCCCGGGTATCCTGGAAGGATATTGACCTCATTCCGTCAGTTGAGGATGCTGGTTATTCTTTAAAAGTGCCTTCCTCACCACCTTAAATAAGCATGCCCCGTTCAAAAAATGTAGAACTATGAACAGATATAGTCCTTGGTTCACTCCAGACCCGACTGCCCTTGACCAGCACAAAAACATCCTGTGGCGTTCTGCATTAGCATCGAATAGCCCCCACGATATGCAACTTTTCAGGGAAGTCAGGAACCAATATACACAGGCAGTTAGGAAAGTTAAGGCTAGCTTTTTCAAACAGAAATTTGCTTCCTGTTGCACTTATTCCAAAACACTTATTAAATGTTTTGGGACACTGTAATGTCCATGGAGAATACGAGCACCTCCTTCCAGCTGCCCACTGCATTGTGGCTAGGAAACACTGTCACTACCAATAAATCTACGAAAATCGATAATTTCAATAAGCATTTTTCCGCAGCTGGCCATGCTTTCCATCTGGCTACCCCTACCCTGGCCATCATCTCAGCACCCCCTGCAGCCACTTCAACACTCTACTCAGCAAACTGGATGTAGTCTATCACAGTGCCATCCGTTTTGTCACCAAAGCCCCATAATCTACCCACCACTACGACGTGTACACGCTCGTTGGCTGGCCCTCACTACATATCGGTCGCCAACCCCACTGGCTCCAGGTCATCTGTAAGTCTTTGCTAGGTAAAGCTCCGCCTTATCTCAGCTCACTGGTCACCATAGCAACAACCACCCGTAGCACATGCTCCAGCAGGTATATCTCACTGGTCATCCCCAAATCCAACACCACCTTTGGCCAACTTTCCTTCCAGTTCTTTGCTGCCAATGACTGGAACGAATTGCAAAAATCACTGAAGCTGAAGACTCATATCTCTCTAACTTTAAGCACCAGCTGTCAGAGCTGCTTACCGATCACTGTACCTGTACACAGCCCATCTGTAAATAGCCCATCCAACAACCTCATCCCCATATTATTACTTACCCTCTTGGTCTTTTGCACCCCAGTATCTCTTCTTGCAGATTCATCATCTGCACATCTATCACTCCAGTATTAATGCTACATTGTAATTATTTTCGCTACCTCCCCCCCTTTCTACATTTGAACACTGTGCATAAATAGAAAAATCTTTATTTTCTATTGTGTTACTGACTGTACGCTTGTTTATTTGTGTAACTCTGTATTGTTGTTTGTGCTGCACTGCTTTGCTTTATCTTGGCCAGGTCACAGTTGTAAATGAGAACTTGTTCTCAACTAGCCTACCTGGGGGCGGCAGGGTAGCCTAGTGGTTAGAGTGTTGGAAATCTGTGTTACAATCTGTCGTTCTGCCCCTGAACAGGCAGTTAACCCACTGTTCCTAGGCCGCCATTGAAAATAAGAATTTGTTCTTAACTGACTTGCCTAGTAAAATAAAGGTGAAATAAAATACAAATTGTTCAAAAGACCAATTAGTGGAAAAACTATAATTGAATTAAAATATCTTGATTATGTTAAGTTTTAGCTTGTTTGGTGGCTCCAGAAAGAGTAACCCAGCTCTGGTAACTCCTAATCCCCCCACCAGGCTGTACCTGGAGCAGAGTGACTTCCACGAGAGGTTCTCAGGCGGTGACGTGATCGTGGACCGTTCGTCTGAGTCGGTGACGTGTCAGACATTTGAGCTGACGCTGCGTTCCTGCCTCTACCCACACATCCAGAAGAGATACATTGAGTGCTGTGGCAACCTCATGACCACCCTGAAGAAGGACTACAGGTAAACTCAATACATCTGTCAGTCAGTACTCTGTCTCATGTCTCTAGTCCTCCAGGTGTCTGTCAGTCAGTACTCTGTCTCATGTCTCTAGTCCTCCAGGTGTCTGTCAGTCAGTACTCTGTCTCATGTCTCTAGTCCTCCAGGTGTCTGTCAGTCAGTACTCTGTCTCATGTCTCTAGTCCTCCAGGTGTCTGTCAGTCAGTACTCTGTCTCATGTCTCTAGTCCTCCAGGTGTCTGTCAGTCAGTACTCTGTCTCATGTCTCTAGTCCTCCAGGTGTCTGTCAGTCAGTACTCTGTCTCATGTCTCTAGTCCTCCAGGTGTCTGTCAGTCAGTACTCTGTCTCATGTCTCTAGTCCTCCAGGTGTCTGTCAGTCAGTACTCTGTCTCATGTCTCTAGTCCTCCAGGTGTCTGTCAGTCAGTACTCTGTCTCATGTCTCTAGTCCTCCAGGTGTCTGTCAGTCAGTACTCTGTCTCATGTCTCTAGTCCTCCAGGTGTCTGTCAGTCAGTACTCTGTCTCATGTCTCTAGTCCTCCAGGTGTCTCAGTCAGTACTCTGTCTCATGTCTCTAGTCCTCCAGGTGTCTGTCAGTCAGTACTCTGTCTCATGTCTCTAGTCTTCCAGGTGTCTGTCAGTCAGTACTCTGTCTCATGTCTCTAGTCCTCCAGGTGTCTGTCAGTCAGTACTCTGTCTCATGTCTCTAGTCCTCCAGGTGTCTGTCAGTCAGTACTCTGTCTCATGTCTCTAGTCCTCCAGGGCCAGGTATTCATTCTTCCCTTGTACTTCATTCATCAATTAAGGTGATTGAAACATACCAGGTACCGTATCATTGAGTGGGTATAGGCTTCATCCCAAATGACACGCTGTTTCCTATATAGTGCACTACTGTTGATAACTATTTCCTATATCAGGGCTGCCCAACCCTCTTCCTGGAGATCTACCGTCCTGTAGGTTATCAGTCCAACCCTCTTCCTGGAGATCTACCGTCCTGTAGGTTATCAGTCCAACCCTCTTCCTGGAGATCTACTGTCCTGTAGGTTATCAGTCCAACCCTCTTCCTGGAGATCTACCGTTCTGTAGGTTTTCAGTCCAACCCTCTTCCTGGAGGTCTACTGTCTTGTAGGTTTTCAGTCCAACCCTCTTCCTGGAGGTCTACTGTCTTGTAGGTTTTCAGTCCAACCCTCTTCCTGGAGATCTACTGTCTTGTAGGTTTTCAGTCCAACCCTCTTCCTGGAGGTCTACTATCTTGTAGGTTTTCAGTCCAACCCTCTTCCTGGAGATTTACCGTCCTGTAGGTTTTCAGTCCAATCCTAATTTAACACACATGATTCTACTAATTAGCTGCTCAACAAGACCTTAACTAGCTGAATCAGATATGCTAAATTAGGATTGGGCTGATAACCTACAGGACAGTAGATCTCCAATAAGATGGTTGGGCTGCCCTATAAAGTGCACCACAGCCCTATTGGCCCTGGTCAAAGTAGTGCACTATATAGAGAATATCGTATCAATTGGGACTCATTAATAGTTCCATAACCTTTAACCCCCAGACTGCTGAGGTCCCCCAGTATGACTTCTACAGCTGTTATAGGCCCTATACTCACCCTAACCTTTAACCCCCAGACTGCTGGAGTACCTTCAGGCCATGAGGAACTACTTCCTGTTGGAGGCAGGAGACACCATGTATGACTTCTATACAGCCATCTTTGATAAGGTCCTGGAGAAGGAGAGCTGGCAGCAGCTGGCGTTCCTCAACGTTCAACTGCAGGAAGCTGTGGGACAGCGGTGTCCAGAGGACAGCAGCAGGTACTTCAACACAACCTCCTCACACTGACTGGGCTCTCATTGGTTACACCCCACACTGACTGGGCTCTCATTGGTTACACCCCACACTGACTGGGCTCTCATTGGTTACACCCCACACTGACTGGGCTCTCATTGGTTAGCCTTTGCTCTGGTTTTGAGAGATTTCAGAGTTGATAGGCTAACTGATCACACAGGATGTAATATCAACAATAGTGATAGGCATATAGTTGTGATGTTTTTTCCATTTTGATGGCATTGAATTTATTGTCACAATAAAGTAATAGAAAAATGTCTGTTTTCCAGGTTGTCCATCTTCCTGGAGACGATAGACCCAGTCAGAAAGAAACAGCCGATTAATAATCTGGATGGTTTGACCCTCAGTTACAAGGTGAGTCTCCTACCAACCTTATCCACAATACTGATAACATTTTCGCTGCAGATCCGACTTTTCCCTGACAATTTTTTCGCCGGATTAAAGGTCCCGAAGTTTCTTCTTTCTGTGGTGTCCTTCCCTTCACGTTTCTGTGGTGTCCTTCCCTACACGTTTCTGTGGTGTCCTTCCCTACACGTTTCTGTGGTGTCCTTCCCTACACGTTTCTGTGGTGTCCTTCCCTTCACATTTCTGTGGTGTCCTTCCCTTCACGTTTCTGTGGTGTGCTTCCCTACACGTTTCTGTGGTGTCCTTCCCTTCACGTTTCTGTGGTGTCCTTCCCTTCACGTTTCTGTGGTGTCCTTCCCTTCACGTTTCTGTGGTGTCCTTCCCTTCACGTTTCTGTGGTGTCCTTCCCTTCACGTTTCTGTGGTGTCCTTCCCTTCACGTTTCTGTGGTGTCCTTCCCTTCACGTTTCTGTGGTGTCCTTCCCTTCACGTTTCTGTGGTGTCCTTCCCTTCACGTTTCTGTGGTGTTCTTCCCTTCACGTTTCTGTGGTGTCCTTCCCTTCACGTTTCTGTGGTGTCCTTCCCTACACGTTTCTGTGGTGTCCTTCCCTACACGTTTCTGTGGTGTCCTTCCCTTCACGTTTCTGTGGTGTCCTTCCCTTCACGTTTCTGTGGTGTCCTTCCCTTCACGTTTCTGTGGTGTCCTTCCCTTCACGTTTCTGTGGTGTCCTTCCCTTCACGTTTCTGTGGTGTCCTTCCCTACACGTTTCTGTGGTGTTCTTCCCTACACGTTTCTTTGGTGTACTTCCCTTCACGTTTCTGTGGTGTCCTTCCCTTCACGTTTCTGTGGTGTCCTTCCCTTCACGTTTCTGTGGTGTCCTTCCCTTCACGTTTCTGTGATGTCCTTCCCTTCACGTTTCTGTGGTGTCCTTCCCTTCACGTTTCTGTGATGTCCTTCCCTTCACGTTTCTGTGGTGTCCTTCCCTTCACGTTTCTGTGGTGTCCTTCCCTTCACGTTTCTGTGGTGTCCTTCCCTTCACGTTTCTGTGGTGTCCTTCCCTTCACGTTTCTGTGGTGTCCTTCCCTACACGTTTCTGTGGTGTCCTTCCCTACACGTTTCTGTGGTGTCCTTCCCTACACGTTTCTGTGGTGTCCTTCCCTTCACATTTCTGTGGTGTCCTTCCCTTCACGTTTCTGTGGTGTGCTTCCCTACACGTTTCTGTGGTGTCCTTCCCTTCACGTTTCTGTGGTGTCCTTCCCTTCACGTTTCTGTGGTGTCCTTCCCTTCACGTTTCTGTGGTGTCCTTCCCTTCACGTTTCTGTGGTGTCCTTCCCTTCACGTTTCTGTGGTGTCCTTCCCTTCACGTTTCTGTGGTGTCCTTCCCTTCACGTTTCTGTGGTGTCCTTCCCTTCACGTTTCTGTGGTGTCCTTCCCTTCACGTTTCTGTGGTGTTCTTCCCTTCACGTTTCTGTGGTGTCCTTCCCTTCACGTTTCTGTGGTGTCCTTCCCTACACGTTTCTGTGGTGTCCTTCCCTACACGTTTCTGTGGTGTCCTTCCCTTCACGTTTCTGTGGTGTCCTTCCCTTCACGTTTCTGTGGTGTCCTTCCCTTCACGTTTCTGTGGTGTCCTTCCCTTCACGTTTCTGTGGTGTCCTTCCCTTCACGTTTCTGTGGTGTCCTTCCCTACACGTTTCTGTGGTGTTCTTCCCTACACGTTTCTTTGGTGTACTTCCCTTCACGTTTCTGTGGTGTCCTTCCCTTCACGTTTCTGTGGTGTCCTTCCCTTCACGTTTCTGTGGTGTCCTTCCCTTCACGTTTCTGTGGTGTCCTTCCCTTCACGTTTCTGTGGTGTCCTTCCCTTCACGTTTCTGTGGTGTCCTTCCCTTCACGTTTCTGTGGTGTCCTTCCCTTCACGTTTCTGTGGTGTCCTTCCCTACACGTTTCTGTGGTGTCCTTCCCTTCACGTTTCTGTGGTGTCCTTCCCTTCACGTTTCTGTGGTGTCCTTCCCTTCACGTTTCTGTGGTGTCCTTCCCTTCACGTTTCTGTGGTGTCCTTCCCTACATGTTTCTGTGGTGTCCTTCCCTTCACGTTTCTGTGGTGTCCTTCCCTTCACGTTTCTGTGGTGTCCTTCCCTTCACGTTTCTGTGGTGTCCTTCCCTTCACGTTTCTGTGGTGTCCTTCCCTTCACGTTTCTGTGGTGTCCTTCCCTTCACGTTTCTGTGGTGTCCTTCCCTTCACGTTTCTGTGGTGTCCTTCCCTTCACGTTTCTGTGGTGTCCTTCCCTTCACGATTCTGTGGTTTCCTTCCCTTCACGTTTCTGTGGTGTCCTTCCCTTCACGTTTCTGTGGTGTCCTTCCCGTCACGTTTCTGTGGTGTCCTTCCCTTCACGTTTCTGTGGTCTCCTTCCCTTCACGTTTCTGTTGTGGCCTTCCCTTCACGTTTCTGTGGTCTCCTTCCCTTCACGTTTCTGTGGTGTCCTTCCCTTCACGTTTCTGTGGTGTCCTTCCCTTCACGTTTCTGTGGTGTCCTTCCCTTCACGTTTCTGTGGTCTCCTTCCCGCCACGTTTCTGTGGTGTCCTTCCCTTCACATTTCTGTGGTGTCCTTCCCTTCACGTTTCTGTGGTGTCCTTCCCTTCACGTTTCTGTGGTGTCCTTCCCTTCACGTTTCTGTGGTGTCCTTCCCTTCACGTTTCTGTTGTGGCCTTCCCTTCACGTTTCTGTGGTCTCCTTCCCTTCACGTTTCTGTTGTGGCCTTCCCTTCACGTTTCTGTGGTGGCCTTCCCTTCACGTTTCTGTGGTGTCCTTCCCTACACGTTTCTGTGGTCTCCTTCCCTTCACGTTTCTGTTGTGTCCTTCCCTTCACGTTTCTGTGGTGTCCTTCCCTTCACGTTTCTGTGGTGTCCTTCCCTTCACGTTTCCTTCGTGAAAGTTTTTCCGAGTTATGTTTTTTTCTAGTTTTTTTGACGGGGTATTTTCTTTAAACAGTTTTTACATAGTTCAAATCAAATTTTATTTGTCACATGCGCCAAATACAACAAACCTTACTTACAAGCCCTTAACCAACAGCGGTTAAGGGCTTGTAAGTAAGCATTAAGGTTTGTTGTATTTGGCGCATGTGACAAATAAAATTTGATTTGAACTATGTAAAAACTGCATACATAAAGCCAACAAATAAAAAACATTTCAGCCTGCAGGTAGAAAATATCCTGATAAAAATAAATGTCCTATAAATCACATTGGCTACACATGGCCTTCTTGCAACCAACTTGAAACATTGTATCTACTATTAACCTAGGTCAAACCTGAAGCTTGTGGAAGTGAAGTTGCAACATTGTATCAAATATTCTGGGCCCTCAGAGCTTCCTGCTCCAGTGAGATCAGGACAGACACAGCTGTAGACTATTTGATCAAGGGATAAGAAGCAGTGGTCGACTTGAGCAGGAGTTCAGCGGAGTAGACGCATCTCAAATTCTCCTGTTCCTCTTATCGAATATTAGCTTTTTGTGGAGCTCCTGAACCTACTGAGTACTGAAACCTATTTCAGTCCAAGCCCAGCACTGATGAGAAGTAATTAGGTAGTCCTATTTTATGACATTTCCACTGGATCAGAGACATCTTTCCCTTTTCATCCTGAGTGGTTATCGGAAAGGGAGAGAACTGGAATGATTTTTTGAAATACATTGAGGACCTATTGTAATTCTCAGTGGATGTGAAAACAGACTTTGGTTGCTTGATGTTTGAGGTGAAAACTTCACTTTGAGAAGCTCCACAGGTTATTGGTGGGGCGTTAAGCCAATCAGAAATACTATCAGATCGCCAAATGGGCACATTTTATATGCCTACCTGGCCTACATTTCCCTACTTCTCTGCCTGCGGGTCCTTACTCAACAGTGATAGGAGCGCTCCAAACAAAAGACAACGACTAAACTGACAAAACTCAGAAATGGAATGAAATAAACCAGAACTTGTTTCTCATAAGTGTATCATAGGTTGTACACTCTGCAAACATGTGTCCACTCCAGACAATGAGAACAGGAAGACTGGAATAATAATATTGAAAGTGCTAAAATACATTACCATTGTAGATGTTTTTTAAATTAAATGAATGAACGGTAAATGTCGTACAGGTGATATAAGTAATGGGGAATTAATATACACTAACAATAAAACACAAACAATTCACACAGTGAAGTTATGAAACAATGTGTACAAATTGGCCGGAGAGAGGAAGTGTATTGTGCATCTGGTCGCGTGGTCAATCTGACGTCTCCATTGGCCGTGCAGCGTTTATGGTGATACGGCCTCAGCAGAAGGGATTTCATACTTCCTGCCCTTTGCTGAGCATTGCAGAGCTGTTGTCAAGGAAGTGAGTTAGTGTTTTCTACAGGATGTAACGCCCCCAACAACCGTCCACCAATCACATCAATGCGGAGCTTTACAGAGCCATCCGCATTGTTACAACATTTTGGGGGGCATGGCGATGCGGGACGGAGCTCGAGTCTAGGCCTCCATAATGGATTAGTTCACTGAGATGGGCGCAAACATACACTACCATTCAAAAGTTTGGGGTCACTTAGAAATGTCCTTGTTTTTGAAAGAAAAGCTTTTTTTCTGTCCATTAAAATGACATCAAATTGATCAGAAATACAGTGTAGACATTGTTAATGTTGTAAATGACTACTTTAGCTGGAAACGGCAGATTTTGAATGGAATATCTACATAGGCGTACAGAGGCCCATTATCAAAACCATCACTCCTGTGTTCCAGTGGCACGTTGTGTTAGCTTATCCAAGTTTATCATTTTAAAAGGCTAATTGATCATTAGAAAACCCTTTTGCAATTATGTTAGTAGAGCTGAAAACAGTTGTTCTGATTTAAAGAAGCAATAAAACTGGCCTTTAGACTAGTTGAGTATCTGGAGCATCAGCATTTGTGGGTTCGATTACAGGCTCAAAATGGCCAGAAACAAAGCACTTTCTTCTGAAACTCGTCAGTCTATTCTTGTTCTGAGAAATGAAGCCTATTCCAATACTCTATTATAGAACAGATGGTGGTAAACTGTAGCATAGCCTCTATTATAGAACAGATGGTGGTAAACTGTAGCATAGCCTCTATTATAGAACAGATGGTGGTAAACTGTAGCATAGCCTCTATTATAGAACAGATGGTGGTAAACTGTAGCATAGCCTCTATTATAGAACAGATGGTGGTAAACTGTAGCATAGCCTCTATTATAGAACAGATGGTGGTAAACTGTAGCATAGCCTCTATTATAGAACAGATGGTGGTAAACTGTAGCATAGCCTCTATTATAGAACAGATGGTGGTAAACAGCATAGCCTCTATTATAGAACAGATGGTGGTAAACTGTAGCATAGCCTCTATTATAGAACAGATGGTGGTAAACTGTAGCATAGCCTCTATTATAGAACAGATGGTGGTAAACTGTAGCATAGCCTCTATTATAGAACAGATGGTGGTAAACTGTAGCATAGCCTCTATTATAGAACAGATGGTGGTAAACTGTAGCATAGCCTCTATTATAGAACAGATGGTGGTAAACTGTAGCATAGCCTCTATTATAGAACAGATGGTGGTAAACTGTAGCATAGCCTCTATTATAGAACAGATGGTGGTAAACTGTAGCATAGTCTCTGTGTATTTTGCCTAGTAGCTCGCGCTGTGGAGTTTCGGCTACATGATAACGTAGCGTTATACAATGCTATTGTACTGGGTTCTGTTATGTAGAACACGATCATTGTGTGAACTTGCAGACTGATTCAGCTTTGATCTGACTTGAATAAATGGAGCACCATTCATTGGCCAGAGCAGCCTGTTCTCCACGAGTAAAGCAGAGATGGTGTACAGAAGCTTCTGGATCTTTAGTCTGGGGGGGAAAGGTCAGGGGTTAGATGAATCAGCAGCCACACTATACTCTTACTCTGCAGTAGATGAAATGGGACTAGTGTACCTCCCCAAACAGCACCCTATTCCCTATATCAAATCAAATTGATTTATATAGCCCTTCCTACATCAGCTGATATCTCAAAGTGCTGTACAGAAACCCAGCCTAAAACCCCAAACAGCAAGCAATGCAGGTGTAGAAGCACGGTGGCTAGGAAAAACTCCCTAGAAAGGCCAAAACCTAGGACGAAACCTAGAGAGGAACCAGGCTAAGTGGGGTGGCCAGTCCTCTTCTGGCTGTGCCGGGTGGAGATTATAACAGAACATGGCCAAGATGTTCAAATGTTCATAAATGACCAGCATGGTTGTATAATAATAAGGCAGAACAGTTGAAACTGGAGCAGCAGCACGGTATATAGTGCACTACTTATGGGCCCTGGTCCAAATCCCTATTTTCAAGTTAATTTGACCATTTGTAGGTATCAGAAAACACAGGAATATGGGACTTAGTGCACTAAACAGTTCAGAGTGCCATTTGGGATTGATTCTATGTTTCTCTTGTGGGTTGTCCTGAAGGTGCCCTGGCCTGTTGACATTGTGGTCAGCTCAGAGTGTCAGAGGATCTACAACCAGGTGTTCCTGCTGCTGCTGCAGATCAAATGGGCCAAATACAGTCTGGACACGCTGGCATTCAGTGGTAGGTCTAGTATTACGCTGTCTCTGTCGCTCCGCCCCGCACCTCTCTTTTTCTTCTCTCTCTCTCTCTCTTTCTCTCTCTCTCTCTTTCTCTCTCTCTCTTCCTCTCTGTCCCCCCCTCTGTCTCTCTCCTTGTCTTTCTCTCACTTTGAATTTCAATTCTATAAACTTTATTGACAATGGACACAAGGAAACATAACAACACATAATGATTTGGAATAGTGAATTGATGTCCGTTCAAGAACAGGACCCTTCTTGACTGGAATATCTCCTGTTTTAAGATGACCTTAGAAAAGTTTCCCTACCTGGGAATTGAAAATTACAAAACTGTACTGTTATGTATTTTTAAGCTAATTTCCCCCCTCAGATGGATAAATTCAAAACCAGCATACAGTTCCTCCCTACTGGGAAGAGTTAATGCCATCAAGATGGTTTTCCTTCTCCAACAGATATCTATTCCAGAACGTTCCTATATTTCTGAACAAGTCCTTTTTATAAGCAACTGGACTATTATTAGAAACTGTTAATTTGGACTAAAAAACACATGGTAAAAAAACAGTATGTGAATTGGAGTGGGTCCAGGGTTTCTGGGATGCTGGTGTTGATGTGAACCATGACCAGTCTTTTAAAAGCATTTCATGGCTACAGATGCTAGTGCTACGGAGCGATGGTCATTTAGACAGGTTAGCTTGGCGTTCTTGGGCACAGGCACTATAGTGGTCTGCCTGAAACATGTTGGTATTACAGACTGGGACAGGGAGAGGTTGAAAATGCCAGTGAAGACACTTGCCAGCTTGTCAGCACATCCTGGTAATCCGTCTGCTTCACAATCAAATATATTCCAAATGTATAAAGGTCAAATAAGAAGATTCTCTCAAAACATCAGGGATTTGTGAACGTCATGACCACACCACAGGTGTTAATTAATGCTGGATTGTTTCCTCCTATAGATTTGACAGTAGCAGCTAAGCGGTTGGAAGGGACACCAGAGGAGGTGAAGGCTAAAGAGCCAATCAACCAGCAGATCCACAGGATGTTTCTGCTGAGGGTCAAACTGATGCACTTTGTCAACAGCCTCCACAACTACATTGTGACCAGGGTAAGAGGTTGTCTGAGACCGTGAACATGACTAGAGTAAGAAGTCTGAGACATAGTGGACATGACTAGAGTATGTATTGACATGTATTACTCCTAGTCAAGTTCAAAGGTCATCATTGGAAGAGATAGAAGTAGCCAGTACTAGACTAGTTGTAGTTCTAGTCTAGGTGTAGTGCCAGTCTAGGTGTAGTGCTAGGCTAGTTGTAGTGCTAGTTGTAGTTCTAGGCTAAGTGTAGTGCTAGGCAAGGCTAGTTGTAGTGCTAGGCTAGGTGTTGTAGTGTAGGTCTAGCGCTAGTTGTAGTGCTAGGCTAGGTGTAGTGCTAGGATAGTTGTAGTGTAGCTCTAGTTGAAGTGCTAGTCTAGTTGTAGTGCTGGTCTAGTTGTAGTGCTGGTCTAGGTGTAGTGCTAGGATAGTTGTAGTGTAGCTCTAGTTGTAGTGCTGGTCTAGTTGTAGTGCTGGTCTAGGTGTAGTGCTAGGATAGTTGTAGTGCTGGTCTAGTTGTAGTGCTGGTCTAGGTGTAGTGCTAGGATAGTTGTAGTGTAGCTCTAGTTGTAGTGCTGGTCTAGTTGTAGTGCTGGTCTAGGTGTAGTGCTAGGATAGTTGTAGTGTAGCTCTAGTTGAAGTGCTAGTCTAGTTGAAGTGCTAGGCTAGGTGTAGTGCTCGGCTAGGTTTAGTGCTAGGATAGTTGTAGTGCTAGGCTAGGTGTAGTGCTCGGCTAGGTGTAGTGCTGTTGTAGTGTAGCTCTAGTTGTCGCGCAAGTTGTAGTTCAGAAGTTTCCCATCAGGCATCTGTATGGAGCTCTAATCATATTACATGTCTAGATAGATTTCTGGTCAATATCTAAACGTTCCATATCGTACTTGGCGATATCCCTGTCTTGTTAGATTCTTCACAGCACTGGTCTGGAGTTCCAGCACCAAGTCCAGGAGGCTAAAGACCTGGACCAGCTGATTAAGATCCACTACAGATACCTGTCCACTATCCACGACCGTTGTCTATTGCGAGAGAAGGTAAGATGGATACCTGTCTTATAGATACTGATCCACTATATACACTATATTACCCAACAGTATGTGGACACCTGCTCGTCAAACATCTCATTCCAAAATCATAGGCTAATGCCTATGGATTGGTGCCCCTTTGCTGCTATAACAGCATCCTTCTGGAAAGGCTTTCCATTAGATGTTGGAACATTGCTGAGGGGACTTGCTTCCATTCAGCCACGAGCATTAGTGAGATCGGGCACTGATGTTGGACGATTAGGCCTGGCTCACAGTCGGCGTTCCAATTCATCCCAAAGGTTTTGATGGGGTTGAGGTCAGGGCTCTGTGCAGGCCAGTCAAGTTCTTCCACACCGATCTCGACAAACTATTTATGTACGGACCAGGCTTTGTGCACGGGGCCATTGTCATGCTGAAACAGGAAAGGTCCTTCCCCAAACTGTTGCCATAAAGTTGGAAGCACAGAATCATCTAGAATGTCATTGTATACTGTAGCGTTAAGATTTCCCTTCACTGGAACTAAGGGACCCGAACCATGAAAAACAGCCCCAGACTATTATTCCTCATCCACCAAACGTTACAGTTGGCACTATGCATTGGGGCAGGTAGCGTTCTCCTGGCATCCGCCAAAACCAGATTTGTCCTTCGGACTGCCAGATGGTGAAGCGTGATTCATCACTCCAGAGAACGTGTTTCCACGGCTCCAATGGCGGCGAGTTTTACACCACTCCAGCCGACGCTTGGCATTGCTCATGGTGATCTTAGGCTTGTGTGCGGCTGCTCGGCCACGGAAACCCATTTCATGAAGCTCCAGACGAACAGTTATTGTGCTGGCAGTTTGGAACTCTGTAGTGAGTGTTGCAACCGAGGACAGACTATTCTTAAGTGCTGCAGCATTCGGCGGTGCCGTTCTGTGAGCTTGTGTGGCCTACCACTTTGCAGCTGAGCCGTTGATGCTCCTTTACGTTTCCACTTCACAATAACTGCACTTACTGTTGACCTGGGCAGATCCAGCAGGGCAGAAATGTAATCGAAATGACTTGTTGGAAAGGTAGCATCCTTTGAAGGTGCTACCCATGTTGAAGGTCACTGAGCTCTTATAATGCACATGTCCAACATAGTGGAAAGCCATCCCACAAGAGTGGAGGCTGTTATAGCAACAAAGGAGGGACCAACTCCATATTAATGTCCATAATATTGGAATGAGATGTTTGACAATACCTGTCCACTCGATAGCTGTACTACTAGATACTGGTCTACCTTTGCTACAGATACCTGTCTGCTAGATGTATACCTGTCTGCTAGATGTATACCTGTCTGCTAGATGTATACCTGTCTGCTAGATGTATACCTGTCTGCTAGATGTATACCTGTCTGCTAGATGTATACCTGTCTGCTAGATGTATACCTGTCTGCTAGATGTATACCTGTCTGCTAGATGTATACCTGTCTGCTAGATGTATACCTGTCCTGCTAGATGTATACCTGTCCTGCTAGATGTATACCTGTCCTGCTAGATGTATACCTGTCCTGCTAGATGTATACCTGTCCTGCTAGATGTATATGTATACCTGTCCTGCTAGATGTATAGATGTATACCTGTCCTGCTAGATGTATACCTGTCCTGCTAGATGTATACCTGTCCTGCTAGATGTATACCTGTCTGCTAGATGTATACCTGTCCTGCTAGATGTATACCTGTCCTGCTAGATGTATACCTGTCCTGCTAGATGTATACCTGTCTGCTAGATGTATACCTGTCGTCCTAAGAGGTATAGCTGTCCTCCATGAGTAAGTGAAGCTGTCCCAGTCTCCCCATGGAGAAATGTTCCATCTCATGAGGGAAGGTGATGCCGTCCTGCTAGAGAAAACACAGAACCCCTGC
The DNA here is from genome assembly GCF_018296145.1 of Oncorhynchus tshawytscha. Lineage (NCBI taxonomy): Eukaryota > Metazoa > Chordata > Actinopteri > Salmoniformes > Salmonidae > Oncorhynchus > Oncorhynchus tshawytscha. The sequence continues at coordinate 1,392,679 of NC_056434.1, forward strand.
AGAGATCAACACTGGAGCATTCAGAACGCATCACATTATTTCATGTTAGTTTTCATAATGTAACTGGGGATGTTTCGTCTCCAGGTGAGCTTTGTGAAGGAGGCGATCATGAAGGTTCTCAATCTGGTCCTCATCTTCTCAGACCGCTGGCAGGTTGGCTTTGGAGCGTGGAAGTGAGTGGTGTCATTTATTAGAGAAACCATCCATGATTAAAATCAATCTCATGTGTTTCTGTTAAGTAGAGTGTATATCTGTCTCGAAGGACCACTGATGGTCTTTGCTTTTCATTTTACAATGAATGTTATTCTGCTAATTAGTGTAAGAATCGTCGCTGTACTCACCTTATGATGCCTGGAAACAACGGCGAGTCCAATTTGTTGCGATTGTTTTCCTCCTTCCAGCGATTGGAACATAGCTGGTGATGCCGTTTAAATTAAAAACTAAATATTAAACTATAAAATAACCTAAACAGAAATGTTAAGATATGGTTATCCTCTGGTCAGGGTATTTGTTTCCTTAAATTGAAATTGCATTTGTAAAAACTATTAGATAACCTTCACAGATTTTAAGATATCGTTATCCTCTCGTGAGGAAAATTATTTAAAAAATGTAAATGTTTGTTTTCATATAGTATACTCACTCGGTTGGAATATTACACTGAACAAAACTATAAAAGCAACAAAAATGTCTAAGATTTTACTGAGTTACAGTTCATATTAGGAAATTAATTAATTAGGCCCTAATCTATGGACTTCACATGACTGGGAATACCGTTTTCATGTAGTATACTCACTCGGTTGGAATACTACACTGAACAAAACTATAAAAGCAACAAAAATGTCTAAGATTTTACTGAGTTACAGTTCATATTAGGAAATTAATTAATTAGGCCCTAATCTATGGACTTCACATGACTGGGAATACCGATATGCATCTGTTACTCACAGATACCTTTAAAATAAAAAGGTAGGGACGTGGATCAGAAAACCAGTCAGTGTCTGGTGTGACCACCATTTGCCTCATTGAGCGATCAGGTTGTTGATTGTCGACTGTGGAATGTTGTTCCTCAATGGCTGGGCGATCAAATTGTATTTGTCACATGCGCCGAATACAACCGGTGTAGACCTCACAGTGAAACGCTTACTTACAAGCCCTTAACCAACAATACAGTTTTGAGAAAATACCTTACATTTTTTATTTTTTATAATGAGATAAGAATAACAAATGATTAAAGAGCCTACAGTCAATCACGGACTACAGGAAGAAACCCAGCCCAGTCACGGACCAGGATGTCTTGCTCCCAGGCAGACTAAATAACTTTTTTGCCCGCTTTGAGGACAATACAGTGCCACTGACACGGCCTGCAATAAAAACATGCGGTCTCTCCTTCACTGCAGCCGAGGTGAGTAAGACATTTAAACGTGTTAACCCTCGCAAGGCTGCAGGCCCAGACGGCATCCCCAGCCGCGCCCTCAGAGCATGCGCAGACCAGCTGGCCGGTGTGTTTACGGACATATTCAATCAATCCCTATACCAGTCTGCTGTTCCCACATGCTTCAAGAGGGCCACCATTGTTCCTGTTCCCAAGAAAGCTAAGGTAACTGAGCTAAACGACTACCGCCCGTAGCACTCACATCCGTCATCATGAAGTGCTTTGAGAGACTAGTCAAGGACCATATCACCTCCACCCTACCTGACACCCTAGACCCACTCCAATTTGCTTACCGCCCAAATAGGTCCACAGACGATGCAATCTCAACCACACTGCACACTGCCCTAACCCATCTGGACAAGAGGAATACCTATGTGAGAATGCTGTTCATCGACTACAGCTCGGCATTCAACACCATAGTACCCTCCAAGCTCGTCATCAAGCTCGAGACCCTGGGTCTCGACCCCCGCCCTGTGCAACTGGGTACTGGACTTCCTGACGGGCCGCCCCCAGGTGGTGAGGGTAGGCAACAACATCTCCTCCCCGCTGATCCTCAACACTGGGGCCCCACAAGGGTGCGTTCTGAGCCCTCTCCTGTACTCCCTGTTCACCCACGACTGCGTGGCCACGCACGCCTCCAACTCAATCATCAAGTTTGCGGACGACACAACAGTGGTAGGCTTGATTACCAACAACGACGAGACGGCCTACAGGGAGGAGGTGAGGGCCCTCGGAGTGTGGTGTCAGGAAAATAACCTCACACTCAACATCAACAAAACTAAGGAGATGATTGTGGACTTCAGGAAACAGCAGAGGGAACACCCCCCTATCCACATCGATGGAACAGTAGTGGAGAGGGTAGCAAGTTTTAAGTTCCTCGGCATACACATCACAGACAAACTGAATTGGTCCACTCACACAGACAGCATCGTGAAGAAGGCGCAGCAGCGCCTCTTCAACCTCAGGAGGCTGAAGAAATGTGGCTTGTCACCAAAAGCACTCACAAACTTCTACAGATACACAATCGAGAGCATCCTGGCGGGCTGTATCACCGCCTGGTACGGCAACTGCTCCGCCCTCAACCGTAAGGCTCTCCAGAGGGTAGTGAGGTCTGCACAACGCATCACCGGGGCAAACTACCTGCCCTCCAGGACACCTACACCACCCGATGTTACAGGAAGGCCATAAAGATCATCAAGGACATCAACCACCCGAGCCACTGCCTGTTCACCCCGCTATCATCCAGAAGGCGAGGTCAGTACAGGTGCATCAAAGCTGGGACCGAGAGACTGAAAAACAGCTTCTATCTCAAGGCCATCAGACTGTTAAACAGCCACCACTAACATTGAGTGGCTACTGCCAACACACTGTCAATGACACTGACTCAACTCCAGCCACTTTAATCATGGGAATTGATGGGAAATGATGTAAATATATCACTAGCCACTTTAAACAATGCTACCTTATATAATGTTACTTACCCTACATTATTCATCTCATATGCATACGTATATACTGTACTCTATATCATCGACTGTATCCTTATGTAATACATGTATCACTAGCCACTTTAACTATGCCACTTGGTTTACATACTCATCTCATATGTATATACTGTACTCGATACCATCTACTGTATCTTGCCTATGCTGCTCTGTACCATCACTCATTCATATATCCTTATGTACATATTCTTTATCCCCTTACACTGTGTATAAGACAGTAGTTTTGGAATTGTTAGTTAGATTACTTGTTGGTTATTACTGCATTGTCGGAACTAGAAGCACAAGCATTTCGCTACAATCGCATTAACATCTGCTAACCATGTGTATGTGACAAATACAATTTGATTTGATTTGAAGAGCCGCAGTAAATAACAATAGCGGGGCTATATACAGAGGGTACAGAGTCAATGTGGAGGCTATATACAGAAGGTACAGAGTCAATGTGGAGGCTATATACAGGGTGTTACGGTACAGAGTCAATGTGGAGGCTATATACAGGGGGTACCGGTACAGAGTCGATGTAGAGGCTATATACAGGGGCACCGGTACAGAGTCAATGTGCAGGGGCACCGGAGTCGAGGTAATATTTTCATGTAGGTTGAGTTAAAGTGATTGCATAGATAATAACAGAGTATCAGCAGCTTAGAAGAGGAGGGGGGCAATGCAAAAAGTCTGGGTAGCCGATTAGCTGTTCAGGAGTCTTATTACTTGGGGGCAGAAGCTGTTAAGAATCCTCTTGGACCTAGACTACGCACTACCCTCTGAAGTGCCTTGCTGTCGGAGGCCAAGCAGTTGCCATACCAGGCAGTGATGCAACACGTCAGGATGCTCTCGATGGTGCAGCTGTAGAACCTTTTGAGGATCTGAGGACCCAAATCTTTTCTCCAGATATGGGTGACATGTCTGGTGAGTATGCAGGCCAAGGAAGAATTGGGAAACATTCAGCTTCCAGGAATTGTGTACAGATCCTTGCGACATGGAGCTGTGCATTATCATGCTGAAACATGAGGTGATGGAGGCGGATGAATGGTACGACAATAGGCCTCAGGATCTCATCACGGCATCACGGAATCCTACTACGCCGGCTCTGACACTCGCCGGATGTGGCAGGGCTTGAAAACTTTATGGCCTGCTAAGGGAAACACAGCCGCTGACTTTCCAGTGACGCAACCAGACGAACTGAATGTCTTTTATGCTCGCTTCGAGGCAAGCAACACTGAAGCATGCATGAGAGCACCAGCTGTTCTGGACGACTGTCTGATCACACTCTCCATAGTCGTTGTGAGCAAGACCTTTAAGGGCTTGTAAAGTAAGTGTTTTACGGTAAGGTGAAATGAGCGAATTGCCAAAATCAAGCTGAAGACTCAGATCTCCCTCTAACTTTAAGCATCAGCTGTCAGAGCAGCTTACGGATCACTGCACCTGTACACATCTGTAAATAGCCTATCCAACTACCTCATCCCCTTGTTATTTATTTTTGCTCTTTTGCACCCCAGTATCTCTACTTGCACATCATCATCTTGACATCTATCACTCCATTGTTAATCTGCTAAATTGATTACTTGGCCACTATGGCCTATTTATTACCTTACCTCCCTAATCTTACTACATTTCCCCTACACACTGTACATAGATTGTTCTATTGTGTTATTGACTGTATGTTTGTTTATTTCATGTGTAACTCACTGCTTTGCTTTATCTTGGCCAGGTCACAGTTGTAAATGAGAACTTGTTCTCAACTAGCTTACCTGGTTAAATAAAAGGTGTTCTCAACTAGCTTACCTGGTTAAATAAAGGTGTTCTCAACTAGCCTACCTGGTTAAATAAAGGTGTTCTCAACTAGCCTACCTGGTTAAATAAAGGTGTTCTCAACTAGCCTACCTGGTTAAATAAAGGTGTTCTCAACTAGCTTACCTGGTTAAATAAAGGTGTTCTCAACTAGCTTACCTGGTTAAATAAAGGTGTTCTCAACTAGCCTACCTGGTTAAATAAAGGTGTTCTCAACTAGCCTACCTGGTTAAATAAAGGTGTTCTCAACTAGCCTACCTGGTTAAATAAAGGTGTTCTCAACTAGCCTACCTGGTTAAATAAAGGTGTTCTCAACTAGCCTACCTGGTTAAATAAAGGTGTTCTCAACTAGCCTACCTGGTTAAATAAAGGTGTTCTCAACTAGCCTACCTGGTTAAATAAAGGTGTTCTCAACTAGCCTACCTGGTTAAATAAAGGTGTTCTCAACTAGCCTACCTGGTTAAATAAAGGTGTTCTCAACTAGCCTACCAGGTTAAATAAAGGTGTTCTCAACTAGCCTACCAGGTTAAATAAAGGTGTTCTCAACTAGCCTATCTGGTTAAATAAAGGTGAAATAAAATAAAGGTACCTTTTGTATTTTGCCGCATGTGACAAATCAAATTTGATTTGAATTAACATTGAAAATGTTGTTCCTCTGTCGTTTCCAGGATCGAATCCATTGATAAGATGGAATCTGATTTCAAGAACTGTCACATGTTCCTGGTGACTATACTAAACAAAGCTGTCTGCCGCGGGTCATTTCCACACTGTAAGTTACACACTGATCTGTTAAATTAAGATTTTTGTGTGAGGGGTGTCTGCTGTGAGGGTTGTCTGCTGTGAGGGGTGTCTGCTGTGAGGGGCGTCTGCTGTGAGGGGGATCTGCTGTGAGGGTGAGGGGCGTCTGCTGTGAGGGGCGTCTGCTGTGAGGGTGAGGGGTGTCTGCTGTGAGGGGTGTCTGCTGTGAGGGGCGTCTGCTGTGAGGGTGAGGGTGTCTGCTGTGAGGGGGTGTCTGCTGTGAGGGGTGTCTGCTGTGAGGCGTCTGCTGTGAGGGGCGTCTGCTGTCTGTGAGGGGCGTCTGCTGTCTGTGAGGGGCGTCTGCTGTCTGTGAGGGGCGTCTGCTGTCTGTGAGGGGCCTCTGCTGTCTGTGAGGGGCCTCTGCTGTCTGTGAGGGGCCTCTGCTGTCTGTGAGGGGCCTCTGCTGTCTGTGAGGGGCGTCTGCTGTGAGGGGTGTCCTGATGGTCTTTTCTCTCTTCTCTCTAATAGTGGAGTCCCTTGCCCTGTCTCTGATGGCTGGCTTTGAACAGTGCTGAGAGAAGAACATCTCTTTCTGCTTGCCCACCAGACCACCCCCCAAAAAAAAAACACTGGCTGTGTCCCAAATGGCATCCCTTTCCCTTCAAAGTGCACTCGTTTTGGCCCTATAGGGAATAGAGTGGCATTTGGGATGCATACCGTTTAGTTGTGACTGTTGTTGTTCTGACTTCATAGCACACAAGACTGGTGAATAATGATGTCACACTCTCTCCCCGTTGCTAGTGGAGAAACAGAGCGTGTGTGAAGGGTCTATCCCTTCTCCTAAATCATGGATGCTCCTCTTCAATACCCTCAAGACAATCCAGAGTCTCAGAAGTATTACAGATGTGTGACTGCTTGTAAATATTGTTGACTTTGAAGCTGTTTTATGGTGTTGTCATCCATATGTAGGCTTCCTGCACAATCCTGCTGTTTAGTGTTTTACAACTACGGATTTACATTTGTTTGGGTTTTATTGGATTTAGATTTCTGGTGAGATAATTATAGAATTGTTTTGCATTTGTATATTTGTTAATTGAACAACTGTCAATCCAGAATATCATAATAATGCATGTTTAAATCTCTTGTATTTCCCTGGTGTTAGTTTAGTTCATTGAAATGTACGGAAAATAAACATTAAGTAAATATTCAATCAAACCTGGTCACATTATTACACAATATCATGTTACCGTGGAAACTATTCAGTCACGTTCACTTTTTATTTATTACGTTACAACCTTATTCTAAAAGGGATTGCATCATTTGTTTTCCTCATCAATCTACACGCAATACCCCATAATTACAAAACAATAACAGGTCTATAAATGTTAGCAAATCTTTAAATAAAAAGCAGATAACTTATTTACATAAATATTCTGACCCTTTGCTGAGAGACTCTAAATGGAGCTCGGGTGCATCCTGTTTCCATTGATCATCCTTGAGATGTTTCTACAACTTGATTCAAGTCTACCTGTGGTAAATTCAATTGATTGGACATGATTTGGAAAGGCTCACATACGTCTATATAAAAGGTCCTACAGTTGACAATGCATGTCAGAACAAAAACCAAGCCATCGGGTCAAAGGAATTGTCCGTAGAGCTCCGAGACAGGATTGTGTCGAGGCACAGATCTGGGGAAGGTCCCCAAGAACACAGTGGTCTCCATCATTCTTAAATGGAGGAAGTTTGGAACCACCAAGACTCTTCCTAGAGCTGTCCGCCCAGCCAAACTGAGCAATTGGGGGAGAAGGGCCTTGGTCAGGGAGGTGACCAAGAACCCGTGGGTCACTCTGACCGAGCTCCAGAGTTCCTCTGTGGAGATGGGAGAACCTTCCAGAAGGACAACCATCTCTGCAGCACTCCACAAATCAGGCCTTTATGGTAGAGTGGCCAGACGGAAGCCACTCCTCAGTAAAAGGCACATGACAGCCCGCTTGGAGTTTGCCAAAAGGCACCTAAAGAACTCAGACCATGAGGAACAAGATTCTCTGGTCTGATGAAACCAAGTTTGAACTCTTTGGCCTGAATGCCAAGCGTCACGCCTGGAGCACTGCTCATCACCTGACCAATAACATGAAGCATGTTGGTGGCAGCATCATGCTGTGGGGATGTTTTTCACCGTCAGGGACTTAGAGACTAGTCAGGATCGAGGGAAAGATGAACGGAACAAAGTACAGAGATCCTTAATGAAAACCTGCTCCAGAGCGCTCAGGACCTCAGACTGGGGTAAAGGTTCACCTTCCAACAGGACAACAACCCTAAGCATACAGCCAAGGTGACACGAGTGGCTTCGGGACAGGACTTACAATGTCCTTTACTGGCCCAGCCAGAGTCCGGACTTGATCCCGATCGAACATCCCTGGAGAGACCTGAAAATAGCTGTGTAGTGACGATCCCCATCCAACCTGACAGAGCTTGATAGGATCTACAGAGAAGAATGGGAGAAACTCCCCAAATACTGGTGTGCCAAGTTTGTAGGGTCATACTTGGGCGGAAGGGTAGCCTAGTGGTTAGGGCGTTGGACTAGTAACCGGAAGGTTGCAAGTTCAAACCCCCGAGCTGACAAGGTACAAATCTGTCGTTTTGCCCCTGAACAGGCAGTTAACCCACTGTTCCTAGTCCGTCATTGAAAATAATATTTTTTTCTTAACTGACTTGCCTAGTTAAATAAAGGTAAAATAAATACCCAAGAAGATTTGAGGCTGTAATCGCTGCCAAAGGTGCTTCAACAAAGTACCGGGTAAAAGGTTTGAATACTTATGTAAATGTAATATTTTATAAAAAGGTATATACATTTGAAAACATTTCTAAAAACTTGTTTTTGCTTTGTCATGGGATATTATTGTATGTAGATTGACGTTCCAGCAGGTATATCTCACTGATCATCCCCAAAGCCAACACCTCATTTGGCCGCCTTTCCTTCCAGTTCTTTGCTGCCTGTGACTGGAACGAATTGCAAAAATCGCTGAAGTTGGAGACTTTTATTTCCCTCACCAACTTCAAACATCTGCTATCTGAGCAGCTAACCGATCGCTGCAGCTGTACATAGTCCATCTGTAAATAGCCCATCCAATTTACCTACCTCATCCCCATACTGTTTTTAATTTATTTACTTTTCTGCTCTTTAGCACACCAGTATCTCTACTTGCACATCATCATCTGATCATTTATCACTCCAGTGTTAATCTGCTAAATTGTAATTATTCGCTCCTATGGCCTATTTATTGCCTACCTCCTCATGCCTTTTACACACACTGTATATAGACTTTATTTTTTCTACTGTCATTGACTTGTTTATTATTGGCTTGTTTATTGTTTACTATATGTGTAAAACAGAGATGCTTGTTCTAGGTCCCAAGAAACAAAGAGATCTTCTGTTGAATCTGACAATTAATCTTAATGGTTGTACAGTCGTCTCCAATAAAACTGTGAAGGACCTCGGCGTTACTCTGGACCCTGATCTCTCTTTTGAAGAACATATCAAGACCATTTCAAGGACAACTTTTTTCCATCTACGTAACATTGCAATAATCTGAAACTTTCTGTCCAAAAATGATGCAGAAAAATTAATCCATGCTTTTGTCACTTCTAGGTTAGACTACTGCAATGCTCTACTTTCCGGCTACCCGGATAAAGCACTAAATAAACTTCAGTTAGTGCTAAATACGGCTGCTAGAATCCTGACTAGAACCAAAAAATTTGATCATATTACTCCAGTGCTAGCCTCTCTACACTGGCTTCCTGTCAAAGCAAGGGCTGATTTCAAGGTTTTACTGCTAACCTACAAAGCATTACATGGGCTTGCTCCTACCTATCTCTCTGATTTGGTCCTGCCGTACATACCTACACGTACGCTACGGTCACAAGACACAGGCCTCCTAATTGTCCCTAGAATTTCTAAGCAAACAGCTCCTATAGAGCTCCATTTTTATGGAACGGTCTGCCTACCCATGTCAGAGACGCAAACTCGGTCTCAACCTTTAAGTCTTTACTGAAGACTCATCTCTTCAGTGGGTCATATGATTGAGTGTAGTCTGGCCCAGGAGTGGGAAGGTGAACGGAAAGGCTCTGGAGCAACGAACCGCCATTGCTGTCTCTGCCTGTCCGGTTCCTCTCTTTCCACTGGGATTCTCTGCCTCTTACAGGGGCTGAGTCACTGGCTTACTGGGGCTCTCTCATACCGTCCCTGGGAGGGGTGCGTCACCTGAGTGCGTTGATTCACTAATGTGATCATCCTGTCTGGGTTGGCGCCCCCCCCCCCTTGGGTTGTGCCGTGGCGGAGATCTTTGTGGGCTATACTCAGCCTTGTCTCAGGATGGTAAGTGGGTGGTTGAAGATATCCCTCTAGTGGTGTGGGGGCTGTGCTTTGGCAAAGTGGGTGGGGTTATATCCTTCCTGTTTGGCCCTGTCCGGGGGTGTCCTCGGATGGGGTCACAGTGTCTCCTGACCCCTCCTGTCACAGCCTCCAGTATTTATGCTGCAGTAGTTTATGTGCCGGGGGGCTAGGGTCAGTTTGTTATATCTGGAGTACTTCTCCTGTCTTATTCGGTGTCCTGTGTGAATTTAAGTATGCTCTCTCTCTCTCTCTCTCTCTCAGGACCTGAGCCCTAGGACCATGCCTCAGGACTACCTGACATGATGACTCCTTGCTGTCCCCAGTCCACCTGGCCGTGCTGCTGCTCCAGTTTCAACTGTTCTGCCTTATTATTATTGGACCATGCTGGTCATTTATGAACATTTGAACATCTTGGCCATGTTCTGTTATAATCTCGGCACAGCCAGAAGAGGACTGGCCACCCCTCATAGCCTGGTTCCTCTCTAGGTTTCTTCCTAGGTTTTGGCCTTTCTAGGGAGTTTTTCCTAGCCACCGTGCTTCTACACCTGCATTTCTTGCTGTTTGGGGTTTTAGGCTGGGTTTCTGTACAGCACTTTGAGATATCAGCTGATGTACGAAGGGCTATATAAATACATTTGATTTGATTTGTAACTCTGTTGTTTGTGTCGCACTGCTTTGCTTTATCTTGGCCAGGTCGCAGTTGTAAATGAGAACTTGTCTCAACTGGCCTACCTGGTTAAATAGAGAAATAAAAAACATTTTAAAAAATGAGGGGGAAAAAACATTTGAATCACTTTTGTAATGTAACGAATGTATCATTCATTGAGGAGTGTGTTTAGTCCTTCCCTAGTAAGTTGTTTCCTTTCATCCCTAGTGGATGAAGTCCAAGATTGTCTGTTATATTGACAACATATTTGAGTGACCGCTCTTAACAATGAAAATTACATGCCCTCATAGATGGAGGTCAGGTGGGATCCTTCTAGCCAATGAGTGGGCAGACATGCATATGAAGAACAGGCAATAAGAGACCCAGGACTCATCTTTGTATGTCATTAAGTATGTCACAGCATGGGCAGCGCCATTGAGGCTATTTCCATTTTAAAGTAGTATTTTTTTCTTCATTGGCAGATTTCTCCCAGCTCTTAAGAATCCCCACCCAGTTGACAACTTTAAAATGGTGCAAGCCCACATTGGCAATGTCCATGCTAAAACGGGTCCTTATGACAAGCACAACTAATAGTTGTTTTGGGGTAAATTGCTTTAATGCTTGCGTCCAGCTTTAAATCAAATCAAATGGTATTGGTCACATACACATGGTCAGCAGATGTTATTGGTCACGTACACATGGTTAGCAGATGTTATTGGTCACATACACATGGTCAGCAGATGTTATTGGTCACGTACACATGGTTAGCAGATGTTATTGGTCACATACACATGGTTAGCAGATGTTATTGGTCACATAGACATGGTTAGCAGATGTTATTGGTCACATACACATGGTCAGCAGATGTTATTGGTCACATACACATGGTTAGTAGATGTTATTGCGGGTGTAGCGAAATTCTTGTCTTTCTAGATCCGACAGTGCAGTAGTATCTAACAGGTAATATCTAACAGTTTCACAACATATACCCAAAAACAAGTAAATCTAAGTAAGGAATGGATTAAGAATATATATACAGTAGAAGTCGGACGTTTACATACACCTTAGCCAAATGCATTTAAACTCAGTGTTTCACAATTCCTGACATTTAATCCTAGTAGAAATTCCGTCTTAGGTCATTTAGGATCACCACTTTATTAAGAATGTGAAATGTCAGAATAATAGAGTGATTTATTTCAGCACATTCCCAGTGGGTCAAGAGTTTACACACTCAATTAGTATTTGGTAGCATTGCCTTTAAATTGTTTAACTTGGGTCAAACATTTCGGGTAGCCTTCCACAAGCTTCCCACAATAAGTTGGGTGAATTTTGGCCCATTCCTCCTGACAGAGCTGGTGTAACTGAGTCAGGTTTGTAAGGCCTCCTTGCTCACACAAGCTTTTTCAGTTCTGCCCACAAATGTTCTATAGGATGGAGGTCAGGGCTTTGTGATGGCCACTCCAATACCTTGACTTTGTTGTCCTTAAGCCATTTTGACACAACTTTGGAAGTATGCTTGGGGTCATTGTCCATTCTGGGGGTCATTGTCGCCCAAGTGTGTCTTGAGATGTTGCTTCAATATATTCACCTAATTTTCCTACCTTGTGATGCTATCTATTTTGTGAAGTGCACCAGTCCCTCCTGCAGCAAAGCACCCCACAACATGATGCTGCCACCCCCATGCTTCACGGTTGGGATGGTATTCTTCGGCTTGTAAGCCTCCCCCTTTTTCCTCCAAACATAACGATGGTCATTAATGCCAAACAGTTCTAATTTTCTTCCATGAGACCAGAGGACATTTCTCCAAAAAGTACGATCTTTGTCCCCACGTGCAGTTTCAAACCGTAGTCTGGCTTTTTTATGGCAGTTTTTGGAGCAGTGGCTTCTTCCTTGCTGAGTGGCCTTTCAGGTTATGTCGATATAGGGCTCGTTTTACTGTGGATATAGATACTTTTGTACCTGTTTTCTCCAGCATCTTCACAAGGTCCTTTGCTGTTGTTCTGGGATTGATTTGCACTTTTTGCATCAAAGTACATTCATCTCCAGGAGACAGAACGCGTCTCCTTCCTGAGCAGTATGACGGCTGCGTGGTCCCATGGTGTTTATACTGGTGTACTATTGTACAGATGAACGTGGTAACTTCAGGCATTTGGAAATTGCTCCCGAGGATGAACCAGACTTGTGGAGGTCTACAATTTTTATTCTAATTACTTTAGATTTTCCCGTGATGTCAAGCAAAGAGGCACTGAGTTTGAAGGTAGGCCTTGAAATACAGTACATCCACAGGTACACCTCCAATTGGCTCAAAGTTGTATTTTTACTTATTTATTTAACCAGGTAGGCAAGTTGAGAACAAGTTCTCATTTGCAACTGCGACCTGGCCAAGATAAAGCAAAGCAGTTCGTCACATACTACAACAAAGACTTACACATGGAGTAAAACAAACATACAGTCAATAATACAGTAGAAACAAGTCTATATACAATGTGAGCAAATGCGGTGAGATAAGGGAGGTAAAGGCAAAAAAAGGCCATGGTGGCAAAGTAAATACAATATAGCAAGTAAAACACTGGAATGGTAGATTTGCAGTGGAAGAATGTGCAAAGTAGAAATAAAAATAATGGGGTGCAAAGGAGCTAATTAAATAAATACAGTAGGGGAGAGGTAGTTGTTTAGGCTAAATTATAGAAATGATGTCAATTAGCCTATCAGAAGCTTCTAATGTCACGTTCGTCGTAATGAGGAGACCAAGGCGCAGCGTGGTAAGCGAACATAACTCTTTAATTAAAGAGAGAACACTGAAAAGAACAACGAACAGTGAAGCAATATGGCTAGTGCAGAACAGGCAACTAAACATAGAATAACAACCCACAAACTATCCAAGGAATATTGCTACCTAAATATGGTCCCAATCAGAGACAACGATAAACAGCTGCCTTTGATTGAGAACCAATCTAGGAAACCATATACATATAAGCATATAGACTAAGTAAACCCATAAACATTCAAAAAACCCTAGACAATACAAAAACACACATACCACCCTCGTCACACCCTGACCTAACCAAAATAATAAAGAAAACAAAGATAACTAAGGTCAGGGCGTCTAAAGCCATGACATCATTTTCTGGAATTTTCAAATCTGTTTAAATGCACACTCAACTTAGAATATGCACACTCAACTTAGAATATGCACACTCAATTTAGAATATGCACACTCAACTTAGAATATGCACACTCAACTTAGAATATGCACACTCAACTTAGAATATGCACACTCGACTTAGAATATGCACACTCGACTTAGAATATGCACACTCGACTTAGAATATGCACACTCGACTTAGAGTATGCACACTCGACTTAGAATATGCACACTCAACTTAGAATATGCACACTCGACTTAGAATATGCACACTCGACTTAGAGTATGCACACTCGACTTAGTATGCACACTCGACTTAGAATATGCACAGAGAGTATATGCTTAGAATATGCACACTCAACTTAGAATATGCACACTCGACTTAGAATATGCACACTCGACTTAGAATATGCACACTCGACTTAGTGTATGCACACTCAACTTAGTGTATGCACACTCGACTTAGTGTATGCACACTCGACTTAGTGTATGCACACTTCTGAAACACTGGAATTGTGATTCAGTGAATTATACATGAAATAATCTCTTTGTAAACAATTGTTGGAAAAATGACTTGTGTCACACACAAAGTAGATGTCCTAACCGACTTGCCAAAACTATAGTTTGTTAAAAAGAAATGTGAGGAGTGGTTGAAAAACAAGCTTTAATGGCTCCAACAAGAATATGTAAATTTCCGACTTCAACTGTAGATGCTAGTTGATGGTAGTTATTTTTTATAGTTGGTGTTATCTAACAGTGGTACAGTTGGTGGTATTAATAGTGGTATAGAGATGGTGGTATGTAATAGTGGTATATAGTTGGTGGTATTAATAGTGGTATAGAGATGGTGGTATGTAATAGTGGTATATAGTTGGTGGTATTAATAGTGGTATAGAGATGGTGGTATGTAATAGTGGTATATAGTTGGTGGTATTAATAGTGGTATAGAGATGGTGGTATGTAATAGTGGTATATAGTTGGTGGTATTAATAGTGGTATATAGATGGTGGTATGTAATAGTGGTATATAGTTGGTGGTGTGTAATAGTGTTATATAGATGGTGGTGTGTAATAGTGGTATATAGATGGTGGTGTGTAATAGTGGTATATAGATGGTGGTATGTAATAGTGGTATATAGTTGGTATGTAATAGTGGTATATAGATGGTGGTGTGTAATAGTGGTATATAGATGGGGGTATGTAATAGTGGTATATAGTTGGTGGTATGTAATAGTGGTATATAGATGGTGGTGTGTAATAGTGGTATATAGATGGTGGTGTGTAATAGTGGTATATAGATGGGGGTATGTAATAGTGGTATATAGTTGGTGGTATGTAATAGTGGTATATAGTTGGTGGTGTGTAATAGTGGTATATAGATGGTGATTTGTAATAGTGGTATATATGTAGGTGGTATGTAATAGTGGTATATATATGTTGGTGGTATGTAATAGTGGTATATAGATGGGGGTATGTAATAGTGGTATATAGATGGTGGTATGTAATAGTGGTATATAGATGGTGGTATGTAATAGTGGTATATAGATGGTGGTATCTAATAGTGGTATATAGTTGGTGGTATGTAATAGTGGTATATAGATGGTGGTATGTAATAGTGGTATATAGTTGGTGGTATATAGATGGTGGTATGTAATAGTGGTATATAGATGGTGGTGTGTAGTGGTGGTGTCACGCCCTGGTCTTAGTATTTTGTGTTTATATAATTATTTGGTCAGGCCAGGGTGTGACATGGGGTTATTTTGTGTTGTGTTGTGGTATTGGGGGTTTTAGTAGGCATTGGAATTGTGGCTGAGTAGGGGTGTCTAGCATAGTCTATGGCTGCCTGAGGTTCTCAATCAGAGTCAGGTGATTCTCGTTGTCTCTGATTGGGAACCATATTTAGGTAGCCTGGGTTTCACTGTGTGCTTGTGGGTGATTGTTCCTGTCTCTGTGTTAGTTGTCACCAGATAGGCTGTATTAGGTTTTCATTTCCGTTTGTTGTTTTTGTATGTTTCATATTTATTTTCATTAAAGATGTCTCGATTTAACCACGCTGCATTTTGGTCCGACTCTCCTTCGACGGAAGAAAGCCGTAACAGAATCACCCACCCACACACCACGGACCTATTACACGGACACTATTTGATTTGATTTGATTTGATTTGATTTGAAGCAGCGTGGTGACAAGCAGCGACAGCAGAAACAGCGAAAGGAGGAATGGACATGGGAAGACATTTTGGATGACAAAGGTTGTTACACTTGGGAGGAGATACTGGCTGGAAGAGATCGCCTCCCATGGGAACAGGTGGAGGCACTTAGGAGAGCAGAGGCAGCCGGAGATAGGAGCCGACGATACGAGGGAACACGGTTGGCAAGGAAACCCGAAATTCAGCCCCAAAAATTTCTTGGGGGGGGCTCAGGGAGAGTGTGGCAGAGTCAGGGTTCAGACCTGAGCCAACTCCTCCTGTTTATCGTGAGGAGCAGCGATTGAAGGACTTCTGGACTTGGGAGGAAATATTGGACGGAAAAGGACCCTGGGCACAGCCTGGTGAATATCGACGCCCCAAAGAAGAACTGGAGGCGGCGAAAGTGGAGAGGCACTGGTATGAAGAGGCAGCACGGCGACGCGGATGGAAGCCCGAGAGTCAGCCCCAAAAATGTATTGGGGGGGGGGTGGCTCACAGGGAGTATGGCTATGCCAGGTAAGAGACCTGCACTAACTTCCTGTGCTTACCGGGAGGCTAAAGAGACCGGGCAGGCACCGTGTTATGCTGTGGAGCGCACGGTGTCTCCAGTGCGGGTGCATAGCCCGGTGCGGTACATACCAGCTCTTCGTATTGGCCGGGCTAGAGTGGGCATCGAGCCAGGTAAGGTTGGGCAGGCTCGGTGCTCAAGAGCTCCAGTGCGCCTGCACGGTCCGGTCTATCCAGTGCCACCTCCACACACCAGTCCTCCGGTGGCAGCTCCCCGCACCAGGCTTCCTGTGCATGTCCTCTACCCAGTGCCAGCACCACGCACCAGGCCTTCAGTGCGCCTCGCCTGTTCAGCGCTGCCAGAGCCTTTCTCCTCTCCAGCGCTACCGGAGTCTCCCGCCTGTCTAGCGCTATCAGAGTCAGGTGGTATATAGATGGTGGTATGTAATAGTGGTATATAGATGTTGGTTGGTGGAATGTAATAGTGGTATATAGATGGTGGTATGTAATAGTGGTATATATGTTAGTTGGTATGTAATAGTGGTATATAGATGTTGGTGGTATGTATTAGTGGTATATAGATGGTGGTGTGTATTAGTGGTATATAGATGGTGGTATGTAATAGTGGTATATAGATGGTGGTATGTAATAGTGGTATATAGATGGTGGTATGTAACAGTGGTATATAGATGGTGGTATGTAACAGTGGTATATAGATGGTATGTAATAGTGGTATATAGATGGTGGTATATAGATGGTGGTGTGTAATAGTGGTATATAGATGGTGGTGTGTAATAGTGGTATATAGATGGTGGTATGTCATAGTGGTATATAGATGGTGGTATGTAATAGTGGTATATATGTTAGTTGGTATGTAATAGTGGTATATAGATGTTGGTGGTATGTATTAGTGGTATATAGATGGTGGTGTGTATTAGTGGTATATAGATGGTGGTATGTAATAGTGGTATATAGATGGTGGTATGTAATAGTGGTATATAGATGGTGGTATGTAACAGTGGTATATAGATGGTGGTATGTAACAGTGGTATATAGATGGTATGTAATAGTGGTATATAGATGGTGGTATATAGATGGTGGTGTGTAATAGTGGTATATAGATGGTGGTGTGTAATAGTGGTATATAGATGGTGGTATGTCATAGTGGTATATAGATGGTGGTATGTAATAGTGGTATATAGTTGGTGGTATATAGATGGTGGTATGTAATAGTGGTATATAGATGGTGGTGTGTAATAGTGGTATATAGATGGTGGTATGTAATAGTGGTATATAGATGTTGGTTGGTGGAATGTAATAGTGGTATATAGATGGTGGTATGTAATAGTGGTATATATATGTTAGTTGGTATGTAATAGTGGTATATAGATGTTGGTGTTATGTATTAGTGGTATATAGATGGTGGTGTGTATTAGTGGTATATAGATGGTGGTATGTAATAGTGGTATATAGATGTTGGTGGTATGTAATAGTGGTATATAGTTGGTGGTATTAATAGTGGTATATAGTTGGTGGTATGTATTAGTGGTATATAGTTGGTGGTATGTATTAGTGGTATATAGATGGTGGTGTGTAATAGTGGTATATAGATGGTGGTGTGTAATAGTGGTATATAGATGGTGGTGTGTAATAGTGGTATATAGTTGGTGGTATGTAATAGTGGTATATAGTTGGTGGTATGTAATAGTGGTATATAGATGTTGGTTGGTGGAATGTAATAGTGGTATATAGATGGGGGTATGTAATAGTGGTATATAGATGTTGGTTGGTGGAATGTAATAGTGGTATATAGATGGGGGTATGTAATAGTGGTATATATATGTTAGTTGGTATGTAATAGTGGTATCTAGATGTTGGTTGGTGGAATGTAATAGTGGTATATAGATGTTGGTAATTTGTAATAGTGTAATTTTTCCTTTCCCCCTTTTCATTATTGTATCACAAACCGTATCGTGATTAACCACACCCTCCTGCACAGTAGGTGGCAGCAAAGTACAAACAAATACACGAATTCCATGATAACAAAGAAGAAAAACATTTTCTTTGGTTCAGTCAGTGGGACAGAAACTCCCTGCTCTGCACAAATCCTCGCCTGCTGCCTCTGTTACATTGACAAGGGAAGAAGATTTCACTGACTACAAACTGGGATATCCTCGCTTTTCATACACCATTTCGTCCCAGGAGCGTCCAGATTGTGAATAGTAGTTTTAGAAGGGTTTTTAATTTGGTTAAGAGGACCAAATTCCCAGGAGAATAACTTGGGGTGAGTAGGTAGTTACTATACTATAGTCAGCTGGGGACATTTACACTGTGTTGTGACTGACGTTATCTATCGCCTCAAACTTTCTGGGATGTTTCTTTATGGGTGTTGTCTTTTGTGTATTCGCCTTGTTTTATTAGTTATGGGTTTTGTGCACAAGAAACGTAGCGTTTTATCTTATTTATACGGCAAAAAATAAATAGGTATGTGTTTATTGTGTTGATTCATGAAAGAAAAGGCATGTAGATAAACCGCACATTCATTTTCCTTGTCTAAAGCTGTGGGCCCGATTTACTGAGCGACTAATCAGACTAGTTAGGATCTTGGCACACGCAACAGGCTGCTCTCCTGCTCAGGAATCAGACGTATATCCGCACTTCAGAGTCAGTCTCATACAGGCGAGTCAAACGGGCAGGAATCAGACGTATATCCGCACTTCAGGAGTCAGTCTCATACAGGCGAGTCAAACGGGCAGGAATCAGACGTATATCCGCACTTCAGGAGTCAGTCTCATACAGGCGAGTCAAACGGGCAGGAATCAGAGTATATCCGCACTTCAGGAGTCAGTCTCATACAGGCGAGTCAAACGGGCAGGAATCAGAGTATATCCGCACTTCAGGAGTCAGTCTCATACAGGCGAGTCAAACGGGCAGGAATCAGACGTATATCCGCACTTCAGGAGTCAGTCTCATACAGGCGAGTCAAACGGGCAGGAATCAGACGTATATCCGCACTTCAGGAGTCAGTCTCATACAGGCGAGTCAAACGGGCAGGAATCAGACGTATATCCGCACTTCAGGAGTCAGTCTCATACAGGCGAGTCAAACGGGCAGGAATCAGACGTATATCCGCACTTCAGGAGTCAGTCTCATACAGGCGAGTCAAACGGGCAGGAATCAGACGTATATCCGCACTTCAGGAGTCAGTCTCATACAGGCGAGTCAAACGGGCAGGAATCAGACGTATATCCGCACTTCAGGAGTCAGTCTCATACAGGCGAGTCAAACGGACAGGAATCATTTTCAAACAAATCATGGTTGTTGACTGACAAACCAATGACAAAAGACAACGTTAAACCAGTGCTCCAAATAATTGACTGTTATATTGAGGAATAGAGATTTCAAAGTCAACATTTTATGATTATTTCTGAACTAAAGTCATGCCCATTGCTCTGCAAAATGAGATGTTAAAGGGGTGGAATGTATTTGAACCAGATCTCTGTTAGGTAAATGATGGAACTAAATGTCTTTGTTGATGTGTGTTGACAAGGGCTGTGCAGTAGGTCTTAGTGACCCTCCAGCAAGGATCTCAGTTTGTGTGTTTGCTCAGCGACTTCCTTCCTAGTATGATCAGGCAAAGCTCAGTAGAGAGAGGGGGGAGAGTTGCTGTTTTAGGAGAAGTGAAAGATTGCATCTGTAGATGGGGGAGGGGGCCGACAGGACCCCGGTATATCTGGGCCCCGGTATATCTGGACCCCGGTGTATCTGGGCCCCGGTATATATGGGCCCCGGTATATATGGGCCCCGGTATATCTGGGCCCCGGTATATCTGGGCCCCGGTATATCTGGGCCCTGGTATATCTGGACTAGAGGTTGACCGATTAATCGGAATGACCGATTAATTCGGGCCGATTTCAAGTTTTCATAACAATCGGAAATCGGCATTTTTAAAATATTTTTTTACACCTTTATTTAATCTTTATTTAACTAGACAAGTCAGTTAAGAACACATTCTTATTTTCAATGACGGCCTAGGAACGGTGGGTTAACTGCCTCGTTCAGGGGCAGAATGACAGATTTTCACCTTGTCAGCTCGGGGGATTCAATCTCCAGTCACTTCTGTAGAACAGAACTTGCGCAGCTGCAATAAGTTAGCAGTATGTCAGAGTGAACGAACCCCCATGTCAGAAATATATAAGGTGTGAAATCACAATAAACTCCTGCTGTCAAAATAACCAGTATGAAACCCCTGTAAATGAATGGACGGACAAGCGGAGTATGTATCCTACCCTCCACCAAAACAAATCCAGAACCAGACCAAGCTGCAGTATAACCCAGGACCAGGCTTCACCAGAACCAGAGTCTTTGGGTGTGAGAGGAGAGTTTATTTCCAATAGAGCCTTTATCTGACCCTAACACTGACCCTGACCCTAACCCTAACACTAACCCTGATCCTAACCCTGATCCTAACCCTGATCCTAACCCTGACCCTAACCCTGACCCTATAACCCTGACTCTAAACCTAACCCTATAACCTGACCCTATAACCCTAACCCTAACACTAACCCTGACCCTAACCCTATAACCCTGATCCTATAACCCTGACCCTAACCCTAACCCTATAACCCTGACCCTAACCCTATAACCCTGACCCTAACCCTAACCCTATAACCCTGACCCTAACCCTGATCCTAACCCTGACCCTAACCCTGACCCCCCTGATCCTAACCCTGACCCTATAACCCTGACCCTATAACCCTAACCCTAACCCTGACCCTAACCCTATAACCCTGACCCTAACCCTGATCCTAACCCTATAACCCTGACCCTATAACCCTGACCCTAACCCTATAACCCTGACCCTAACCCTATAACCCTGACCCTAACCCTGATCCTAACCCTAACCCTGACCCTATAACCCTGACCCTAACCCTATAACCCTAAACCTGATCCTAACCCTAACCCTTTATCCCTAACCCTGACCCTATAACCCTAACCCTAATCCTGACCCTGACCCTGGCCCTAAGACAATCCACGTCCTGCTAGTGCAGTACTGCGTGTCTCTGCTTCCGTGCACAGGAATATGAATGAGTCATTTGACATATGTTCTAACCCTGACCCTAACCCTGATCCTAACCCTGACCCTAACCCTGACCCTATAACCCTGACCCTATCTAGAGAGAGAGTCCTATCTAACCCAACTAGCTAGCTTTACTCCGGTTCCTGTCTGTTAAGGCGTCCGCGTGCTTCCCAGCCGAAACAGTTTGTGCGTTATGATGACATTTAGTGAAGTTCGGAAACAAGCTGAAGTCAGTAGTGGGCGGTCCACCCCCCTCCGTCTGTGATTGGTCAGCAGGGATTCTTCAATTAAGTATTTGTCATTCAATGAGAGACGGCTCATTTTCATGCACATGTTTTCATTGAGAAATACTGAACCAAACATTACTAGTTAGATGTAAAATTGAGCAACTAAGATCTCCTTGGCAAAAAGTTTTAAATGAATGGCAAATTTCTTGAGTTATCTTAGATTCATTCAGACTATTTTGGCTACGGTGTCTCAAAATGGACAAACAGCTTGAAAAACAACAATATAACTAAGGTCTTTTAAGGTAAACATTCGTTCAGGTCGCCAGCTGAACTGAAGCATGAGGACGCATGAGGACGCCTTTACTGCTTTCCAAACTGCACGCTATTCCCTATATAGTGCACTACTTTACACCAGAGTCCTCTGTGTCCACAGAGCCTGTCTGTCTCAGTTAGGGCTAGCTGTGTCCCCAGAGCCTGTCTGTCTCAGTTAGGGCTAGCTGTGTCCCCAGAGCCTGTCTGTCTCAGTTAGGGCTAGCTGTGTCCCCAGAGCCTGTCTGTCTCAGTTAGGGCTAGCTGTGTCCCCAGAGCCTGTCTGTCTCAGTTAGGGCTAGCTGTGTCCCCAGAGCCTGTCTGTCTCAGTTAGGGCTAGCTGTGTCCCCAGAGCCTGTCTGTCTCAGTTAGGGCTAGCTGTGTCCCAGAGCCTGTCTGTCTCAGTTAGGGCTAGCTGTGTCCCCAGAGCCTGTCTGTCTCAGTTAGGGCTAGCTGTGTCTGTCCCAGAGCCTGTCTGTCTCAGTTAGGGCTAGCTGTGTCCCCAGAGCCTGTCTGTCTCAGTTAGGGCTAGCTGTGTCCCCAGAGCCTGTCTGTCTCAGTTAGGGCTAGCTGTGTCCACAGAGCCTGTCTGTCTCAGTTAGGGCTAGCTGTGTCCCCAGAGCCTGTCTGTCT